>NC_053034.1:9876224-10186111 GCF_016746235.2 Drosophila teissieri
AATTCGCAAATCAGCGATTTTCCAGCGTGAATGGGAGGCGTCAATCGCCAATTGACCCGAGACAACCAAAACACTGCACTTGTGCACTGGCAGGGGCGGCGTGGGGAGGAGGGGAGGGGGCTGCACCTGTGCAGAGACGGCTGCAATCAGTGCGGCGACTTAGAATGTAGCTAATTATGGTCAAAGGTGTTGCAAGTGCGGCGACAGCTCTGTTAACGTCTTAACAGAGAGGGTGTCACTGTGTTAGGGGTGGTTTCTTATCGCTGTTAGGCGATCCACTGCTGTTAACCGAGCGCCGATTTCAATTGTCAATTAAACGAGACCAATCTCAATCCTTCTCAATCGTTAATTATAAATAGAATCGTGTTGTAATCAGCAATTGGCAGAAACAACTAATTAGAATGTTATGAAATTGCAACATTATGATTTCTGCTCACAACACAGTAAGTAAGCGTTTTTCTTTTTTTTCGAGGCCAACTCAGGCATAATTCTCAACTATCGGATTTATATAGCTGTTGGTTCTATGGTTTCCTATAGCACATACATACATACATATGTGTTGTTGCAGCGCCTAGAAATGGTCTAATTACAGCAGTCGCTGACGTGTTGCGCCCCCCCCTGCCTGCCACGCCCCTCTGGGCCGACTAATCACAATGTAGTTTTTGCTTAATTAACACAATCAAATCCTGCACTTTGTGCCAATTGTCGTCGCTGAACTAGCAGCCGCTAGAGCATTAGCTGCTTGTTGCCGCTTTTTGCCGCTTGCAACTGTTGCGTTAAGCGAAATTTCAATTGAATTATGCGCTTGGCTAAGTGCATTCTCACTAAATCTAAATCAAAATGAAATCAAATCAAATTTAGAAAACAAAAAACCCTAGCCAAGACACCACGAACAAGCAACAAACATCGAGCGCGACAAACAAACACACAAACACACACACACATGGACCGCCCACCCACACAGGGGTAGAATCTTTTGATGATGTTGACTTCGCTCCCCCTTGCTCCCCTTTGCA
Source organism: Drosophila teissieri (assembly GCF_016746235.2). NCBI lineage: Eukaryota > Metazoa > Arthropoda > Insecta > Diptera > Drosophilidae > Drosophila > Drosophila teissieri. The sequence continues at coordinate 9,877,241 of NC_053034.1, forward strand.
CCCCTTCACTCCCCTGACGATTTGATGTTGCTGTTGCTGTTGCTTTTGGCTTGCTTTGCTGTTATGCTAATGCGTGTAAAAAACCAATTAAAATGGCAGCACAGCTCTCCGCACCGCCCCCCTTCCTCTGCGCCGTTTGGAGTGGCAAATTAAATGCAATTTATTTGCATTTTCGTTTCATTTTAAGCGCACTTAATGCGCCTAATAATAATCAGGGAAAATGCGACGGGAACAGCAGCGGCAAACGGCGACAGATAGAATGGCTAAATACCCTTACAAATGTGGGAATGCGATTTTCAGAAAGTGAGTCCATCAATTAAACAATTGAATTACCTCTTTTTGTGGATAATTGACAAATTGGTTAGAAACTCATATTTTGATCGTTTGCCCAAAGGTAAATGCGAATTTACAGGTGAAAAAATGATGGTCACACAAAACGAACCTAAAGAGGATTCATTTATGTATATGTTGGACTTTAACTTGTTGAGAATTTGGATACAACACTAAACACAATTAGTTAAAGCCTTTTTGGTGCTAATTTTTTCCAGTGCATCACAGGGCAGGTGGGCAGCGACTGTTGAGAGCCGACTGTCGACGTCGTCAACGCCACCGCATTGTTTTCTCAATTATGGAAAGTCAATTAATTCTAATGAGCGTGTGTGTGTGTGTGTTTGTCTGCGGTGCATGTAATTTCCATTTTTTCTTGCGCTTTGGCAACTTAATTTAATGCGTTGCAAGTTGCAGCAGCAGTTGCAGCCGTAGTTGCAGCAGCAGCGGCAACCGCAAACGAGCGGCACAAACAGCAGAAACAACAGCCAATTGCATCCGCATTGCGTGGCTGGCTGCTCGTTTTCGCCCATTTCCCCCCCAGTTTTTTTCGTTTTTTGCTTCTTTCTTGCTTTGTTGTTATTTTTTGCATAATTGCCTTTCCACTCTTATAATTATTGTTGCATACGCTTTTCATTTGCTAATTAATTACGTCGGCCGCTCGTCGTTTCATTCGTTTGCGTCTGCTGCCTGCAATTTTCTGCGCATGCGTGGCGAGTGGAAACGAGTTGAAATGCTAGCTAAATAGCGGTTGGACCCCATAAACTGGTGGTGGCACCGGTGGGAACGACTCAGTTTTCCACTCACATTACCGAAGCGAGCATCTTCGTTTATCTTGAACTTGACACAATAAATTGCTCTGCGTGCCACATCATTAAAATAATACCTAATTAACTCACTGACATTTTGCAGGAATGCCAAAGATGGCCAAGGAAAATCCCCCACAACCCACACCACACCACTCCACACCACCATCACTCCACTCCACTTCATTCCACTCCACGATGTGTTGAATTTATGAACATGGAACATATCATATCCTGGCCTTCACCATCGCCATAGCCTTCGCCATAGGCATCGCCTTCACTTCAATCCCAACTCCGCCCCGTCATTCCAGTCCTCCGATCGGAATTTTAACAAGTTGCAATAAGAAGAACAAAAGCCGTGCTAATTCCCCAAAGACAGCCACGGAGCAGCACATTAACAATTTAAATACAACAAAACCAAATCGAAATAAAACAAAATATATAAATGAGCAGGCGGCGGCGTCTTCGTCTTCGTCTTCCTCCTCGTCGGATGAACAAATAAGAGGAGTGAGGAAATCGTGGACGGAAATTTGCACTTTTGGACCGATTCGATTCGTCTCCACTCGATTCGCTGCGTTTCATTCCGTGGAGCTGAGCACGCAAAAGAACAAAAGCCGGAGCTGCAGAACAGAGCCGAAAAAAGCCACAAATGTCCAGATCCACGTCCAGGTCCCAGCTCCAAACTCCAGACTCCAGAATCCCAGACTCCCAGACCCTGGCGATCACATCCCAGCTCTGGAGTTCTGAGTTCTGAGCACTCAGTTTCTCAGTTCTTAGTTCTGTGGTGCTGGAGACCAGCCGAGAATCCCCGAGAGCTCATTAAAAAATACCAAAATCTTTGTACTGAAAATGTGACAAAATTTTTAAATCACCTTCACTCAGCGCGACCAGAAACGGAGACGGGCCGAGCACAGTGGGACGAAGCCATGGGAAATGCTGAATGAAAAATGATTCAATGAAAGTGGAAGTGCATATGCTACTATGTTCGTTATTTTTTAGAAAACTCAACAATAGTGAATGGTAGAATAGTTATACAGATGTATAGAAAAAGTTCCATCATATTCCCTATTTTATATTTTAAAAAAAGTTATAAAACATGTAGATTTATATAAAATATAAATACATAAAATATCACATAGTTAAAACTGGATGAAAGAAGACTTTGGTTTATTTTTGATTTCAATTTTGAATACCAAGGCGTGTCTATAGTCTATGGTTCTTGTGCCCTAGTTATAGGACTTTCTCGAGGGATGCGACCCACTATGCCTGGAATGCGACAGACTCCGATTCCGACTGCTCCTCGGGCTGAAATGAACTGGGATGGGCTGTGCTGGGTCCCTGGGATCTCGGATCTCTGCCTTGGTGATGCATTCGTCTGCTGCCTCGAAGTGGCAGGAATCCCGATGGCCAAGCCGGGTGAGGAGGGGCATGGGGCATGGTGGATGGTAGGGGATAGCCAACAAAGGTGAGCCTGAGCCCCAGAAAAGTGCAAGTGATGCTCATGTAGGAAATCAAGTTCCCCCAAGGAGACAAGAAAGAAAAGAAAAGGGCTCGAGTTGGTCGTATTGAATGTTTGCGCTTTTGTGTGGACGTTTTTTTTAATGAGCCTCTAATTGACATCTGCATTTATTTCGCCCCGAGTCGGGCAACCATCGATCACGGGTCCACGGGAGCGGCAAGAGAGAGAGACAGAGAGAATGGGAAAAAAGAATATTTTAATTGGCATTTTAACTAAAAGTGTTTAGGCTTTAGTTAAAATTGTTTGGCCGCAACGGGCCGAGAGTGTAGAACTGGTTTTCCCACTTCGGCACGTTCAACCCAATTAACGCGACTCTGCGCCCCCTCCTGCTCGCCCAGCTCCTCCAGCTTCCCCAATGGGTTTTAAAGGAGATCTCGCGGGGATCATGGGGGATAATGGCATGCCCCGCTTGCGTATTATGCAAAAATGAATATTGCAAATTGATAAGAACAAGGGGATGGATGGGGAAGTGCAGCAGGGCGGGGGGAGATGGAGAATCGTTCTTTGTCGGCGGCTGTCGGCACATAAAGTGAATGTCGCACGCACTGCTTGCCTCATTTACCCAAATCGAAAGCGACATTGCTTGTGGGGCAGGGGCAGGGGCAAGATCGGATCCCCAAGATCCCCACCATCATCATTATCGTCCTCATCATCGGGTTGCCGTGTTCCCCAGCCCTCAGCCCTGCCCATTCCCTTGCCCCTTTCCCCTTGCCCCTCCCCAACGTGGAGGACAAAAAAGGGCAAAGCCAGAAAAGAATCAAAAGTAGCGGCGACCTCCTGGCCAGAAAGAGACGCACGAACAGGTAGAGCAGTACGCACTGCGCGTTTTTCTGCCGCTTTTCAGCTCCTTCGCCTCTTGCGCTTCCCTTAAAAGCCAATTAAATGTGAGATCGTGTAATTGGCAAATTAATTTCAAACCAATTATAATGAAAACGACCACAAAATACGAAATGCGGAATACGAAACGCACAAAGTGAGTGAGACGGCTGTAGGGACTCAAGAGTGAGAGAGAAAGAGAAAGAGAAAGAGAGAGAGAGAGAGAGGGAGATGGAGACAAGGACCGTGGGGAGCTGCAAGGAGTGGGAGTGAGCAGTGAAGATCGGTCGTTATGTCACCGAGGAATGGCATTCTTTTGGCCTTTATTCTCTGCTCTTTCCACCTGATTTTTACCTTGTTTTTAATATTTTTTTTTTTTTTTTATGGAAGGCAATTATAATGCAAACACTTTGCAAAGGGGCAAGAAACACGAAGCGTGTGCACTTCATTTTTCATTTCGGCGCAACGCACTTCCCCCAGAAAACAGTCAACGACATAAACGGGTTTCTTGCCCCTTCATTTTCCATTTTTTTTTTTTTGTTTGCCATTCCAGTCGCTCCAATATTAAATGAGAGCAATTGCCGACTCACGATCGGCAGCAAACAAACCGCTCACGCAACCATCGCTAATTCTCGGACCCGGTCCACATGTTAACTTTTTAATTAACGAGTTTTCTTTTTCGATTTCAATTTGCCAGGCTTCGCTTGCCTGGCCGCAAACTGCCCACAAAACTGGCCCAGAGCGTTCTGTCTCCCTCGGTCGCTGATTACAGTCGAACCTCCCTAAAGATGACCCATCTACTTGCTGCTGAGAACCCTTAAAACTATCAGGAATCACCACTAACTTATGGCTTGAGTTTGTAACAAAGGATCGGGGTCACCAAGTCATATATGTACATACATGTATCGGAATGCTTTTCCATCATAGTGGGGCACTACTTTATTGGCCAGGCACAAAGCACTGTATAGTTCTTGTTGGCTGGATTGGGCGCAACCTTAGCGCACTTTTATTTTAATTTAATTTAGCTGCCACAGCCCAGAGTCGCATGCTACCAATTGCAGACTTGTTTATTTTTTTTGTCTTTTTTTTTTATTTTTTTGTTACCTTATTTTTACAACAAGTTTTGGGCCGCTGCGGCGACTTAAGCCTAAAGTTGGACTTCGGATCGAATGCGGCACTTGGACTTGGAGTTCGGCATGTGGTCCGCGGTCGAATGAATGCAATGCCATTTATTAATAAAATATTTGCAAATTGTTGTCATGTTGCCCCGCCCCTCGCCGCACCACACCGCACCTCACCGCACCTCCCACGGTTCCCTGTCCGTTCTAGTTGAGTGCCAGAGTGTCATAAATTAAAGGATTACCAGAACGCGGGGTCCGCGAGGCAGAGCACAGCACCACGGAATGGCCAGGGAACACGGCAAGATGGTGATCAGCAGGTGGGGAGGGATCTGCTAGGAGGGGTTGCAACCGAAAGACCCACGGACTAAGCAAGTTGTTAGCATTAAAGCGGCACCACCGCAATGTGTGGCAATTACACTAGCCGACAAGGTATTCGAAACCAAACTGGGGCTACCAAGGGTTTACATTCTGCGAGTAAGGATCTCAATGATTTCTATATATTACCATCACTTGAAGTCCTATTTATTTATATTTATAATATGTATTATAATAATATATTTAGTAATTATACTAAATATATTTCAACTTGGACCACGCCCTAGAATGTATGCTACATCCCGATTTGCAGCTCTTGATGACTTGCTGATCAGTATTTTCGAGGGATATGGACAGAGGTAAGAGGAGCGTGAGAGGGCGTTGCATGTAGGTGCGTCTCCGTCATCATCATCATCAACATGGCTCGGCTACTGTGCTGCTCCTTCCCCTCCCCCTTCCGATCCCGCTCCCACTCCTCCTCCCAACCCCCACCCCTGAGATCGTGGAGCCTGAAGGTGCGCGTGCGCGCCCTGCCGCAGATAAGATCGCTGAAGAGAGGTAGTGGTAGTGGCTGTGGCAGTGGCAGTAGTGGCAGCAGTGGTACTGGTACTGGTAGCCAGACAGGCAATAAGCCTTACTAATAGGCTGTTGTTGTTGTTGCTGCTGCTACTCCAGCTACCCGAAGATTAAAGATGGGCCAATGACGATGACGATGGCGATGGCGATGAAGATGAAGGGAACTGCTCCGTGTGTCTGCCGCTCTACGGCCGCTTACATTTGCCACATTTGTATGAATAATTTAATTATTGTTTAAATGTTAATTAATGCAACGTGAGCGGCGACTGCACTGCACTTCTCCAGTCTCCATTCCGCCAACTTTTTGCACCTCCACTGGCTGGGGAGTTGCAGTCGCAGTTGCAGAGGTGGAGATGAATGTGGCAAGAAAGGAGGAACTCGACTCCACTCCACTCCACTCCACTACACTCCATTCGACTTGACTTGACTTGACAGACACGCATTTGGCATTAATGGGCTGCCTGACTGACAACAACATCGCGCGGGCAGGAAAGTAAATAATGAAGGGCCAGAGAAAACTCAGAGTGAAAATCCACAGCCAGTGGGCGGTGGAGGCATGCAAATGTGTGAAATTCCCAATTAGACGATGCAACTGGGATCAGGGGAGGCGGATGGGTGGGTGGAGTGCCCAGCTATAGTAAGCCAAACGATGGGAAAGTGAGTGGGATCTAAGTCGGCATAGAGTAGTTCCAAGTGGAACAGTAAAAACCATCCAACAAGACATCGGAAAGGATTGTGTGACTTCTAGCGATCTTAACATAGAATCATAAACATAATATATGTAGGTCCTAATGATGTCTTTGCATATTAAGGCAGTGAAGGCAATGAATGGCACATTTAAAAACACTTTAAAATAGTGACGAAAAGCACTACAAGTACTATAGAAAACGCAGTGCTAATATATAAAAATTCAAAGCTTATACAAATCAAATTGAACATTTTAATTAGTTGCCCTAAAAAAAGGTGCCGCTTAACAGAACTTGGACTTATATAGAAGTTAGGCGTACAGGGCTAGTTTTTATGATCTATAAAACGTTTTTGATTTATAGAAAAGTGGAGCTAGGTGATTTTCAGGTTATGAAGGTTTAACTGCTTATTACTATTATTGCTATGCTTTAAGCAATTCTACTCAATATTGCCTATCCTTAGATACCATTTTCACTTTGCATCACTTTGCAAACTTTGAGTCGTATAATCTTAATAAAACTAGCTACTGTAGATATAGCTTTCATAATTACGCACTTCAATTTAAAGATCAGTAACAATTATTTCCGCTTTTTCAGAGCACCCTTTTGAGATTTGATAGTTTCTTTTTAATTTTGAAAACTTGTTATGCTCGTCTAAAAAATGAGCTTATTTTAGCATCTTTTCCTGCGTGTTTGTTGGTTTTTCTGATTATTTTGCCAACTTGCCCAGCTTCCTTTTGCGATACGAATTTGTACATCAAAATATACATACATACTCGTATATGCACAAATGTGTGTTTGGTTTTTGCTGATCGCTGCAATTAGTTGTTGTTTTTGCTGGGTAATCCGAGACGGAGGCAATTAGCAAAGCGGCGAGTGGAGAGTGGAGAGTGGAGAACGAAGAGCTTCTTCTGTTCGTTACAGTTCGTTTTGGTTCTTAATTAGAACAAATGGCAAAAATAAACAAGTAGACGTGTTGGGCGGAAAACTAACGTAAACCAATTAAAAGGATCGCCGGCGAGAAAGTTTCAACTTACATATGCAGAAATTGAGTTGTTGTTCCTGCTGTTTATTTTGTTGTTGCTCTTTCGCAGGAAGCACAAGGCTCTTCTTGTTGTTGCTGTTGTTTTTGTTGCTGCTGCTGTTGTTGTTGCAATTGCGTATGTTATATATTTATTTATTTAGCTTTTGCGTGTGCGGTCGATTCGGTACGGTCCGGTCGTTATTATTCAATTGTTGTTGCTGCACAGAGGAATGCGTTTTTGCTTATTGTTTATGTTATTCAATTTTAGCGCTAATTGAATGCGAAATCTCGCCACACGCGTGTCAGAGGGAGATGGAGAGTGTGGGGGAGGGCGAGAAAGAGACCAAGAGATCTGGCTACTGGTATTCACGTTTACCGCTATTCGTTATTTGTTATTCGTGATTCTGTGTGGGTGCAAGATCACCAACAGTGAGAGAGAGAGAGAGAGAGAGAGATAGGTAAACACCTGCAACACACACGTACGCACACGAACACGCACGCACACACACACGCACGCACACTCGACTCAATTAGTTAGCTCATAAATTTGCATATTTCGCACTTGTTTAGCTGTTGCTGCTATCGTTGCTGTTGTTGTGGTTGTTGTTGCTGTGGCTGTTGTTGTTGTTTCTCTTGTACCTTTTGTGGCATGTACACAGGAAAAAAAATGAACAGTGTTCCGTGACTTTGTTATAATTTCGCTACTGGCCGCTACTTTTGCGTTTTCCTTCGTCGTCGTCGTTGTCGTCGTCTTCTTCTTCTTTTGTTTATCGCACGCGCGCACTCACAACCGCCAGCGCCGAAGTACAATATTCGAATGCCGTTAATTTTCGAATGCCGCATGAATGAAGTCGAAGTCGACGTCGACTGCACGAGCTCTCTCGCGTTCGCCGCTCTCGCTCTCGCCTGGCTTTTCTTTCTATCCCAATGAGACCGGCTTTTTCACTTGTATTTTTTTGTTGTCCTCTGTTCGCCTGGCGAGGGTTGTTTCCGCTCTCTCTCGCACTCGCACTCGCTCTCGCTCTCCGGCGTTGGGGCTGCTTTTTGGGGCCCTGCGCTGCCATTGGACGCCGCTCCTGGCCGCCGACCGCCTATCACACAGGTGCGGCCGAGGGTTGCTCTGTTAAGGCGCTGTTATTAGCATGCGGCCCACCTGCGTAGGCGCACCTGTGACCCTTGTAGGTGGAGCTTCGCTGCCGCAAGTCGGATAGTTTCCTTTTCCTTTGTGACATTTGGCCATTTCGGCCCCATTCTCGCGATTTGTATCACCCACCAGCCAGCGATGCAACCCTTTTGTACCGTTACTAATTCCCACACCGAAAAAAATATACAAGGCTATAGGGAAAATAGTGTTTAATAGACGAGTTCTGAGGGGACAGAACAAAACAGAGTTGTGAAGATTTTAAAATGAATCAAATGAATGCATGGCAATGAATTAACTGAACTCAGCAGCAAATACTCCCTAATACAGACAGGAAATAGTGGAGATGCTAAAAACTACAGCTTGAAAGTCAGCTCAATTGAACATCGTTTTATTAAATCATCTTCATGATGTCAAGCTGTTTTTTTTTTTGTTGCGTTTTTTTGCCGTGCAGGAAGAATAATAACCGCACAATGAATTAACTGCATAAATGATCCGCCAAACTACCCCATCTCTCGGGAAGAAACAGGAGCGTCTCTACTGGTGGCACCACTCTCAACTCCATGGACAGCCGCGGGGGGTGGGGCAGGGGTACAGGGGTGGCGGGGTGCCGGGGTGCCGGGGTGCCGGGGTGCAGGCATTATTCATACATAAAAAGCCAATTAAAAATTTATAATAAACCCCGCGCCAAACTGCTGCAACAACCCCAAAAGAAGCAGGCCGAAAATAAAAAGAATTAAATATGGCACAGGCAGGCACAGTGGGACAAATCGGAAGGAATGAAAAGAGTTGTGATTCTGTTGGATTTTTTCCATAGCTAATCTGAACAGATAATGAAATATGATTTATAGAACAACAGCAATGTTTTCATCCAGTTATTACACCCTCTAAACTCCCATTAACTTGTATAACTTTTGTATAAATCTTAAAATACATTTGTATTAGCACTTTGAGATTCCGTGACTGAGACATGAGATGCCCACTGTGCGGCCCCACTGTGCCTGGTTGCCAGCATGTGGAAACGATGACCAGTGGGGAGGATGGGGGTCATTTCAATTGAATGAATGGAAATGGGGGAGTGGCACACGCACCTAGCGCCAAATTAGATGTAAAATAATGAACATTTCAATTAAAATAATTAATATTATGCTGCAGCCGTGGGCAGCAGTGGGCGGGGTGGGCAGAGTGGGCGGAGTGGGGTGGCAAGGACGCACTAAGCACTCAATTAACCATTTTAATGTTTATGGATCAGGTTAGCCTGAAGGATGCTCCCTTGGCGGGAGAGATGCTACTGGAGATGCTCTGCTCTGCTCTGCTGTGCTGTGCTGTGCTTTTTAATTATAATTAAACATGCGAGCATTCGAGTGAGTGGGTGGTGGTGGGTGGCGTGTGGGTGGGTGGTGGTTGAATGGCCAGCTTCCAGCTCAAATGGCGTCTCTCTTTCTGCCCAGGACATAATCACTTAGCCGCGTGCAGAGCCGCATTTAAAATTAATTCTGCTCAAGTGCGTTTCTTGGCAAGAGACACACACACACAGACACAGCACAGACACACACTCACGCCAGCAACAACAACAAAAAAAGCACGTGGCACACGTGAGGGGGGTGGCGGTTGGGTTCTTTTTTCTGCAGCACGTTAAGGTTGCGGCAGGGAGCTGCCCCCATTTACCGTTGGTTCACATTCGCAAGCGAAACAAATTGCACGCTAATTGCTCATGTTCAATTAAAAGCAACGGCCCAAGCAAACTCCAAACGAAATGCGACTTCGGCCCCACCCCAAAGATTCCACCTAAGCTCTGCTCCCCGCCAGTGATGTGCACCTGCCAAAAGTGGCCAAAAGTCGTCCAAAGTGGGCAAAACTGGCTGAAAAAGGCTAATAAACAAGCAAGCCGCAAAAGGAAAGTGTATACATTGCTCCCCTTTTATATCGCAAACCTTCTAACGTAATTTGTTCATTAGTCATGGTAATTATAGAATTTTCTTTGTGGAAAGTTAATTTAGTACACCAAGTAACTTGGATAATTAACTTGGTTCCAATGGAAGAATAATTCCATTTCAAAACATATTTAAATTAAAAAGTTAAGTAGCGATCTATAGAACTCTCTGGTATAAGCGAAGATCCCAATGGAAAATGGCTAACTGAGCGACAAGCACCGGGTCACCTCAGCTGGCGTTGCTCATCCTCGTCGGCTTCGGAATTTGGAACACACGAATTCGAGTCCATGGACCCATTGAGCGTTTTCCCACAAGCGACAGGAGTCGAGCAGGAGCAGGAGCAGGAGCAGAAGCAGAAGCAGGATAATGGTCAGAGGGGGTGGTGGTGGATGAGATGGGTGGTGGAATGGATGCAGTGGACGGATGGTGAATGGGTGGCAGGGCTTTTTGTTTTGGTTTTGATCCTTTGCGCAAATAATTGCCTAATTGTCTCTGGTTCGCTCGCTCGCTCGCCATTGTTGGGCCATGGAAATGTGGAAAAGTGGATAGTGGGTATGGGTATGGGTATGGGCATGAAGAGATGGGGTGGGGGGGATGGAAGCGGCAACGCATATTTCTTACGCAAATCCATTTCCATCTATTAATTGGCAGCCCTCGGCAGCTGCTCCTTCTGCCGCAGGACTATCATCGGTCCTTTTTTACACAATTAAGCGCTTGGGCAAATAAAAAGTGAGCCAACCGGGCTGCCACTTCAATTTGAACTGCGGTTCGATTTGCATACATTCAGATGTATGTACATACATATGTATGTATGTACATAGGGGCATGTACACAAGCATATATCTATCTCTATCTCTAGCTCTATATTTATAACTGCATCTATATGCGTGTCCATATGCATATGCATATATCCTGTGGCAGGACTCTCGGTTGCGGTTATCGATTGCCGGGAAGTGGGCTTCCCAGGCCGTCTTCATCGTTTGTCATCGTCATTTGTGGGCTCATTTGCATTGGAAATTACCTTAACAATCCGTTTAAATATGATCGTCGCAACATCGACTTATAAACGAGGTCGTGCCCGGTTGCTGGTTGCTACCAGTTTTTTGCCATCTTTTATGTGGCCAATTACCGGATCCCTTTACCCATTCCCTTCGCTGCCGTTTTGACACATTTCGCACGCTTCTTGGGTTCGCGGCAAATTGTTATTGCAATTATTATTGCTAGCTTGTTGTCAACATATTGATAATGCCCCGCCCCTTCATCCCCACCCCTCACCACCCCACAAGGCACAGTGTAGATACATATACATATATGCAAACGAAGTTAACAAGCGGCAAAGTTAATGGTCGACGGACAACCAGGCCTGATTGCATGCCATTGTCAGCGACGTCATCGCAGTATCGAATTACGGATTTCTCCACATCTAATTTACGGGCCGTGACAATTGCCTTTTAAAGTCCAGCGAACCCGAACCGAACTCGAAACCCACGGGTAGCAAAACCCCGATCGAACGTGCTGAAATAGGGTCCTGAAAACGCCGAGTGTGCTACGTTATCGGGTTCACACTGTGAAAGGTCAATGGTCAATGGAAACATACATATGCCTGAGAAAGGAAGTTACAATAGGTAAACTAAGGCACTCTTTTGAAAGACTTCTCTTAGGCTGTTCTTAACATGAAAACTATCAAAATGATAGTATGTACTATCAAAATGATATGTACTATCATCCACGTAGTGACGAAACGCAGCAGCAGAGTGTGCGATATAAAGTTAAAACCAAGATATCCCAAAAAGGGTAAGAACTCACTAATAGCTTCTAATGTGTTAAGATAAATAGCTTTGCGAATGGTTACTTAACTAAGCATTATGCTGACTGGCATAATTCATCATTCATTCAAACATTAATGTAAAAAAAAAAGAAACCAAATATATTGCCATACTTTTTCGCTGTGCAATCTGCAATCTGACTTAACCCGCGCCATCTTAACCCCAGGCAGACCCAAAAGCGGCGACAGTTGGCTGCCCTTGATAAATGAGACGGCGCCGCCTACGCCTCGAGTTCCGACTGTGGAGCAGCAGTCACCGGAGCAGCGCAGTCACCGGAGCACCAGAACACCAGAGCACCGGAGTATTCAGGAATCGGACGACGGACGTCCAGGGGGTTGACGCCTTCTGTAGTTTGCGGTGCGCCGCAACGCCGATCAAACGCGATAAACGCTGGGTGGGTTACGTGGCTGCGGCTGACAGTGTCAACGGTTGCAAGTCAAAATTAATTAGAATTTTTCAACTGCGAAGTACCGTACCGCATACCCCTCCACCCTCTTGCCCATCAAAAAATAAATGAAGGGGGATGCACTATATGTACTCCAATCTACGCCAAGGAACTCGGAGCAAAAGCGGTAAATTGAAATCAGTACAAAACGCTGGAGTTCAACCAAAAAAAAAAAAAAAGAGCGATCATTAATCATCGGGGCGAAAAGGGTTGACAAGCTGCGCATTGCTGTTGCCACAGGGTTGCTGTTGCTGTTGCTTTCAGTTCCGGCTTCTTCCGCTCCTTGACCGGAGTCACATCCGCCAAAACAACAGCCAGAAAGTGCTCGGGGAAAATGGCCTGGGTGGCCCTAATGCATTTAATGTCTCCCGATGGCTGGGGGTGAACCAAAAACGTTCCGGGGAACAGCACATCAGGTAACATCATCCTCGAACTGCTCTGATTCTATATACATATGTACATCATCATCTTAATTGACAATAATAATGTCACTGAATTGAGAAGCAAGTACATATTTACATATGTACATACATACACATTAAAAATATTTCTATATACAATGTGCTGTTTAAGGATCGCATATTTATTTAAAAACATGGATTAAGAGTTCCAAAGGATTTCCAAAAAAGGGCAACCATCATTCATCTTCACTAACATCATATAGGTATTTTTACTTCAAATCTCATGAAGTTCCACAATTAAAAACTGAACTATTATACAAGTATACTCTTAACTTTATGGCACTTTGCAGATATATATATAAAAAAGTTTAAATACTTTAAGTACAAAATGAATCTTTGATGCAGTGAAAGCATACGACAAATAAAAGGAATGACAACCAAGATTTCCATGATAACTTTAAACATAATCTCACAAATCCATAAATAGGTACCAACATCTGGTTTCCCTTTAGTTGCTGTGCGGCGAGCTTTCGGTGGATGAGGATGTCTGCTCCTGGCTGGTTTCCAGCTGCTCCTGCTCCTCCTCCAGCTCATCCTCTTCCTCGGCCAGCAGCAGTTCCATGACCTGCACACTGCTCCCGTTCACCAGCTCGGCCAGCGCCTGTGCGATCCTCTGCTCCCGCATCATCTCGACGATGGCGTCATCCGTGGCAAGTGGATCGCCCATGAGGTGGCCGCGCAGTTGCCTCAATCGCTTGCGATTGCCACGCCTCTGGCGCGACTCGCCATCATCCATGCCCTCCACCAAGATCTGCACCGCCCGCTGCACGTTGTTGTTGCCCTGGGCCAGCGCCAGGCGAGCCTCGCCCTCCGGATAGCCCATGCCCATGACCACCTTCACCATAAGCTCCGTTTCGTTGGCATCGGCTGCCACGGCCAGCGCAGCGGCTGCTTCGGGAGATGCTGCTCCAGCTGTTTCTGGCGGGGATTTCAGATGCAATTGCTCAACTTGCGACATTTCGGCAGCTTCACTTGGGCGTCACCTATCGATATCACAGCAAAATCAGCTGATCCTCTCTGCCACCCCTCGCATTTGGTTGCGAACCCCGAAAGCTGATCGCGCCGTTTGGTGTGGCCGCATTTCAGTGCGGTCCTTAAGTACGGTCCCACCATTAACTGTAACATTCCATTTACTAAGTATTATTGTACTATTGTTGAGTAACATGCGAATGTATTTCATAGTTTACAAGTTATTGGCTTGGAGACCACAGCTGATGGTGAGCATGTGGATATCCCTGCGGTGCAAATTCCGTGCAAAGGCAATGGAAATGGCAAAGGCAAAGGCAATAAGCCAAAAACACAATTACAAGAGCATAAACAGAAGATTTCGGACCGGGTCCCACATCTGCCGCCTCCTGACAACTTGGACTTCTATTTATGCGTTGCACAATTTTAAATAATCACCCCATTGGGAAATTTCAGGCGAAATACCCTTTCATGCCCGCCCCCTTTTCCGGGTCTGCTGGTACTTCTGTGTGTGTGTGGGTGTGTGTTTGTGTGTGTTATTTACCCTGATTTATTGCCATTTTCTTTCGGTCGCTGTTGCGCCTTTTTGGTCACTCTTTGTTTGAAGGGGGATGAGGGGGGAGGGAGGGAGGGTCATGAACAAGTGGCCCGTAAAAAACATTGCCAAACCCTCATCTATCACAATTTTCTTGGCCGCTCTTAGCTCTTACATTTTTGGGTTTAAAAACGCATTATTTGGCTCTTTTGGTAATTGAAGTTTTTAGTTTTCATTAGCCGCTCGCCGGACGGGGGCCACAAAAAAAAAAAACATAAATAAATAAGAAAACAATGGGAAAACTGGAACTGGGTGGTAGTGGCGACATGGGACGACACTTTCCCGAGTCGAGATAAATTGCACCTTTAAATTAACCCATTAACGAGCTGGGTCCACGCCGATATGGATACAAAATCCATATTAAGAGCCACGCTGAAGAGGGTTATTCAACATTCAAAACTGTGAGTATTATAATGGATCTCTTTTTGTTTACAAATATTATAATATATTTTCACAGGTAAAACTTAGAACGGGAATCCTGCATTGGAAGCTACATTTAAACATTTCCAAGTTAAAAGTATATAACACTTTCTTTACAAGAAACTAGAAGGTCCTTCTGTTCCCAATAGTTTTATAAATTCTCTAATCAAGCCACTGTTTCAATTTTGTTGCTTTAAAGAACTTTTCGAGTATTAGGGGTTAAAAAGGAAATCATATTTTTAAGTTCCTCAAGCATTGCCAATCCACCAATCCAAGCACAATGCCCTGTAAGTCGATACATTTGTGCCATGGCCATTGCCATTGCCTTCATCCGTTTTAAACCGGAAATCAAAAGTTTTATCCGCAGTGAAAGGCGCTTGAAATATGTGTGAAACGTGTGTGCCAAGTACCCAGTACCCAGTAACCAGTAACCAGTAACCAGTAGACGGCAGCACCCAGTACTTGGAACACCCAGTTCAGTGCCCAAGGAAGCAAGGAAGCAGCCGATACTTATCGGGTGTCGACGTCGCCATCGAATTGGGATTGTTCGGTTCGATCCTACAACAAATGGCGAAATCACTTAACACACCGTTAACACCCACATTAGTTGTACTCCGGCGCACGTGAGGATGATGGGGGCAGGGGCAAACTGCGTTCCACTTACAGCCGGAGTTTCAATTACTTTTTCGCCGAGCCACCACCGAAATTATTATATGCCAAGGAGCTCGCATAGGCGTCTCATAATCGAATTAAATGCATTGCTGCCGCCAGTTGAACGACGACGACGACGGGGTGGGCATAGGGCATAATACGGCCCGAGTCGAAAAAGTCATTAAAAACGCAGGCCAAGCGATTGCACGCAAATTTGCTGGTTACCGCTCGCTGTCTTTGTTCCTGGTTCGAACTTCGAATCCCCCGCCGCCCAACCAGCAGTTGCTACTGGTTCAGCACAGCCGCGGGCAGCTGACTAGCAGCCCATCAATTGAGTATTTCAATTGGCCTTATCAGGTAAAGTTGAGGCCTAACTGATTTTTATTGCTGTCTTAATTCGTTTTAAAATATTTCATTTTAATATACCTAATTTCATGAAATCTTAAGGATCACTTTTAAGAAAAAGGATCTTTTCAATGTACAAATATTCAACGTTTCAAATGTTCAACAGAAAAATAGTTCTATTGAAGAGATTAAAAGTTAGTGCACGAAATCCTAAGAAAATATCTGAAGTTTCAGAAGTATTTAAGTAATATTACTTGATTCGGTTCTAGTTGTGTGCCCCCCATCGTACCCATCACCCATTCGCTGGCACACATGAGCTGGTCGAACTATGAATGGAATTGGCAATGAAATCGCACGTGGCGATTCTCTGGTCACCCGCGATAAGCAACTGCCGTCGCGTGGCTCCGTTGCCCGGATTCTAACCCCCGACCCACCCGGATCGCTCCCGAGCAGAGATACTATCGATGGAATGGACGGATGAATGAGGTGAGTGAGTGCGCGTCGTGTATTTATGACTCTGAATCCGATTCCGATGCCGATGTCGATGCCGCCGAGCCAGATTCATTTCATTTCCATTCGGCGATAATCGTTATTAATATTATTAGTGTTTGTTCGCAGGACACTTTGCCATACCGAGGGGTATGTTTGACAAGCTCGACACCCTGTAGTGTCAATCCCTTTCATAGTGAAACAAAGGTGCCTTTTTACTAAGCCACTACAGTTTGCGTTAATTTTTAACCAAGGTGCAGAACTATGAGCTGGAAAATCGAAGCTCAGTTCGGCGGGCAGATGGATTGTATCTAAATACATACTTATATGGAAACTGTGGAAGGAAACTGCTCCCCAAGGATCTCAACGCCTAAGAGATAAAAGCCTAAGCTCAAAGCTGAGCTAAATTTATTGGTCCATTTCTGGCAATGCATTAATACATTAATATTTGACCTCAAGCTGACCGAGGGAAATAAGTGTGTACTGCGATTTTACCACTCCCACACGCATTGGAAATCACCCAGCAAACCATAAATATTCATACGAGTTGACTTTGTGATCGGCTGCACTGGAAAATGGCAGTCGAGCTTAGCAAATCACAAATTTATGGCCCAATCCATCAATGCCAATGCGACGGCCGACTTTAAAAGGGACCTACCTCCCTTCGCACCACCGAACCAAATTAAACCACACCACACCACAGCACAGCACAGCACACCAAACGAAAGCAAACCACCGCACCGCACCGCACCACTGTAATCGCTTCCCACGATCGCCGCGGTGCAGCGAGCATTTCCATATGTAAAGTTGCGCCTTCATTAATCCGTAAATTAGAAGCATTGAATGATATCAGTCGCCCTCTGAAGTGCACCCTCTTCCCAGTTCCACTCGGAATACCAATCCCAATTCCACTCCCAATGCCAATGCCAATCCCAGTCCCCTAAAACAAATCACTGCACACGGGGTTCAGGCAGAGCTCGAAATCCTAGCCCAACACAATCCACTGCAATCCCACCACCGCTCTGAACAGTGGGACGAAATGCATTTACCATAGATGTCACGGAAATCCTTTAAAATATATTCAAAACATATGTAAATAGCTGCATTAAGAAATACAGTTAGCATGCTTGATGTTAGTTTGAAACGATAAAAGAAAACCATAATGGGTAATATCATAAAAATATTAATTCGTTATTTAAATTATAAATCAGTCTTAGGTATCATAATATTTAGTACATCTACTTTGTTTGCTATAATATAATAAAATATAGGCAAGGTAGAACTAATTAAAATTCAACAACAAATATAATGTATTTTTAAAAATTCTTTTCTCGTAAATTAAAATTAAAGTTCTGAATTTTCAGTTTCTCTGCGGCCAAGGTCATCTGTGCATTTTTGCTCCATGCTGAACCTATGCGAGACCACTGTGCGACCCCTGGCAACCTTCAACTTCATCGCAGTGACATGTCAACGGCAGCAGCAGAGACACAACAACAGCAACAACAACAACAACAGCAGCAGCAACAACAAAAGCAGTGAGCGAGCAACAACAAATTGTTGGACAATCGTTGAAATGAAATGAATTTTCATATTAAAACAGTATTAGCTGGCGGAGATCTCTGTGGCGGCGCCTGTCAGAATCAGTCCGCTGTTACGTTGCGTTGGGTCATTTGAATGAGGAGCGGCCATTCCATTCCATGCCATTCCACCCCACGTCCGCCCTCCTCACAAATAGCCAGCCCCCCCCTGAACCAACCACCCCTGGCACCTTGCCATCAAATTGGACGCACTGAAGCATGAGAAATGCGGGGACAGCCTCAATCAGGACTCAGTTCGAGTGTAAAAACGAGGCGATGAGCAGCCGCGAACCGCTTGACATTTCTCTGCTGTGCATAATTAAATTAAGAGATGCCAAATGCGGTACACAGTGCGAAAATGTGAATACGTTATGGGTGTAGCAAATGCCGAGTGGTGCATATGGTTATTAGTATGATTTTTTGATTAGTTTATAATTTTTTACTTTTTCTGTGTTTTCAAAATGATAACTAAGACTTACATTGCGCTCAGTGTAGAAAATGGGTCATGCTGCGCAGATATTCCTGCCAAAATGTCTCGCTTTCATTTGTAACATTTATAGGCAGCATTTTAAAACTTCATAAACAGAAACGAAACGCATCAAAACTTTGACAGAAACAAACAAAATTTGCTGGAAATGAACGAAATAAATATAAGATGAACAAGTACTTCAACACGGAGATCCTGCAATCGCTGGTGGCCCTGGTGCCCGTCGATAATCAGGATCTGGACAAGGATCGTCGCCTGGCCATGGACGTGGTGGCTCGCTACGTGCTGTATGTCTCCTCCAATCCCAGTGCGGAACTTCATCCGCGGAAAGTGAAAAAGAATCTGCGGAATCTTTTCGGAAAGAAGGCGACGTCGCATGGATGCGTGGTGAGAATTCGTGAGGAAAAGTTCTCGGTTCCGAAGCTGAATATCACCAAGATGGCGGAGCCGAAGAGCTTGGAGCAGGAGAATACAAACGAGAAGCCCCCAGATACGATCTCCACGAGCATCATCGATCTGGATAAACGGGCCAGGGGCGGTCGCAACATCACCTTTGATCCCAAGATCATATTTGAGACTGAGTGCCGGTCCAACTGGACGGAGAAGAGTATAGATTGCATTGAAGTACTGCATTACAATTCCAAGTTCATTTGCAGCTCCTGCTCCCCCAGGCTGCTGGAGATGTATAAGGAGAAGGAGAAGCAAGTGGATCTTATGGATCCCAGCTCCGTGACGAGCCAGCTATCGATCCAGCGGACGAGTTCCGAGTCGAGCCGGGAGGATGATTGGAACAACCTTCAGTTGACGGGGGAAACTCTACAGCAGATGTACCATCTGATGGTTCACTTGATGCAGCGCTGGAATGGATGCCACCGACTGGAAGGGGCGGGCTCCTACCTAGACAGGTTAAGAAATTCCGACTGGGAAGTAATAAAATGGCTTTGCCAAAACAACTTTGTCGGCGACTGCGTGATTACGACTTCCATTGAGTCGGTGAGCCATCCCACCACCCATTCAAGTCACGTGGAGAAATTCCGGAATGGCCTGGGCCACTGCCTGCGTATCGTTGGTCAGTTCTTTTCCACCGGGGCGGAGGAGGAGGAGGAGCAGGACCGGGAACACTATGGTCCACTAGTTTTGGGACCCGCCATCGATGAGTGCATAGCGTTCCTAGTGGACCGCGTCATGATCGCCATCAAATGGGCAATGCATAAGAAGGTGCGGCCATCTGACAATGCAGAGGAGCCGGAGCAGTTGCTATCCTTGCCAAATGGACACAGGAGCACAGGAGAAGAGGAGCAGCAGCAGCTGAGGAACGCCCCAAGCACTTCCTGTACCTCCACCCACTCTTTGACCCGCATGGAAATCTCCGTAAACACGCAATGCCCTCGACCCATGTACCTGATAACCCAGAGAAAGAACCCGCAGTGTTGATGCGATGTGGCTTCACATCCTTGTGGCCAAAAATTTTAAGTAAAAGGACTTTCAGAGCGCTTCTGTTTCTAAATCGTCGAGTGACTAACCTTGAATCCCACTGGTTCCATGGCGGGCGTGACGAGGGCGGCGGGATTAAGCTCGATGTTGATGTTGTTGGGCTCCATGATGAGGCCCAGGCTCTGCAGATTGCACACCTCCGGCAGCTGTAGGGTGGGCGTGGGCACCTTTAGCACCGCCACGGTGCAGTCGATGCTCGACGCCGTCACCGTCGCAGTGGCGGGCAGCGTCTCCGGCATGCTGGCCACCGTTTCAGATGGCACCGCCCTCTGCTCCTCGGCGCTGCTCCTCCGCCGCCCGATCCCTATGCTCACACCGATCTTGACTGGGCTGGCACTCCGCGTCGCAAATCTGCAAGATAGTTGACATTCATTAGTTTTTAAATAAGTCCAAATCTTAGAACTTCTATACTGCATTTGAAACGTATTACGCAAATGCCTAAAAGTATACAAAATTGGCATGTGTTGCATGTTTATGTGGACTTGGTAATCGATTTTGGAGCATACTTTCAGGCAACAGAACGATCCATACATATTAAACGTTTATTTTTAACAAATTCTTGAAAGTACTTAATAATATACCGAAACCCTAGAAAAACAAGTTGGTCCGGCTTAAATGCGAGTCGCTTTTGCGTTTATTTGTTTCTTTTTAGTGTTCATTTTGGTATAAGTTGTCCGCACTTATTCCTATGGTTACACAGTAGACCTAAGCATAGTAGCACACGGCGCCTCCGGCCAGGACACCAAAAATACAAAACGTACAAATAGGAAAAAAAAATCATATACTTCGATGCTGGATGGTTCATAAATTAGGAGCGGGACCGTTTAAGTGTCGCTAATATCAGTGTCGTGGAAAGAGCCTAGGCGGATTGCTGTCGTCGCCGGATTTCGGCGGCCAGATCCTCCAGCTTGACGTTGGTCTCCTCGCGCGTTGTCACCTCACGCAGCTTGACCAATCCCTGCGCCAGCTCTGCATCGCCAAGGACCACCACCAGGGGAATCTGGTGCTCCTCGCAGTGCTGCAGCTGCACGAGTAGTTTAGGGTTCAGCTTGTAAGAGTGCTCCGCCTGCAAGGATTTTAGGATTATTATGCAGTCTCATGGATCGAACTCAAACATACCTTAACGCCAGCGTCCCACAGCAGATTCAGAACCTTCAGTCGCTGCTCGTGGAGACCCTTGTGGGCGGAGGCCACGTAAACCTCGACGTCGCTGGTGCGCAGCTTCAGACCGCTCGCAGCCGCCCGCGCCTCCAGAACCGAGAAGATACGCTCCACGCCAATGGATACGCCGACGCACGGCACAGCTTTGCCTCGCGGATCGAACATGCCCACCAGGTTGTCGTAGCGACCGCCACCAGCCACGGATCCCACGGTGGCCGGCTCGTTTGCCTGCTCTCCGTTTTGCTGTGATGTCTTTGCCGGAGATGCCACGGTGGCGGACTCTCCCTTGAGCACACCTTCGTAGATAACACCGGTATAGTAGTCCAGGCCACGGGCCAGACTCAAATCGAAGCTCACGCGCTTATCCAGACCGAATATGGAGCAGTACTTGAGGAGCTGCTTCATGCCTTCCAATCCCTTCACCGCATTCGGCACAGCCTTGAGTTTCTCGTCGGCCAGCAACTGCTCCACCAGCTCGGCACCGCCGCTTAATCGCACGTACTCCCCAATTCGATCCGCTGCTGCCTCGTCCAGGCCCTTCTCGTCCACCATCTCCTTGCGCACATCCGCCCAGGGGGACTAGAATGGCAGATACATTACAATATTGATTTCAATAGTACATAGTTAGTCACTAGCAATGATGCTCACCTTGTCCAACTTATCCACCGCAGAGCAGATGGTGCGGAAGCTGTCCGCGGGCACTCCGCACGCCTGGAACATGCCGTCCAAGAGCTGGCGGTGATTTAGCTTTATCACATAGTCCCCAATGTCCAGGGTGTCCAGTATCTCCGACACAATCTTGACGCACTCGGCATCCGGCAGCATGGGATCGTAGGTTCCGGCAATGTCAAAGTCGCACTGGTAGAACTCCCGATAGCGACCCTTGGTCATCGCCGGATTGTCGCGACGGTAGACCTTTGCGATGTGGTAGCGCTTGATGCTCGAGATCTTGTTCATTGCCAGGTAACGAGCCAGCGGCACCGTCAGGTCATACCTCATCGATAGGATCTCACCGCCCTGGTCCTTTAAGTCGTAGATCAGCTTTGAGTCCTCGCCGTACTTGCCCGTCAGCACTTCCTGTTGGGATTGATAAATGGAAAATTAGTCGGAGAATTGGATACAAACCAAGTTTACTATTTTCAAGGAAAAATACCTAATTAACTTTTTTCACACTAGTGGTGGCCTTATAATATTTGTTTTCAAGTGAATAGGTGAGATTTAAAAGCAAATCTGTATACGAAGTATTAGCATAATATATTCAAGGCTCTTGCGGCTCAGTGCTATCATAATTCTATATATAAATCATTCAAGACCCTATCAATATAAATAATTTAATTTTAATGACAGCATGAAGCAAGATCGTTTGTTTTTTGATTGATTCGATGATTATAATATTGAAATCCCGAATTACCTACCAGAAACTAACCATTAAAATGTATAATGCAACAGAAACAGAACAGTTTGAACTAATATGGTTTCAGGATATCTTCTTTGGTGTTTACCCTATCAAAACCTGCTCACATAGTCATCCCTAGCTCACCCACTCCAGTGATACCCAGGTGAACTCACCTTCAGCTCGAAGACGGGCGTATCGATGGCCTCGCCGCCGTGGCGCTTGAACACCTGGACGATCTTGTCCAGGACGCCCTGGCGCAGGGTCATCTGCTGGGGACCATAGTCCCGGGTGCCCTTGGGCGTCTTTAGGGTGAACTTCTGGTTGGTGGGGGCGGCATCTCCGCCCAGTGTGGCCTTTAAGGCCAGTAGGCGGGCGACCTGCTCATCGATCTGCAATGGAGAAGCGGGGAAACATTTTACAGGGGGGACATGGAGGTGAGGAATGCTTAGATGCTAACCTGCTGCAGTTGCTCATGTTGTTGTTGTTCTTGTGCTTGTTGTTGTTTTTGTGGCTGTTGTTGTTGTCGTTGGGCTGGAACGCCGGACGAGCTGACGCGCCCGCCGCCAGAGGGCGCCGTCTGGAACGTTGCACACTGAAACGCAGCACTACAGCGCCACTGGCGGCCAATTGAACGCAACATGTGTTTTTTTTTGTTTTGGTACTAATTTTCTTTTTTGTTTTTCTCTTGCAACAACTTTCTTTTGCAACTTTTCAAACCTAATTAAACAACAACAACAATAAGTTTTGCTTATTTTACAACTAGTTTAGTGTATGGTGAGAAGAAATGAAGTGTGTCGGTGTTTTGTGTGCGTGTATGTGTATGTGCAGCTGAAGCAATAAATAATAATAATAATAATAATAATACTAATAATACATTATTGCGTTCCATTGACCGTCAGGGCTGAATTCTTTTTTGTACTGTTTCTCCCGTTTTTGGAAACAAGTTTTTGCAATTTAAAAAACACTTTTTATGGCACTTGAAACGCAAAAAACAGGAAAGTGACGCGATATAATGGAAGCTGGAAGCTAAACAGTTCAAGGACACTCACACCACACCACACACACACACACGCACAAGATCCAGCTAGATAACCGTTAGTCAGCTGATCTTGGCAACCACAATTGCACACTCACACAATAGTAACTTTTGTGGCATATAAAAATAGGTCACTATCAAGTTTATTTCTTATTATATTACATTAAGTTTAACAAGTTGTTTGTACTATTTATTATTAGAAATTAAATACAAAACACAAAGTGGTCTTTAAAGGTAAAATAGATTAAATGGTTTCCCACCAGAACAGATCGCTTTCTTAAAAAAATCTATATCTAAGATATCGCCTCATTACAAGGCTAGAGATTTGAACAATGTGAATAAGTGCAGTTGGTGGTAAGCGTTGTGGCAAATACCTTATAGCCCAAATCACATGTTGCAGTCGTCAAGTCTTGGATCGGTTGATTGTGGTCTAGCAGGTTTTTGATATAATCGCTATAACCACCATGTGCCTTTTGTACATGCCTCCTGTTTGACCAGTCGCTCTCTTTCGCTTGCCAATTGCTCTCGTTTTAGTCAGTCAGTCGGTCATAGAGCACTCATTCTGGTGATGCAAGTTCAGCTATTAAGGAGTTTCATTCGGCTATTTTTATTTTATTATTAATTGCATAAAAACAACACCAACTAAATGTTATACACCTTTTTTCGAGTACTGAACAAAATAGTTCTTATTTGAAATACTTTGTAAAAGCGCCAATTGGATAACTGTATACCAATACAATAACTGTTCTAATTGGACAGCTCTTTCCACATCATTGAATACAGATAAATGTACTTCAAGGTCTTATTTAGACGGAAGGTATGCAATTACAGTTACAAATATTATGCTGGTGTAAGCATTTGATGCAAGCATAAGTAGACTTACATCAGCAACGATAATTAACAACAAATGATTCAATTAGTCACATCTTCGGACAGCACTGTTAATTTCAGCTACTTTCTAGCCAAATAGTCGAAACGATAGTTTGGCAGTACTGTGCAGAACACACACACACGCACACCAGCGCACACGGGAGCCGTAAATTTGCCGTTGGCCAGAGCGAGACAACAATAACAACAGAGTGGCACGAATGTGAAAGTCTGCGCGCTCCTTTAATTTGCCGTTTTTCCTTTAGCTCTGCTCTTCTGTTGTTGCATTCATCTAATTATTACACTGCAAAAACGAAGAGTTCGAACAACTTCAAATGCCAGCGCAGCATGTGTGTGTGCGTGCGTGTGTTTTTTGTTATTTGCGTTATTTTCAACTGCATGGCGATCTGATGAAATATGTACATATGCGAGTGGGATTTTAGAATTGATGACGAAAGCAGGGCCGGGGATTACAGCAACAATTGCACTTATTCCATTGTACACACACAAAGGGGGATGACACTGGAAAGCGGCCGTGCTGGTGGTGGCGGGTGGGGAGTGCAAGTGCTGGGGTGGGGTGGGGGGGAGGTAGGCGGTTTCCAACTGGAAGTCCGACCAAAAACTGACCTTCTCCTTTGACTCCTTCGCTGCTTTCAACTGACGGACGAGATCGCCTTGCACTTTGATTTGCTCCAGAATCTGCTCACGCGTATCACTCATATTCCGAACTCGGTGGCCAAAAATGAAAAACGGCAAACGGTTGACAGTCCACTGCAAAAGGCGGGCGCGCGGCGTTTCAATCGTCTATAATCGACACGGCGATTTATGCTGTCTTTTCCAGCTTTCAGCTGCTTTTTCTGCGCTGCTCGCCAAAAAAAATTCACACGCGGTGGCTAGTGTGGCCGTTCGTCGCGTTGTGGGAAAATGCACGCCAGCGCGGACTCAAGCCGTGGTTTGGAACTGGGCTGGCGTATTTGTATCTACGTTATTTGAAAAAAAAAAACAAAATAGCGAATGTAGACTCTTTAAAAAAACGTTTAATTTGAAATACAACAATCATTCGAAATATTATTTCGAAATGCAAGATAAAATTGGTTTCCATTGAGAAACCGACTACTTTTGAAATCCCCCCGTCCAGCAGCCCAAGTGTTTAGTTTCATTCAGATATTTTAGCTTTGCCCATAGATTACGAGTTCCTTCGACTCCGACTAACATCGAGCTGAAGTCAAAGCAAGTGAAAAGACACACACCCACATACACACAACCACTCACACACACACACACGAGATGAACAGGTCGCAGAAAACCAGCAAGGTGAAGCGCGGCAAGCGGGGCGGGGGCGGTGGCATCAGGACTCAGCAGCCGGACTTCGTGGAGGCGCAGGTGGAGAACGCGCGCAAGGCGGTGGAGCGCAAGCTGATGTACCTCTCCGAGTCGAACCGAGCCAGTGCACCCACTCGTCCGGGCAAGCGGAGCGCGGCGGGAGCGGGCGGAGCAGCGGCCGCAGTGGAAGGAGCGGGCACCGCTGCCCATGGCCAGCGTCGCAGGCGAAGCAGGAGGAGTCCGGCACAGGCTGCAGCCCAGGAGACGACCGACGAGGAGCAGAAATCGCAGGTGGAGACAACGTACAAGTGCGGAAACCGGAAACGCAGCGGTTACAATTGTAAGTTACATATAAATGCATATATAATCGATTTTAGGAACCTGTTTGCTATGTGATCTTGGGCTAAGCTTTAAGCTAGAGACACCGAATTTGGTATTACAGAACGTTATTGATCAATGAAAGTCATCGGCGTCGTGAATCATTTGAAAATTTATCATTTCCGCCATTTTCCAACAGTACTGCTGTCGCCTCGTCGCAATGGTCTAACGCCCCGGAACTATGAGGCTGAGGCGGCGGAACTGGAAGCCATCATGGCCGCCCAGCGAACGTCCAGCGGTACGGCGAAGGCTGGTCAAGGCGATGGGGATGGCGGGGATGCCGGGGAGTATCAGGCCGGCACGTTTGGTCGCCTGCAGCTGAAGCCGCTGAGCAGCTATGCCACGGCCCACCCACTGCCCAGCTACACGTGCGGCGTGTGCGGGGCCAAGTTCCACATCCGATCGCTGCTGGGCGCCCACCGGCACATCCACGACGACGACTTCAAGGTGCGCTTCCGGGTGCGGCGCAAGCGAGAGAGCAGCACTAACATGGCCGCCGTCCATCTGTGCAAGCACTGCGATCGAGGATTCGACCTGGAGCGCACGCTGCACATCCATCAGCTGAGCTACTGCAAGAAGATACCGCCGCAGCAGCGCCGCAAGCTGGCCTACACGGAGCTGGCGCACGAGAAGAAGGCACCGCTGCCCAACTTCCAGCGGACGCAGCAGCAGTCGCTGCCACAGCAGGGACAGCGAAACAGCGCCACCACCAAGCAGCAGCAGTTGACGCAGCAGGAGAAGCTCCACAGGATCATCATGCGGGAGTCGGCGGTGCACGAGCGCTGGCGCTAGTCGTCCCCATCCGCTGATCCTCACCAGAAACTGGAAGCGGAACCAACGCTTGCTTTCATCGGATCAGCTAAATCTGTAGCAAAGGCAAAATTAGTAGGTGTAGGGTATGGAGACTAGGAGACTCACCTGTTCCAAAGACCGAAACAACACATTGGCGTTGAATAGTCACACTCCATTTATGACGGTCAATTAAGCTAAATTGAGAGTCCCCCGCACATGGAGGTAGTTGGCGTTTCTAGAATGGGTGCAAGTGTAAGCAAGTGTGTTAGAAATGATTAAATTCGTGAGCCTAACTGAGTAATCACTGTTATTTCTTATATACTTATGTATTTCATATATACTTGGCTTCTTATTAGTTTAAGTAAAAGAAACTGTGAACACGGATATTCAAATAAATCATTGCGGCGAAAGAGCATGTTATCGATGTGCGCAGGAAAGCTGTCGATATTATAGCAGTGTATCGATACTATAGCAGCAGTGTATCGATACATTCGCTGCGCCGCCGACTCCAGTCGCTTTTCAAAGACACCGACTAACTGCACGTGCACGCACGCCCGTTGCGTCACCAGCGGCGCTACCTTACCTTGCCTTGCCTTGCCTTGCGTTGCCGTGCAGTACCGCTCGAGCTTTGGCGGCCAAGCTCAAAGTCGCAGCCGCTCGCCGGCGCTCTCTTTCTGCCGCCGTGCTCTCTATCTCTGTCGCCCTTCTGGGTGATGGCGTTGGTGGTGGTGGTGTTGGTGTTGGTGGTGGGTCGTGTGCAGGGAATACAGTTAGCATCGCAAGATAGGCGATGAGCGGCGGCTCCAGCGGATCGGAGCCATCAGTCGATCGCAACAGGTGCTGGTGGTCGCAGGCGGTGGGAGCTGCTTTGGAATCGAACGCAACGAAATCTTGGTGGATTCTCGGAACCGCATCTTCAAAAAATCCAAAAAAAAAACAAATATTAAAAAAAATAGAAGAAACATAGAGCACACATCTATCCGCTGTTGTTCATATATGTATATTTTTTTCCGTGCTATTCGCGACTCTCTGTTTCTTCCGTGTTTCTGTGTTTCTCGGTGCCTTCGTGTTTTTTTTTGTGGTCAAGGCGTTCGATTTTATCCGGCTTAGCTTGCAAATATTCTACTGAACTCACCACAGCAATCGCCTGCAATGAGGTAAGAATTGGGCAAAAGCAACGGGACATGCAAACGATGTACAGTGGGAACTCTCCAACACGAAGCACAAGGATCTAACCAAAATGATTAGTTTCCATATTTGGAAATAACTTTGTTACAACTTGTAATT
This sequence comes from Drosophila teissieri, assembly GCF_016746235.2. Taxonomy (NCBI): domain Eukaryota; kingdom Metazoa; phylum Arthropoda; class Insecta; order Diptera; family Drosophilidae; genus Drosophila; species Drosophila teissieri. Next base: position 9,905,502 of record NC_053034.1, read on the forward strand.
AACCAAAACATTGGCTTCGAGTTCTGAGAGTTCCTGTTGTATATCATTAACTTAATAACCCCATATCGATGACAAGAGTGTGGTGGTAGAAGACCTTGACAGTGAAATCACAATTGACTCGCCAGCTGTGACAATTCGCGCATATGAAGCGAAGCCAAAACACAGTTTTTAAATTAGACACATACATATCTTCAATTTGCCATGGCTTACCGCGAATGGAAAAACAGCCTAATTGAGAAATTATTACACGTTGTGCTTTTTATTTAATAACTTTTAGTTCCGCCAGTTCCGCCAGTTCCGCCGTTTTTACCCATACAAAATGCTCATAGAACCGATAATTATTATTTTTGCACTTGTGTAAACACAAAACGTACGTAAAACACGCAAAAAAAAAGCACAACAAATCATTTAGTCACTTTAGGTATTTGGTATGTGGCGTAAGGCAAGTTGAAAGATTGAGATTTGTATCTCAGCGCCCCGTAATTAAGTTGCCCCATTATTATTTCAGACTCTTAAGTGACTTTGTCCAACACCCCAGATCGCAGTATAAGATCGTGTATAAGATCATAAGATAAGATACATGTATCAGCAAATATGCCCATTTGCAGTGTAATTGATAGCGCTCTGGCACGACATCGCTAAGTAATTTATAATGGGCTCCCATCTGATTATCCAGCTGACTTGCATTGCCCTATGCGATATGTGATATGGGATATAAGAAGTGAGATATCATAATTTTGGATATCAAATTAGCTCTATATGTGTGTATGTGACCGCCCCTGTTTTCGTTTGCCCAATCTCAGGACCCGAAATGCGTCATATCCACGTTATACGAGCATTCGTTCCAAGACAGTTTATCAAAACCGTCGAATGTCGGCAATTAGCGGGTTTAGCGCCTAATTGCCCCGCTTTACGACGCCCCATAAGATATAGTACTTGCCTCAGATAATGCCAGCTATAGCCAGCTCTAAGGGGCATAAAGTTTATGGCGCTTGCAGAGCAAAAACACGGGAATTTCGTAGGATCCGTTCATTCAGCTGCGATCATTGAAAGGTTGCTTTATGGATATGCGGCGATAAGAATCGTGTTAAAAGTGACATTATTTTATTATTATTTTTTGGGGGGTTTGCGACCCCCGCGAAGGCACTGCCATTGAAATTATCGAACTGCGACTGTTATGGGCATGATTTGCCAGCTAATTTCGTTGGACGCTAATAGCGAAGGCTATAGAAACTGGTTTTCAAACGGAGAATCCCCCGTAACCCCGGCCAGTATTTGCATAATTCATGAGAAACCCCCCCGTGCAATTATCGCTGGGAATGGGAATGACATTGAATACTGCACCGGTTATAGATATGTATAGGTATAGGTATAGGTATAGGTATAGACGTAATCCCACTTCATCCAGAACAACTTTATCGCTCCGCACACCCCATCCATCCATCTGCAACTGGCAATCGGCCAAGGATGACTTTCGTTCTTCCCGTGCAACGTCACAGACTTTATCTTCGTGCTCCGTGGCAGACACGATTCGACTTTGATGACGGGGCACATTCGATTCGATTCGATTCGATTCGATTCGGCTGAGAGAGACCCATACCGCTGATAAATGGAAATGTGAATGTTTTTTGGTTGGCTGACTGTTTTCTGATTGAAACTGTACTGTTGTAATTAAACGATGTCAGCATTCCGCAGATCACTTGATATCTCTTTCATCTCGACAAGCGCAGCCCCAAAAGAACCAAAAAAAAAGTTACCATCCAAAGCATATATGTATATACTCTATACTGTATATAGTATGCGTACTTTGTCATATAACACAGCGAGCACTTGAGTTTCGTAAACAGTTTGATCACTTTTTATCAGTTGTTTAAAGATCGCTTCAGAATCGAGTGCGCACTGGTAAGTGTTTTGAGGATATTTTGGAATTTGGAATTTTTATTTCACTATCGGTTCAAAGACCATCTCCATAAACATTTACGATTCACGGTTCCCAAAAAGCCCACCTTGATAAAGACGGATAAAGGTGCTCGCTCTATAATCCCAAATTGCTAATGGCACCTGTTGACGGCTTCCGATCAATTGGAGGCACCAATGGCACAATGCTACCGATGATTGTAAAACCCATTGAAGGCATTAATGGGCATTAAAGGCATTGAAGGTGAAGTAACAGTAACAAGGATTGAGTGCCTGAATGAACCGAAAACCGAAAACCGAATCTTATCGTCGAACGATAACCATATCATATGCAGATCCAGTTCGGTTTATCACACAGGATGATGCGGCAGAATGTGGATTCGCAAGCAATGGCCCTTGAGGATCATAATCTGCAGACGGACGGCGATAATCGGAACGTATCGATCGAAATATTTGGGATTGCGAATATACGGAGGAGGACGCATTTTTCGGAATGACGAGCACTAAAAATTGAAGTGCTTGCGACTTTCCCCCCGAGAAATCTACGTTAATTATAGAAAATTGCCTGTTAATAGCGCTTGAGTTTTACGATCTCCGTTTGGCATTTTTATTATTGCCCGTTATCGAAGACTTGGGCACTCCATTTGGCGATAAGTACACCCTCTCCCCGGTCAAATGCTAGAAGGTATGTCCGGACTCAACCGGTACCGGTACCGGTGGACATGACAACGCGCCACGGTCCCTCCTCCGAATATCCCTGTGTCATGGGACACTCCACCGAGCGGGGCAATCATTCACTTGGCCACAGATAGGCTTTTATAGGGCTACTGAATCCGGCAGATAGGTGTATTCAGTTGTTCACCTGGTTTTCACCTGGTTTTCCAGATAGATCGATCGCAATGATTCGGCTAATTTGATTTAACTGGGCCCTAGTGTCCAGAGATTACACTCCAGGTTGTCATACGTGGTCTGGAGACCGTTCTGTTCTAATCTTACACTTTGTTTACTTCGGGATCGTGACAAATCGAAATCTTACAAAATCTTTGTTTGCATGTTTTATACCCCCCAATAATTTGTTTATACCATTTAGACTTGTGTTTACATACTGGTATATATACACTAGTTAAGCTCTTCTTCATTTTTTCTTGGGTTTCCACAGTATTTATCTTTTCTATTAGAAGATGTGTCTCTAGAATATTTCTATGTATATTGAAATAATTGTAAGTAGTGAGTTGCTTTTTCCGTAATGTGAACAACCTTTGCATGGTTCGTAAATCGAAAAGTAGGGTATCAGCTGGGTCGAGGCAGTCTGCCGTCGAGTGACTCGGCGGATTGGCTGATTTCCGATAGCGGCGTCCAAATCAAAGCTAATCGACACCGCCGCGCCACCGCGCCACTCGACCAGGTCCTCGAGCTCTTCAGTTTGGAGGGCCGGGAACTGATGGTGATCGCGATCGGGACTGCACTAAGTGATTCTAATGAGATTCCCAACCTTTAACCTTTCAGGATTGTGTGGACTAAGAAGGTCTTGCTATGGCTACTGCTGGCTGGCCTCCTGGTGACGGCACTGACCCTCGGCCTGGTCTTCGGCCTAAAGAATCGGGATGCGCTGTATGTCAGCGGAGCCGTGGTGTCCAACGGCATCGGCTGTGCTGCGGTTGGCGGTGAGACGCTTACGGATGGCGGTTCCGCCGTAGATGCAGCCATTGCCACGCTGCTGTGCGAGGGCCTGCTGTTGCCCCACTCCATGGGCATTGGCGGTGGCTTCGTGGCCACCATATATACGCGGAGTACGCGCAAGGTGGAGACGGTGATTGCCAGGGAATCGGCACCGGCGGCTGCGCACAAGGACATGTTCGTGGGCGAGTCGGAGATAACGGGCGCCAGAGCGGGTGCTGTGCCCGGCGAGATACTCGGCTACTGGGAGATGCATCGTCGCTATGGCATTCTGCCCTGGAAACGCCTCTTCGAGCCGGCCATTAAGCTGGCCCGCGAGGGTCATGTCGTGTCACGCTATCTGGCCTCCGCCATTCAGTCGAAGCTGGTGAACATCCAGGCGGATCCGGGGCTCTCGGCCGTGTTCCTCAACGCAAGCGGTGAACCCTACGTGGAGGGTGACTACATGAAGCGTCCTGCCCTGGCAGATACGCTGGAGCGGATCGCCGAGAATGGAGCCAAGGAGTTCTACGATGGCGGCGAGACGGGTCGCAAGTTCGTCGAGGACATCCAGAAGATGGGCGGCATCATCACGGAGCAGGACCTGCGCGACTACACGGTGCGCTGGGAGAGCGATGGACACGTGTCCGCCCATGTGAGTGGCACCTACACGCTCTACTCCACGCCCATGCCCAGCAGCGGACCCGTTCTGGCCTTCATCCTCAACCTGATGGCCGATCTGTATACGGACAACGAGCAGGTCTACTGGCAGCGCGCGGTGGAGGCCTTCAAGCACGCCTATGGCCAGCGTACGAATCTGGGCGATTTGTATGCCGATCCCGTGAGCGCCGCGTCCATCAATGCCACCCTGGAGGAGATGCTCAAGCCGGAGTTCCTGGAGAGCGTCAGGAAGCTGATCCACGACAACAGCACTTCGCAGGATTACCTCTACTATGGCGCCAATTTCACTGTGGAGGAGGACCATGGCACCGCCCACATGAATGTCTTGGCCACCAATGGCGACGCCGTGTCCATCACCAGTACCATCAATAACTAGTAAGTTTTCATATAATATTCTATTTAGTGTTTAAAACCGCTCTACGAAGTCAGGATAGGTTTTAGTTCGATTTTCAAGAATTTCTTGGCCACGGAATATTTTTTCCGGTGTAGAGACACCATTCGGTCTGGCCGAACCTGTGCGCAACCATGTTGGAAGCTAGATGACACTTTTCACCATACCCAACATGTGCGAAGCAACAGCAACAGTGGTGAGAGTTCTCTCCCAAAAACAAAACAGTGCAAGTGAGCGGTGCACATACATATATTAACATTCTCCTTTTTCACCTCGCTTTTGAATCGAAGCTGCAGGTTCGATTGGACACACATTTGAAAAACAGGGGAAACTCGTGATTTTCACCTTGGTGGAGAAACCAATTGGTGTCGCTAACTGCGAAGATGTTGTTTTCAACTAACTAGCCATTAGTCAGGGCATTTAATCGACTTGCAAATGCTTCAGATGGGCAAAGGTGTAGGGAAGTTCAAAAATTGTCTATAACACGAAGGCTTACAAGACCGATTACCGAAAAATCTCTTGTGTTTGTGCATAAATAGTGGTTTAGAATAGCGGTTTTCCCATATACCAATATTAAAAGGTCGGGTTCGAGTCCGCACTAAGGACAGGGAAAGTGCGCCCCAAGAATTCGCGCCTTTAATCAACTTGTTACCTTTCCTTACTGACGCTTGATTTGGACGCTTTGCAGTTTCGGCTCCAAGGTGGCCTCCACCCAGACGGGAATCATCCTGAACGACGAGATGGACGACTTCTCCACACCGGGCGTGATCAATGGCTTCGGTGTGCCCGCCTCGCCGGCCAACTACATATATCCCGGCAAGCGTCCCATGTCCTCGATGAGTCCGTGCATTATCGTGGACCAGGATGGCAATGTACGTCTGCTGGTCGGAGCAGCAGGTGGCACTCGCATCACCACCAGTGTGGCAGCTGTAAGCACTTGGCGTTAATCCCCACTAAGTATATAATTATAATTGAGGTCCTTTCATCCATCAGGTGATCATGAAGTACCTGCTCCGCAACGAGAGCCTCACCGCCGCCGTGAACAATGGCCGCCTGCACCACCAGTTGGCCCCCATGCGCGTGAGCTATGAGCACGAGGTGGACAGCAGCATCAGCGCCTATCTGCAGCAGGTGGGTCATGAGCTGTACGAGGAGCCCGCCGGGTCCAGCTTCGCCGCAGTGACCGCCATTGGTGCACTGGAGCAGCCGGAGCCCTTCTACGATCGCCGTCGCATCGGCAGCTCCCTCACGCTGGCCAAAACCAACAAGATGCAGCATTAGGATGCGTGTCCCGTGGGGGTATCGTGATTTTATTTATTTAACCTAGTCCGTAGGTCGCATGTGCCGCCGAGGCCTGCGAGTAATGTTTACCAGTATTTCGAATAGAGAATGTTTTCGAAAATTCCTTTTTTTATGTACATAACCAGGCTGTGAATGCCCGATGTATCCAAATAAACGGATTTGCCATGTTTCATGCTGTAAGCGGTGCTAAATGTTATCCATTGCTTGCAGGACTAAAATGTACCGTAGGTACGTACCTAATAGAAAGAAATTCACGTAGAAGTGGGCGTGGAAAGTGGGTACACAATGCGCCTCAAATTTACGCGCAATTCGCGGCAAGTTTTTCGAATAAAGGATAAGGATGCGACGAGTTCGTTGATGGAATTTGTCGGCGTTGTGCGCGTCGCGTCGTCTGCAACATGTTGCACAACATGCGGCGGGGTGAAGTGAAAATGTGTGTATGGTGGTGGTGGTGGGTCTGCTGGCTGGCTGGCTGGCTGGGCAACATTTTCATTTTCGACTGCGTTTGTTACCACGAAAGACTTAAATGCCGAACCGAACGAGTTCTTCAGTTGTTTACAATTTGTCGTTGAGGGTGGATTACTTCGTCGCGAGTTTCGTTCGTGCATGATGCGGTTGTGGTTGATTGTATACATACATACTATGCACAAATCCAGTTCTCATTTTGTTATTTTACAAATTCTCAGCGAGCGCATGAACTGGCAGCCTATAGCGAGCAGCTAATCACAATATTTACGGCAGATTTCGTGGACTCAAGGAAACTCAACCAACACAGCCAATCGATTTTCTAGTGTTATCGAAAAACATTTTTCATTCTTTCATTTCGTTCACAATCAAATCGAATCCAATGAAATGAAATCAAATCAAATCAAATCACAAAGTCACATCGCATCAGCTGAACCGAATCGAATCGCATCGAGTCGAGTCGTCGTCGTCGTCGATTCGTATTGAATCGAATCGAATCGTATTGAATCGTATTGAATTGAATGGAATCGCACTGAAACGAACGAGAAGGAAAGAATAATAATAATAGTACTAGTAACAATACTAGTAATACTGCATAAGTAATAGTAAGAGGAACAGGAACAGGAAGAGGAACAGGAACAGGAATACACATACTCATAGCAATAATGAATTGCTACAGAAAAAGGCACTTTCTATTGTGGCTCTTGCGTGCAATGTGTATGTTGCACTTAACCGCGAGAGGTGCATATGCCACAGTTGGATTGCAAGGAGTGCCGACATGGATATACCTCGGCCTCAAGTCCCCGTTCATCGAGTTTGGCAACCAGGTGGAGCAGCTGGCCAACTCCAGCATACCACTGAACATGACCAAGGACGAGCAGGCCAATATGCATCAAGAGGGCCTCCGCAAGCTCGGTACGTTCATAAAGCCAGTGGACCTGCGGGACTCGGAGACTGGCTTCGTTAAGGCCGATCTCACCAAGAGATTGGTATTCGATTCACCGAACAACATTACATCTCGCCCTATTCACCCGATACAGGAGGAGATGGATCAGAAGCAGATAATCCTGCTCGACGAGGATACCGACGAGAATGGCCTACCAGCCAGCCTCACCGACGAGGATCGCAAGTTCATAGTGCCCATGGCGCTCAAGAATATATCACCCGATCCACGTTGGGCGGCCACCACACTGAGTCCCTCGCAGCCATCGCAACCGAACGCTAAAGCCATCTCGACCATTGTGCCCTCGCCACTGGCCCAGGTGGAGGGGGATCCCACGTCCAACATTGATGATTTGAAGAAGCACATACTCTTCTTGCACAACATGACCAAGACCAACTCGAACTTCGAGTCGAAATTTGTCAAATTCCCGAGCCTGCAAAAGGACAAGGCCAAGACAACGGGAGCTGGGGGCACGCCCCCCAATGCCAAGCGGCCCCAGCGGCCGATTCATCAGTATTCCGCGCCCATAGCCCCACCAACACCCAAGGTGCCTGTGCCTGACGGTGGTGGCGGTGGCGGAGGAGCAGTAGGAGGTGGAGGAGGAGTAGGAGCAGCAGCTTACAATCCCGGAGAGCAGCCGATTGGTGGCTACTATCAGAACGAGGAGCTAGCGAATAATCAATCCCATCTTAAACCAACAGACACCGACTCCCATCCAGCGGCCGCCAGTAACAATCATGGCCAGAAGAATCCCAGCGAGCCCCAGGTGATACTGCTCAACGAGACACTCTCCACAGAGACCTCGCTCGAAGCGGAGCGCAGTCCATCGATAAACCAGCCAAAGGCGGGCTCACCACTGCGCACAACAAAGCGACCACCCTGCCTGCGTAATCCCGAGTCCCCGAAATGCATACGTCAGCGTCGCCGGGAGGAGCAGCAGCGGCAGCGGGAGCGAGACGAGTGGTTCCGCGGCCAGTCGCAGTACATGCAGCCCCGATTCGAGCCCATCATACAGACGATTAACAATACGAAGCGTTTTGCCGTATCAATCGAGATTCCAGACTCCTTTAAAGTATCCTCCGAGGGATCGGATGGCGAGTTGCTTTCGCGTGTGGAACGCTCGCAGCCCAGCATTAGTAGTAGTAGCAGTAGTAGTAGTAGTAGTAATAGGAAAATCATGCCAGACTATATTAAGGTATCCATGGAGAACAACACATCCGTCACGGATTATTTTAAGCACGACGTTGTGATGACATCTGCCGATGTCGCCAGCGATAGGGAATTCCTTATCAAGAACATGGAGGAGCACGGAGCAGCTGGCTCCGCGAACGGTCATCACAATGACACGACTCCAACTGTGGACGCCTACTCGGAGACAATCGATCTTAATCCCAATAACTGCTATAGCGCAATAGGCCTAAGCAACAGCCAAAAGAAGCAATGTGTGAAGCACACCAGCGTGATGCCGGCCATAAGTCGGGGTGCCCGTGCCGCCATCCAGGAGTGCCAGTTCCAGTTCAAGAATCGCCGCTGGAACTGCAGTACAACGAACGATGAGACCGTATTTGGTCCCATGACCAGCCTGGCCGCTCCCGAAATGGCCTTCATTCACGCCCTGGCCGCGGCCACCGTGACCAGCTTCATAGCACGCGCCTGCCGGGATGGGCAATTGGCCTCCTGCAGCTGCTCCCGGGGCAGTCGACCCAAGCAGCTCCACGACGACTGGAAGTGGGGCGGCTGTGGCGACAACCTGGAGTTCGCCTACAAGTTTGCCACGGACTTTATTGATTCGCGGGAGAAGGAGACCAATCGCGAGACGCGTGGCGTTAAGAGAAAACGCGAGGAGATCAACAAAAATCGCATGCATTCCGATGACACGAATGCATTTAACATAGGTATTAAACGTAACAAAAATGTAGATGCTAAAAACGATACAAGTTTGGTAGTGAGAAATGTTAGAAAAAGCACTGAGGCTGAAAACAGTCACGTACGCAATGAAAACTTCGATCAGCACTTATTGGAACTGGAGCAGCGCATTACCAAGGAGATACTAACATCCAAGATAGACGAGCAGGAGATGATTAAGTTGCAGGAGAAGATCAAGCAGGAGATCGTGAACACCAAGTTCTTCAAGGGCGAGCAGCAGCCGCGCAAGAAGAAGCGGAAAAACCAGAGGGCTGCCGCCGATGCGCCCGCTTATCCGAGGAATGGCATCAAGGAGAGCTACAAGGATGGCGGCATCCTGCCGCGCAGCACGGCAACCGTCAAGGCCAGGAGCCTGATGAACTTGCACAACAATGAAGCCGGACGGCGGGCGGTGATCAAGAAGGCCAGGATAACCTGCAAGTGCCACGGTGTGTCCGGTTCGTGCAGCCTGATCACCTGCTGGCAGCAATTGTCCTCCATCCGGGAGATTGGCGACTATCTGCGTGAGAAGTACGAGGGCGCCACCAAGGTGAAGATCAACAAGCGTGGACGACTCCAGATCAAGGACTTGCAATTCAAGGTGCCGACCGCTCACGATCTTATTTACCTAGACGAAAGCCCCGACTGGTGCCGCAATAGCTACGCGCTGCATTGGCCGGGAACACACGGACGTGTGTGCCACAAAAACTCGTCGGGATTGGAGAGCTGTGCCATCCTCTGCTGCGGCCGGGGCTATAATACAAAGAACATTATAGTTAATGAGCGCTGCAACTGCAAATTTCACTGGTGTTGCCAGGTTAAATGTGATGTTTGTACAAAGGTACTCGAGGAACACACATGTAAATAGGGTTAGAGAGCGTTGAACAGCGTTGATTGAATTCAAAAATGTCTTAATGTTTGTGACTAAGCCATGAAGGAAATAATCGTATTTAAACAAATAATTATTTATTGAAATTACATTTAAATTAATGATTGTATTTAATAATTTCTACTCATTTACCGGCTTTTAAGCACTATCAACATCAATCGGCGGATAACATTGAAAAGCCCCCCATTTTAATTGCAAAACCATATTGCTTCTTCTTAAAATGCTAAGAAATGATAAACAAAAAGAAACAAAAAAGAAAACAAAAAAAAAAAAACACTGCTAAACAAAACCACCTTACTTATGTATAGCTTTTAGAAATCATTAGTTTTAAGTATAATTCTGGTAGGGTTGGCCTTCTTCAAAAACAAAAAAGAACATAGTGAAGGTTTCAACACAATTTTAAAGAACTGTTGTATTTTTTTTAATTAAGATAATATTACTGATATATAATATTAAATATATTACTGAATGGAATAAGTCATAAAAGCGACCTTTTCTTGAGCGTTTCCTTTCAGCTTTCATGTTTGAACTAGTTATCCTTGTTAGGATCCTTGCAGAAAATGAGTAATATTAATTAAACTAGGTGTTTGCAGGTCTCCTAAGTAAATAGTTCCTATCTAACTTCTACGTTAGCTGCATTTGGTATCTAAATGAAGACCATTGCTAAAGGACAGCGGCAGTCCATTGAGGAGGATCTGGTTTTGAATCTTCTGCATCCTGACATGGTACTTTATGCAAGTCTCGGGCAGGTTATCGCCGAAGCGGTTCTCCAGGAAGGCAGACTGCACCGTGTACATTCCGCAGACGATGGCGTCCTTGCAGAGCTTCTCCAGGCGCGCCAGGAGCAAACGATAGTGGCGATACATGGACATTCTCTTGTTTAACTTTAGCTCGTCCAGCCAGTAGAATTCGCTGAGTGTGTCCATGGCAACCAGTTGTATGCCAGGATCATTGATGATCGCATAGCGGGCGTCGATTAACGAGGTGGAAACATCATCATTGGAGAAACAGTTGAGGAATCGTACGCGACCCACGCACTCGGCGGCAATCTCGGCCAGCTGCTGCTCCGTGGGGCAATTCTCAGCGACCACTTCACCCACAGAGTACGCCTTCAGTTCCATTTGAATGCTCTTGGTCAGAGATTCCCGGTTGATTTTGTGACTCAGATTGATCAGCAGGACGTTCCACTGGCGACCACCGAATTTGTAGGGCGCCAAGCAGTGGGCCACCAACTGTTGGAGCACCAGGCTTTTGCCACTGTTCCCGGTGCCCGAAATCTCCACCAGCGTGTCCGACTCGAAGCCGCATGAGCCAAATACGGCAAAGTGCAGTTGACGTGAGCCCATTTATGTAGTTAAATTTACAAATTGCGCCCTGGAATAAACAAAGGAGTTATCGATTGTGGCCGTTATCGATGACAGGCAGCTAATGTGGAATGTCGCGAGCTTAAACTTGTTTCATTTTTGAATGGAACTAGGGCAAGTGAAATAGTTACCTAAAAGCAGCAAGCCTTTCGTTATACTTTTCAGTTAGCGTTTCAAATAATATTACACACATACAAAAAAATAATTCCATTTTCACCACCCTTTGTTATCGCCCAGCCGCCTATCGCTGCTGGTGCCTAATTTAGGCGTAACGCCTGCGCGGTGATAGAAAAAACGGCATAACGCGTTGTTACCAGTTGAACATCGTTTTCTACCATTTTTTGTTTACGTTTGCACCGCGAATATTCGTGCACCTGCACTCGCAATTTGCTCAAAGCCAGCGGCGCCTTTTCGCCGGCAAGTTGCTCCGCTTCGACTTAACGCAACACCCAGGCGGACGAGGTGGTGGACTCCAGTCAGCTACTCGCCCCAGCACTTGTCATTATCGGCGGGGCGCCTTTGATCATTCAGCGGCATCTCGAATCCGAATCCGAACCGAAAGTGGTTCTTTTGTTCTCTTTCTGCTTTCTGGCCACCTTTCCCCGCGCCCCCCCGCCCCACATCCCGTGCCGTGCTTCTTCTTTCTGGCCACCTAGACACGTCAACAGATTTGGAACATTGTAACTGGAATCTGGCACTGGGAATTGGAAATTGGTAGAGATGCGCGTAAGCACCATCCGCAGCGGTCGGATATGCCGGCTGGCACTGTGCCTCCTGGTGCTGCTGCCACTGCTGTATCTGCTGGCCAACTGGAGCGATCACCACAAGCGCGTCCAGGAGGCGTATCACACGCGCTTCGGCGGACCCAAGTTCGCCCACCAGCGACTGGAGGGCAGGCCCCGGGAGGTGCCCAAGCTGGTCGATGGTAAGTGGCTATAGAATCGAGGATAGCACCATTGATCATTGTGATGTAGTAGACCAGGATAAGGAACAGGATGTGTCACTCGATAACGTGACCCTTACCATTAATACACCTGACTCACCTATTATATCAGTTAATTGCGGAGGACCATTATCAGGACTAGGGATATGGAATAGTTAGGGGAGTCCGATTTGTTTGCTTACTGCCAAGCCAGCTAATGTATTCAGTAATCTTAGCTACATATCACTTAAAACCGGCTTTTTCTTGGCCAAACCAATTAATACTCGTCAAGTATACGATATAGTCTTCACAGAAGGCTTTATGACCACGTTAAGCATGAGTAAAGTGTCGTTGGAGGTTAAAGGATAACTTTTTCCAACCTATCGTACAGTCAATTCCGAGCCCATCTGAAATATTTATCGTATTCCATTCTACATTCTCCAAAACCGGCTTTGTAATGGCCCTAACCTACTATCAAATTCGGATAGAGTGAGAAAAGAACCTCACAAAATTCATTCCCATGGCATTTTTACCACGCAGCACCCATAAATGGTGTTTTGTACCAAATGCCAATCATTTAAAGCCACTGAAATTCATTGTGATAGAATATTCCATACACGACATAAGCTGACTAAGATGAAGGCTTACCATTGGGCTAAAAAGCCCATAAGTCTAAAATTATAACCCACACCTCCTGCAAGGGCGCATACAGTGGCTAGGCCAATATTTAAACAATTGCTGTAGGCTTGCATAGCCACTTGCATGCGCCACACTCACAATTCTGCGATCTTGCGTGTTTCAGGCCTTGGCAACTTTGAGCCGAAAGATGTGAAGCCACGTAGCGGACCCGGCGAGAATGGTGAGGCCCACAGCCTGTCGCCCGAGAAGAAGCACATGTCGGACGCCTCCGAGATGGAGTACGGCATGAACATCGCCTGCTCCGACGAGATATCGATGCACCGTTCGGTGCGGGACACGCGGCTGGAGGAGTGCCGCCACTGGGACTACCCCTTCGATCTGCCGCGCACCAGTGTCATCATTGTCTTCCACAACGAGGGCTTCTCGGTGCTGATGCGCACCGTGCACTCGGTCATCGACCGTTCGCCCACGCACATGCTGCACGAGATCATCCTGGTGGACGACTTCTCCGACAAGGAGAACCTGCGCAGCCAGCTGGACGAGTATGTGCAGCAGTTCAAGGGGCTGGTGAAAGTGATCAGGAACAAGGAGCGCGAGGGTCTCATCCGGACGAGATCCAGGGGAGCCATGGAGGCTACAGGTGCGTCCATTACATATCTCAGCTATGCATATGCATATGCATATGATGTGTTCTGGCATAACTCAAGACAGCTTATCGCATAGTTCAAAGAACGTGTTATGTGGAAAAAAATAGTTTTTTTTTATCTTAAGATGTTTGCTTCAAACGCTGAACGCCAGCTATTTGGCATTTTAATTGATGATAAATTCACGTTCCGCTTTATGGCAATGATAATCGTTTAATCTGCAGACTCAATGAATTTCATTTACGTTATCTCAGCAAAATAGTATTGTAGTATATCATTGCATTTTAATCTGCTTCGATTTCAAACAATCATTTCAGCATAAACATGATGCAAACAAAGTAAAGCGAAGTATTTGTCCTTTTAATCATTCTAATAAACCACATCCTTATAAGTATCCATACAAACACTAAACGGCTTTGTGTCCCGCAGGTGAGGTGATCGTCTTCCTGGACGCCCATTGCGAGGTAAACACCAACTGGCTGCCGCCACTGCTGGCCCCCATCTACCGGGATCGCACTGTGATGACGGTGCCCATTATCGATGGCATTGACCACAAGAACTTTGAGTACCGACCGGTTTATGGGACGGACAACCACTTCCGCGGCATCTTCGAATGGGGCATGCTGTACAAGGAGAACGAGGTGCCTCGTCGCGAGCAGCGCCGCCGTGCACACAACTCGGAACCCTATCGCAGTCCCACGCACGCCGGCGGCCTGTTCGCCATCAATAGGGAGTACTTCCTGGAGCTGGGCGCCTACGATCCGGGTCTGCTGGTCTGGGGCGGCGAGAACTTTGAGCTGAGCTTCAAGATCTGGCAGTGTGGCGGCAGCATCGAGTGGGTGCCCTGCTCACGCGTCGGTCATGTCTATCGCGGCTTTATGCCCTACAACTTCGGCAAGCTGGCCAGCAAGAAGAAGGGTCCATTGATCACGATCAACTACAAGCGCGTCATCGAGACGTGGTTCGACGACACGCACAAGGAGTACTTCTATACGCGGGAGCCGCTGGCGCGCTACCTGGACATGGGCGATATTAGCGAGCAATTGGCGCTGAAGAAGCGGCTGAACTGCAAGAGCTTCCAGTGGTTTATGGACCACATCGCCTACGACGTCTACGACAAGTTCCCGGGACTGCCGGCCAATTTGCACTGGGGCGAGCTGCGCTCGGTGGCCTCCGACGGATGCCTGGACTCCATGGGTCACCAGCCGCCCGCCATCATGGGCCTCACATACTGCCATGGCGGTGGAAACAATCAACTGGTCCGGCTCAATGCCGCCGGGCAGTTGGGCGTCGGCGAGCGTTGCGTGGAGGCCGATCGGCAGGGCATCAAGCTGGCCGTGTGTCGCCTGGGGACTGTCGACGGTCCTTGGCAGTACAACGAGCACACAAAGCATCTGATGCACCGCGTCCACAAGAAGTGCATGGCCCTGCACCCGGCCACGCAGCAATTGTCACTGGGTCACTGCGATGTCAACGATAGCTACCAGCAGTGGTGGTTCAAGGAGATACGCCCGCGCTGGTAAGTCCAGTGTGGATGGTGGTCAGCATGATTGGGAGGAGCAGCAGCAGCAGCAGGAGGATCAAGGAATGGATCACAAGGGTTTCAGCCGGGGCAACGGGGGCGATATTTTAGACAAAAGCAATTTAGTGAAAATGAGAAATGGAATTGTTGTTGGTTTTGTAACGCATACAAGTATATACACACGAAAAACACAAGAAATCACAAGAAATCACACGCATACATCATAAATCTGCATTTATGTAACGCACTGTACATATGCACTGTCGGCACTTGGAAATCCCCCAAGGTAACTAGGATCCAGACCAGGGCATTCAATGCTCAACGCATGAGTCTTCAAGGATATTATTAAAGCTTAGGAGTTTCGATGTTGTAAAACAATTTCGTAAGAATCTTTAGATGGCAAACCTTGCGAACAATTTCCATGTAAGCATTAGAACAATTTTCAAAATCGTGTGTGTTAAGTAGTAGTACTTGAAAAACTGTTTTCCACTTTTCTCCAGAGAGATAGAACTTCACAAAACGCACTTAGTGTAGAACGAAAATCATCACAATTAGCTTAGATAAACAACGCATTCTGATTGGCGAATCTCAACCAATAGATATTCAATTGATACTTAGGATCCAAACCGGGAGGGGGGATTTCCATCCATGCCGACGCGTCGTGTGTCCTTGCGTTTGAGTGAGAGAATGCGATGGGGATAGAGCGGAAGCGAATTAGAGGGAGATAGCGCGAAAGCGGGAAGGCGACGAGTCGAGTGCAATAGAGGATTTATAGAGAGAGAGAGAGAGGTGAGGAGCGGGAGGACAGGGCCGCAGATTGTTTTGCTTTATGATTGCCAACTCAAACGAATGTACTAACCTTAGTCTATACTCCTGCAAGTCCAACTAACCCTAGCTTAGTTTCAACGCTGCCACATTCCAATCTAATCCATTATGATCTATTATAATCCATTACAATCCAATCCGAACCGAACCGAATCGATCGAGTCTGCAGCGAAGCTCGGCTCTAGTATTCCTAATCTTATTTTTTTGTTTACTTTCGATTTCCGTAAAGCTCTCTGTACCAGGTAGTCGTAATCGTAATTGATCGTTGCAAGTGCTGCGGCAGTTTGAGTTTTGAAACAATATTTTACATTCATGTGTAACTTTAGAGTTATCGATAAGTCTGAATTATAGCCTAGAAATAAAAACGTTTTCTAAACACTTTACCATGTAAACCAAACTCTAGATTGTTTCATTTTGTGGGCAGTACTCTTAAATATCTAATTAAGTTTCCATCTCAAGATTTGTACAGAACGAGGATTGCTTTCTAGAAAGTTTTCGAAATTTCTTTAAATGTTGACTAAGAATAGTTGCATCATTATATGCCCGACTCTTTTTCAAGTGTATGGCGATTAAAGCCAAAATTAAGCCAATGATTCATAACTTATTGTTAAATCGAATCTACAAAACCGATGGCCGCGTTGATTGCAAGTGCTGATGATGATGCGATGCGTCGATTCGACTCGAAGCCACTCGACGCTCCACTCACTTCCAGGGAAGTCCACGGGCGATAAGATTCCGGGAAGTGCTTTCCCCATCGACGGAATGGGGAAGGGAAGTCCAGGTGTCCATCCTGGGGCAATCGATTGTGGGTAGAGTTAGTTTTTGGCCATTGATTAAGGCCCCGAAAAAAAAGAAAAACAGAAACGGTTTGTTTACCGCCGGATTGGCCGTACTCCCAAAGTCGGAGCCGTGGTCTTATCTGCCGCCTATTGGTACACCATCGCAGCTGCCGGAGGGGCGGAAGGAGCGGAGGGGCGGAAGGGGGATGATTGGATCCGAGCGCAATAACACCGAAATTGTTCAATTTAATTGAGTGAAGTGGGAGGTTTTCTTATCAGCATTATTATGCTTACCCTTCCGCGGGGTAGACACACTGCAAGGTGTATCACTATACTCTAAGCTATAATTTATTACAACTTTGTAGCAGTGCAGAGCACTCTCCCCGTCGGTGTGGCCCTTTTTCCGGCATCGGATTAGAAATTGTCACTTGCCACTTGAAATTGGCAATGGGCCTGATAAGAGGCCACCTAATATGATTCAAAGCAAAACGGGGTGGCGGTATAAATAGGTGCTTTCCAGACCTTGGCCATCATTCCGTGACTTCAACGCGCCGCGTCAACTGCAGATACACTTGCTCACTCGAACGCCACACCCAAGATGTCCAAGCTTAGCCTGTTCCTGCTGGCCGCCCTGCTGGGCTGCCTTGTGTCCGGCGGAGCGGCTGGGAAAATACGCGTGGATAGCGCCGGAATTCGTGTGGTGCACGATATCCATGCCTTTGCCGCCCAGTTTCCGGGTCTGCAGGTGCAGCCAATGGAGAAGGAGATCGTGCCGGGCAAGGCCCGTGTCGGAAGCCAAACCGTGCGCTACAACTTGGGTGCCCGCATTCCCGGTAAGCATTCCCCAAAGCACACCACCAATCTGACTGACTGACTGACTTCGCATTCTGGCATACTTTCAGGCGACGCACTGGTGGCCCAGACAGCCGACACCTACGAGTACCAGCGGGCGCAGGATGTGAGCGTGCAGCTCACCTATCCGGAGAGTGGCACTGGTGCCGCCGTGTCCTACGTGGAGCTGCTGTGCACCCAGGACAGCAGTGAGGGCACCGCCTACGTGCTCGCCGGAGGCATCGGCCAGAGATTTATCTCCATCGTGCTGGAGGCCCAGAACACCAAGTACTTCTCCTACCAGGCTTCGTACTACGGAGTCAACTAAGCAGCTGCTGCAGTTCCTCGTTAGCTCGTTAGCTTTATATATTTTTTTTGGAAAATGTGACTCCAATTTGAAATATACATCTATGTATAGAGGCAGACTAAAAACGGTTACCTAGACTTAAGTAATTAATTTAATGTCATTGATGGGATAAGATTACCAAAATTTGTTAAAAAAATAACCAAACATGATGCCTTAATTAAAAATCTTTATTTTCTACGAACAACTGTGTAGATCTGATCTTTCGCTTTTAATAATTATGTATATGTTTTTCACTGTGTACGACGGAATGCCCCAATCGCAAAGCTGAAAAGTTGCTATTGGTAGAGATCATATATAATCATACCCCAGGGTATTCGGCAATCTTGATCAATTTCAAATGGTTCGCTCCTCACGCGCCTTCCACTCGAAAGCGATGATAGCCATTGCCGTAAATCTGGAACAGCCACTCACCCAACTGAATCCGATGTGGATTCCGATTGCGATTCGGACTCCGTCATGGAAAGTGAAACCGAAGTGGTAAATCATACAGGGATTTGTCTGCGAAACAGTAGTACTCTTTCTATAAATACACCTCCGCTGACGTTGCTCAACTTTTCCCCTATCTGACTGGCTTTTCAGAAGGAATTCCCGTTCGAATGAATCACGAATCGCAGCGAGATCGAACAATGGCCCAACTCCCACGATGTCGATGAACAATTGGGTATTACCATCCATATATTCATGTATCATGGATCCGAGTATCTGGCGAAAGAAATAACTGCGTCAGTTCAAGAATCGATGTACCACAGTATAGTATAGTAGTATAGTAGTATAGTAGTATATAGTAGCTATGGCCATGTTGCGTAGACAGTCAATTGAGTTTGTAGATAGGGCTATTTGTTTATTAGATTGTTTGCCATTGTGCGCCATTATGCATATCAAGGCTAAGATTGTCGTGGCGCAAATAAACAAATAAACACGCGCCATCGCAGATCGTCGTTCCCATCAGCGGAGGAAACATTTCCTTTATCCAGAATTCGAGTTTCCTCTATCGCTCCAAGTCACTACTATATACTGCCATATACGAGTTATGTAGGGTTTTATTATTGCGTGGGTTGTCACAAAAAGACAACGTACGTAGCTGGAACCACGATAGCACATTGAGTTAATAGTTCAGTGCCATCCAATCGTGCAACAAGTGCTCCGTGCTCCTCCCACCTGGGATATGATGCCATCCAAACCCTCCATTCCATGGCGATCAGTGGCAAGTTGGATTGCCTATTTATAGCCACTGATCGCAGGCATTATGGCCAATTAGTCGGTGTGGCTATAAATGCGTTTGCCGAAATTGCCACAGCCAATTCACGGGGCTTATCGTTCAGTTGTCGCCTTATCGAGGTAGTGACCGCCGATAAGGCGGCACGTATAAAAGGCGGAGGCGGTCGCCAGCACCAGCCAAAATCCAAAAAGCGGTCGAATAGTGAAAAGCATTTGAAAAGGAGCCAACTCCACGGATTCCGCCTTCTTTTTTGTTCCCGTGATCTTTTAATTGTGCAATCCAAATAACATGTTGCTGCTGCACTGCCTGGCGTGGGGCATCGTGATGGCATCGGTGGCATCCGGACAGCCACACGCCCGTGCCAGCGATCTCTACTATACGGACATAACGCCGGTGACGGATGATACGCGCTACACCACGCTGAATCCGGACACCCAGCTGACCGAGATGAACAAGGTGAAGCACTCCAAGGGCAACATTGTCTTCACCGCGGGAGATCGGGCATCGGGTGACCGACTGATTGTGAATCACTACGATGGCGAGAGCTTGCCCAGTGCCAAGGATGTGGAGGTGCTGATGAGCTATCCGGCCGGGGCCAGCACCGGCGTCACGCTCACCAGCATCGAGGTGTATGTGGACATGTCGGCGGACGATGCCGGTGGCTATCTGACCAAGGGCGGCATCGGCCAGACCAACGTCGAGATTCTGCTGACCTCCAATTCGACGCGCAGCTTCGTCTACGAGACGTTCATCTATGGGTACTAGACCAGCACCACGAGATCCTCGCCCCAGAACTTTCAGCTACAATAAACAGATTCGCTTGGAACCCAACTGTGATCATGAACTCCAGACCCTGCCCCTGCTCCTGCCCCATCCTGCCGAGAGTATTATTAGTCGTAGACGTACATTAAAGAAACAGATGCCAAACAGACTACTCTGCCAATCCTTTTACTTAACCAAGCCATTGCAGCAATAAAGTGTTCCTTGTTAAGTGGCGATGCTCCCCAGCTCGAAAGTGGTTTCTCTACAGATCATATATGTACATATAAGACCTCCAGCGGTTAGCCGGTTTGCAAAGTCTGCTACTCTGGAACGATGGCATCTCTGGCGTCCTCGCTCGTTTCCCCAGAAAACTGGTCGCAGCAGCGTAGATACGAGGATGCTGATAGGGCCAGAATCAAAACAAAGACAGAGTGATTCATATATAGTGCTCAACGATTAGGCGCTCAGTTTTCTGCGAACTCTGGGAGCATCTGCACCACGATGTGGCGATTCCTGATGCTGCTCGCGGCAATTGGTGGCCATTGTCGCACATGGGCTGTTAAGCTGGAGTTTGCTCTAAACGGTGGGTGTCACTCCTAGTGATCACAAGTGATCTAACTTGATGGCCCTTCGATCGCAGAGGGGCATGCCTGTCCTGAAATGCCCAACTATCCGGAGAGCACCTGCAGGAGGGAGTGCTCCGTGGTAATCCAGAGCCACATGCTCCGCAACACGCTGACGCACGACAGTGTGGTGCACTGCAATGTGGCCGAGGAGCTCGTCTGCTGCCCCAACCATCCGCCCCAGCACCCATTCTCCCACCAGCTGCAGGCACTCACTCACGCCGCAGCAGATTCCGATCCCCAGCCGGATGCCCAGCAGATGTATCCCCACATGGCATCGCTGCGCTATCTACATCCCGTCACCCTGGACTCGTATATATACCGATGTGCCGCTGTGGTCGTCAAGCCAAACTTTGTGCTGACCTCGGCCTATTGCGCCGGCTGGGAAGACATCATCCAGCAGCCAAACCGTGTGCGCCTGGGTCTGGTGCCTCCTTTCCAGGAGCAGCTGGCCATTAACGTAGGTGCTGCTAGTTCATAGCCGGCGCAGTTACCAGCCTCCACTTCCAGGGCAGCTACAACTACAACAGCGATCTTGTCCTGTTGCGGCTAACCCGCACCTACAGCAGTGAAGCGCTGGCCAAGATCTGCAGCCAGCAGGATTGGGACAGCTCCCGCAAGCTGATGGCCGTGGGCTTTGCCCAACGCAATGGTGAGTAGACCCACTCACTGCCTACGGACTTCCCATTCTCCTACGGACTTCCGATTCTCCCACGGCCCGTCTCCCACAGGTGTCAACTGCGAGTGGTTCGCACAGGAGGTGTCCTTGCGAGCATTTGGCACATGCAACATTACCGTTTGGTCGCGGATGCGCAGCGTGCAAGACCAGACCCACTTTTGTGTCCAGCCCATCCACATGCCGGTCACATCGAGATCGGGTGCCTGTGTCCGCTGCCTGCGTGCCGGCGCCAGTGTCCTTCATGCGATCCACGCCGATGGGAGTGCATGTGTGGCCGGAGTTGCCACGCCCACCGGCGGCAAGTGCTACAGATCCGGAAACGCGAGTCTGTACTACACCAGTCTGGTCAACGGACACGTGCTGGACTTTATCAACGGCAGTCATTGAATAAATGGGCATGATCGATAGCGGGGTGTTTTTTCGGCGGGAATGGAAGCCACTGGATGATGAGGTGAAGTCACTGGCAGCTTAGATAACACTTGCATCACCGCATCATCGCCGATGGCTGGTGCACCCCCTATTCCCTTTGATCTTTCTTTCCCGGGGGATGCGATTCTCTTGGGGGTTTCTCCCAGCCACGCGGCCGCAGTGAATCAATCATGTTGGGTCAACCTCGCTCCGCTCCCAGCTTACTCATGCCACTCTCGCGCTCAGTGATTTCCGGTGGGAGAACCACCATCACCACGACCACGAGAGTGGCAGTTGCTCCAGCTGCCAGTTGATCGCCAGCCGCGCCATCGATCGGTCAGCCAGTTGAGAGCAGCGAGTTGAGGAGGCAGAGAAAAGCGACGATAGTTAAATATTAACAACAGCCAACATTAGCATCGAAAGCAATTGCGAGAGTGGAGCCATGTTACGTCGCGGGGAAACGAGGGGCTTCATATCGGCCGCCATCTTCACGAGCCTCTGTCTGGGCTTCTGTCGCGGATACTTCAGTCTGGAGGGTGCGTAAGCTATCGCCAGATCCACTTATATTCTGTCCACCTGTTCGGTGCCAGCTCTGAGTCCCAGACCCAGACCAAGTAATTACATTTTCTGGGGCGACTGGAGTCAATGTCCATGTTTGCTCAACACTGCATACACTTGATCTTTCATAAGTGGATTTTTCATTTTCTTTGGTGCTGACTTTACATCGTCTGTTGCAGTGGGTGATCCCTGTCCCACGGCGAACTACCGCAGTCGCTGCCAATCGCTGGAGGACTGCGAGACCTTGGCATCGCATCTCCAAGCCGGACGACTCACATTGAGGACGGTGATGAACTGCGGCTTCACCACGCGCAGCGAGAAGATCTGCTGTCCCGTCGAGGATGCCCAGAGCGAGGTGCGCATCGATCCCACTACCAGCAGAACGACTACCACCAGCACAACATCTACTACTACCACTACCACCACCACCACCACTACCACTTCCACATCCACCACAACTCCAGCACCAGAGCCCTGGCTGAGCATATTCAAGACGGATCGCGAGTACGTCGAGCGCTCCATTGGACCGACGCACCGGCCGACGCGGGAGAGCATCTCCTTCAGGGACACCTCCGATGGCGCCGAGTGCACGGCACCGCTGTACGAGGGCCAGTGTCGCGCCGTGTCCGCCTGCCCCAGTGTGGAGCCACTGCTGTCGCAGGGTCGCCTCCGGGATGAGGACTTCACCACGTGCCGCGAGGGAACGCACGAGGAGATCATCTGCTGTCCGCTCAATCTGCCCCTGCAGCCACGCGTCCACAGTGGCTTGCGCCTGGGCATCCAGTCGGATTCATCGGAGGGCAAGGCGGCGGAAGATCCCTTGGAGCTGGCCGCCATTGCACGGGCGGATGGCCTACTGCCCCACTATCGCCACCTGGCCTCGCTGGCCCATCCGAATGCCGCCTTCGATGGCCATCTGCATCACTGTGCCGCCCTGGTCCTGACGCCACAGCTCCTGGTCAGCGCCGCCGGCTGCGAACGCCCCAGTCATGCTGTTTTCGGAGTGGCTGACATGCGGGACGTGGACGCCGACGAGGACTATCTGGCGGACATAGTGGTGAGTCCTTACCCATCACACCCCATCAACCCATGTCCTTCAAAACTGAAGAGTCTTTTCTTGCAGCGCCTGGTGCAGTTTCAACGAGATCTGTCCCTCATACGACTGCAGGAGCCACTGCGTCTGGGCAGTGCGACTACCGCCAATGTGAGCGTGGCTCCCATTTGCACCCAGTTCGAGATGACCAGGCTGCAGCGCAGCGGCCACCTTGTGGCCGTGGGTTGGGGCAAGGGTGAAGGTGAGCGCTATACCCATACTCGGCCAGGTGGTCTTTACTAACCGAAGTACGCCCTTCCAGACACCGACTGTCCGCTGTACGAGATGCCCATGCGACTGCGTCCCACCTGGGCCTGCGGGGAGCTGCCCAACTACGGCGGCGTGCAGCAACTGGGCAGCTCGCATCTGTGCGTGGAGCCGCTGGGCGGCGATGGGGAGCTGCAGCGGTTCTCCAACAGCAGCACCTGCGCCGCCTGCCCCGCCTCGGTGAGCAGTGTGCTCCATCTGGTGCGACCAGGTGGCGGTCGCTGTGTCATTGGCGTGGCCACGCCCACTGGGGCCGAGTGCGAGGCACGCACCATGTACTTCACGGGCCTGCTGAGTCCGCAGTTCCGGCGGTTTGTGGAGCAGGAGCAGAAGTAGTCATCCTAAGTTAAGTTAGAACAATCAGCCTAGTGCTAATCAATGTATTCGTAGCTAGGTAAAATCAGGTATAAATTGGACTAGAAGAATGCAGAAAATTACTTAATTGCATGCAAGCATGCACATGTCACACTGTCGCACTGCAATCAGCATGGTCACACTGGCCACGAGCTGACTGTACTTTTATGCCTAAGAATATGTGAGTGAAGAACATCTACCTACAACCTCATTATAGTGAATAAATTAATATAAGCAACTATTGATATTAGTTGTATATATTTATTACAATTCCCATTACTATTATAGGGTGATAAGTACTTCAGAAGTTAATAGATAGAATAGAATTTACGTTACGAAAATGCATAAATTTGCAAGTATTTGCACACATGATGATTTTTTTTCACATATGTTAATCAAGCAGTTGTAATTGCAATTGGAAGGCCTCAGTTGGAATCAGTTCAGAACGCAGTAGTGCTGAAAAGCCTCCTCTTCGGAACTGTTTATGATTGGGCTATTCAGCATAGGAAACTCATTACGAATTCCGCTTAAAAACGCTCTCCTCATCTATTTATGTGCAATTATTCATGGAAGCCTTGCTCGGGTTTTCCGATCTATTTCGGATCGGTTGTGCCTCCGATTCAAGAATCTTTCAGAGACGCAAAACCGGTTGGCGAGAGTGGCGATGATCATGAGCTCTATCTGTAGTAGCTTGGATTCCGAATCCCACATTGCGATTCAGTTGCATTGGAGATGCTGTACTGAGCGGTTTAGTGGTCAGTGGTCAGTGGTCAGTGATCAGTCGGTCCAGCCTGACCGTTTTTGTGCCATATGCCAGATTCAGATATAGCCGTTCGCATATCGTTCAGATTCTCTCCGCCATAGCCACCGGTTTTGAAGCTCTATTGAGTTCTGTTTCTATTTCTGTGCAGTTTTGTTTTGCTGCGCTCCTCGTGTTCTGCTTGATTTATTGATTTGTATTCCTTGTATTTTTTTTATTTTTGTTTCATTCTGATTGCGATCGGTGCATTCAAAAAAAAAATAAAAAAAACATAGAAACAACGACGTAATCCCTTATCAAAGTCTGGCAAAAGGTCGTGTCGAAGGTGGGTTCGCTGGAAGGTACGTACCATGAGCATTAGTCGCTTAATCATGCATGTGATTAGCGCAATTACTGCAAGTTAGTTTGTAAGCAGCTCTATCCAAATCAACAGCATGCTGTCCTTATCAGTAACAAATCCCCAACTCAGATAGTTTAGCAGGTTTACGATATCTGCCATAGCTATAAATACCCCTTCTACTGAGTGACAGAACGGAGATTAGAGGCGCCCCAAAATGGTGAATCAACCTGTCCATGTTATGCTTTCCGTTAGATGGTGAAATACTGAATTACTGTCTTCAAGAAGATAACCTTGAAGTTTCCACTTGGCCTTCCAATAGCAGGAGTGACTGTAGTTGATGCATCAATAGAAATACTCAATGCATATCTACCAAGGTTTATTGTAATCACAAAATCATGGAAAAGCGCATTCTGTTTGCATTTGCATAGTCTATTCACACTATACTGTACTATTGCAGCGCATGAAGATGCCTCTCAATTGGTTCCAGCTCCTCGGCACTTTGCTGCTCATCGGCTGCTCCGACGTGCAAGCAGCCGCCACAGGTGGGTGTCCATTTCCGCCAGGTGAAGTGATGAAGTAGTCTCTCCCCTTCTGTGCTCTCTTTTCAGTGGGTCGAGCCTGCAATGTGACGGCCACCATGCCGGGCATCTGCCGCACCTCCTCCGAGTGTGAGCCCGTGATCGATGGCTACATCAGGTCGGGAGTGCTCAAGCTCAACGATGTGCCCAGCTGCGGCCTCGGCGCTTGGGGTGAGATCTTCTGCTGTCCCACGCAGCCGTGCTGCGGGAATGGGTAATTGCCGAATGTCTTCCACTGGCAACAGAGATCATAGAAATGTGCTGTTTGTCTTTCCAGCGTGTCCACCAGCTCCAGCTCCACCACAAGAGCTCCAGTGGCCACAACGGTCCTAACCGGTGGTCGTGTCGATGTGCCCACGGCATCATCTGGAACAGGTGATCGCCCAGCAGTGGCAGGTGAGGATTTAGAGTTCTTCCCTTGATTTCCCATTCCCATTCCTATTCCACGTGGCAGCCTGCAAGAAGATACGCGAACAAAGACAGCAGAAGAGCGGCAACCAATTGGTCATACACATCGTGGGCGGGTATCCCGTGGATCCGGGTGTATATCCCCACATGGCGGCCATTGGCTACAGCACCTTCGGTGATCTGGTCAATTTCCGTTGCGGCGGCTCGCTCATCGCCAGTCGCTTCGTACTGACCGCCGCCCATTGTGTGAACACCGACGCCAATACGCCGGCCTTTGTACGCATGGGTGCTGTGAACATCGAGAATCCGGACCACACCTACCAGGATATCGACGTGGTGAGTCATCTATGTCCATGCATTGAGCTATACCGATTCTGATTCTGATTCTGCTTCTGATTCTCTCTCTTCCATCTCCCAGCGAAGTGTGAAGATCCATCCGCAATATATGGGCAACAAGTACAACGATATCGCCGTCTTGGAACTGGAGCGCGACGTGGTCGAGACGGATAACGTGCGGCCCGCTTGTCTTCACACGGATCCCACCGATCCGCCATCGAGCTCCAAGTTCTTTGTCGCCGGTTGGGGCGAACTCAATGTAACCAGTGGGTTTGCCGAATAAGTTCCACATCCTATATTCCCACTAATTATGAATCAATCATTTGCAGCTCGGGAGCGTTCCAAGATCCTGTTGCGGGCGGGTCTGGAGCTGGTGCCGCTGCAGCAGTGCAACAACTCCTATGCGGAGCAGCCCGCCTCCATACGGATGCTCAAGGCGGGCGTCATCGATACGCTGCTGTGCGCCATAGATCAGAGGCTCATTGCCGACGCCTGCAGGGGCGACTCCGGTGGACCGCTCATCCACGAGCTGAGCGTGGAGGACGGCATGTACACCATCATGGGCGTCGTCTCGTCGGGATTCGGATGCGCCACCGTCACGCCGGGTCTCTATACGCGTGTCTCCTCCTATCTGGACTTCATCGAGGGCATCGTCTGGCCGGACAATCGGGTGTAGAGTTAGCCAGTTCTTTGTTATTTGCATATTATTTCTATTTGGGATCAATTGGCATCCACTCATCTGTGATCTCCATGAGCTGCGCGATCCAATCGATTCAATACCAATAAAGTAGATACGTTTTAAGCTAGAAGAAGATCCTGCGGTGAAATATTATTTTTTGTGACGCTTCTGGGTCACCACCTTTATTGAATTGCAGCAGGGCACTGAAAAAAGGGGGGAAAAACAAGGAATATGCATTAATATGAAAAGGATTTGCCGCAAAAAATTGGAATTGTAAGCCTAAGTCTTAGACTGGATGCACTTTAAGTTGATGGATACGTTTTGGGTCACCACCTTAAATGAAACCCACGCAAGATAGTGAGTATATGAACGTAGTTTCTGGGTCACATAGAAAAGAGAACAGAAATATAATATAGTAGTATGATAATAATAATACTACTTACATTGATTTACAGTTTCGAAAATTTACTGGGTCACCAAAAGTGTTCACGCGGTATCCTTTAGTCCACACCATTCGCCTTTCAGCTTGCCACTTGCTAATTAAAGGCTGCCTTTGTGCTTTGTGTACTCTGCCTGCCGATCGCTTCGGTTTGTTCTGCGATTCTGTGATTCTGCGATTCTGCGAAGCGATGGAAGCGAAAACCGGTTCGCCGCTCAGCGGGAGAGGATCGGCTCGGCTCTGGGCGCTATCAGCTCAGCTGCCGGGTCCGGCGCTTCTTGGCCCTCATCGTTCCAGCTCCAGCTCCAGCCCCAGCTCCAGCTCAGCTTCAGCTGGGGCTCAGCGTGCCTGGGGCACTGAGTTCAGTTGCTTGGGCGATGCGTTGCTGAGCGGTCAGTGCCGGAAGAACAGCCAGCAGATTCCATTCCGCCGCGTTTTGTGATAGCCACCGGTTTTGTCAGCTCCATTTGGCTCTGCTGGTGTGCTTTTTGTTTTCGTATTTTGTTTTCTTTTTTTTTGGGTTTTTTTTTCTTCGTAATTCCCTTGGATTTTGTTTTGTTTTTTTTTTTTGTTTATTTGTTTATGTGCTATTAAATTAAAGTGTATTGTGCCGATTGCCATAGTCACAGTGCTCTCAATAAACACCATCGATACGTAGAAGTGCTCCCTTATCAGAGACCGCAGCAAAGGTCGTGTCAAAGGTGCGTTCGATAAGGCGGACAGCGGTACAGTGAACAGCGGTACAG
This sequence comes from Drosophila teissieri, assembly GCF_016746235.2. Classification (NCBI taxonomy): domain Eukaryota; kingdom Metazoa; phylum Arthropoda; class Insecta; order Diptera; family Drosophilidae; genus Drosophila; species Drosophila teissieri. The sequence continues at coordinate 9,933,793 of NC_053034.1, forward strand.
TGAACAGTGAGCAGTGGACAAGTGAACAAATGGACAGTGGGCAGAGGAGAGTGGGAATGGGAATGGGAAGGGGGCTGTGTATTGCATGTGCCACTTTTGATTTCGTCGTGTTTACAATGGGCAATTGGAACTGCGGAAGGCCGGAAGCTGATTAGCAATCTGATTAGCCCACCTATTTAATACACTTTTAATTTGGGTCGACACTTTGCATGACTTCCACCCATTAGCAGGGAAAACAAACCCTTCGATGAGTTAAAAAGCATAATTGTCAGGTGTTTTCCTATCCTATCAGTAACTACTACTCACTACTTACTACTTACTACCAGCGGGGAAGCTACGATATCAGTTGGCAGACGTCTTTGGCCGGTGGTAAAACCCCAACGCCCGTGAATCAAATGAATCATATGAATCATCATCAGCTGGCTGCTGAAATGCTTGTCGTAATCGACAAACACAAACTTTCCATCGACACCAAGTCTCTCAAATAGAAATCAATCAAGTCTGGCTTACAAGTCCAGTAGTTCACATGGAAGAGAATTCCTTTGTTTACCCATTACAAAAAGATCGTAAATGGGTCATTGGTCAATAGACGAACTCACTAGTTTTTCCCTTGCCATTTCGACGAGGGCTTCCCCTGCAGTGAAAATGTTTTTCAATTTTGGTTTTTTTTTGTGATAAGATGCGATGTACTAATGGGATTCACCTTTGGGCATTTCAGCTGACCGATGACGATGATCTCGGCGAGAAGGTACTTCCTTCTGGGCCTCCTGGTGCTGTCCACCTCCGCCTATCTGACAGTTGGCGACGGTATGTAGGCTGTTCATTGGGTTTCATGGCACACTAGATCCTCGCCAGCTTGCCCGCATTTCTCGTTGCAGAGGGCGATCCCTGCCAGGTGAGGGCGGACATACCGGGAATCTGTCGCTCCTCCTCCGCCTGCGACAACATCAGAGGATACTTGCAGTCGGGCGCACTCTCCATTAGCCAGGTGCCCAACTGTGGTTTCGGGGCACGCGAGGAGATCATCTGCTGCCCCACCGTCGCCTGCTGTGCCACTGAGTAAGCGTGTCCTTGTCCTTGTTCCGGACCTCTGTGCTCCCATTGTCCTGCTTGTGTTTTCCCCCCTGTGTTTTGTTTGATTGTGTGTGTGTGTCCCGCCTGCGCTTTGTGCCCACCGATGTTGCATGCCCCGCTTGCCGGCGTCCAACACGCCAGACTAACACCTCTCACTCCCGCAGTCGCGCTCACGAGTTGCCATTCCACGCGACGAGCTCCGAGCGCACCAGGTTACCCGAACCGCAGCAGAAACCACCACCACCACCACCACCACAACCAGAACCAGAACCGGAGCCACTGCCTCCGACGACCACCGAAGGGAAAAGGGTGCGGGAAAGTCGGCTGGACGAGAATCAGAACTTCTTTGACTTCAATAAGCTGCTCAGCACGACGGTGAAGCCGCAGAAAACCCACGAGTCCTTGAAGATGCCCACACACGAGTCCATGAAGATGCCCATCCAGAACGTTGGCGCTTGGGGCATAGCTCCATCGAAGCCACATCCGACACCGACACCAACTCCACAGAGACCAATCATGGAAGCGCAATGGGGCTGGGAGAGCCGCGAGCCACGAATTGTAAACCGCCCACTGACCACTCCGCGATCGCGACCTCAAAGACCGCATAGCTCCAATCCCAATCCCAATCTTAATCCCAATCTTAATCCCAATCCCAATCCCAACCCCAATTTTAATCCCAATCCCAATCCCACTTTGAACGACAATAACAACCTCATCCATTTGGTCAACGATCGGCTGCGGCAGCAGGGAATGCAGATTGAGCCTGCCCGCGAAGTGCCCATGAACTCCCAGACCACGGCCATTCCCACAACCACACCCACACCCACACCCACGCCCATGCCCACGCCCATGCCCACGCCCACGACATTGATCGATCCCTTTGAACCCTACCGATTTCGGGGCCAGGACAGAGACAAGGAGCGCCAGCCGGAACCCTGGGCCGATGTCAGCAATAACCTGGACGCGGATCCAACTCCCAGCATCTTTAATCCGAGCGAGACGCGGTTTGTCTGAGCATTCTTTTGGCATGGACATCTGTTGGCCTCAGCCAGGGAGCCGCATGCAGTCTCTGTCTCAGGTGGAAGCCATCGTGCGCGCACCATTAATCGATGATATACCCTGTCTTTTGCAGGACCACAACGCCCAATCCCAATCCTACACGCGTCCACCTTCCCGAGAAGGAGCGACCAGCGGTGGCAGGTGAGTCGTTTTATGTCGCTTACAATGAACTATTTATATGCCATTCCTCATCATCTGATGACAGCGTGTGAGAAGATCCGTTCCGGCGGAAAGCCGCTTACGGTCCACATCCTGGACGGCGAGCGGGTGGACAAGGGTGTCTATCCCCACATGGCGGCCATTGCGTACAACTCCTTTGGGACGGCGACATTCCGATGCGGCGGATCGCTCGTCGCCAGCCGGTTCGTCCTCACGGCCGCTCACTGCGTCAACAGGGACGACGACACGCCCAGCTTTGTTCGTTTGGGTGCGCTGAACATCGAGAATCCCGAGCCGGGCTACCAGGACATCGATGTGGTGAGTGTCGCACGGATCGCATGGATCGCATGGATCGCATGTGTCAGCTAGCCAGGTTAACTTGTGCATTCCATTTGGCAGATTGACGTTCAGATTCATCCGAATTATTCCGGCAGCAGTAAGTACTACGACATCGCCATCCTGCAACTGGCCGACGATGCCAAGGAGTCCGATGTCATCCGACCCGCCTGTCTCTACACGGATCGCACGGATCCGCCGGCGAACTCCAAGTACTTCGTCGCCGGTTGGGGTGTCATGAATGTGACCAGTAAGTTGTGCGCTCTGCAAATGCAATCGGTAACTGCAGTGCATTGTGTTCCATTGTGTCCTTGCAGATCGTGCCGTATCCAAGATCCTGCTGCGGGCGGCACTGGAACTGGTGCCGGCGGACAAGTGCAATGCATCCTTCGCGGAGCAGCCGAGTGCCAATCGGTCGTTGAGGAACGGCGTGATTGCCTCGCAGCTGTGTGCGGCGGACAGGAGTCTGAGGAAGGACGCCTGCCAGGGCGACTCCGGTGGCCCGCTCATCCTGGAGATCGACGACGTGGACGGCACCTACGCGATCGTGGGCGTAATCTCCTCGGGCTTTGGCTGCGCCACCAAGACCCCGGGCCTCTACACACGGGTCTCCTCCTTCCTCGACTACATCGAGGGTATCGTGTGGCCGGCGAAACGCGTCTGAGAGGCGTCATTTGATCTGCAATAAATTTAGTTTGAACGGATCGCTGGGTGTTGGTGGCTCTTGGGTTTGGCGCAATCTCGGCGCTTGGTCTTTGGTTTCCATTTACAGTGTGTAAAAGAAAGGTATTTTGTTTCAAACTTCTGCGGCAACTAAGCGGTATCATCAGTGCCAATCACTTAACCCCACAGACGTTTTGCAGCAGCCCTGGTTTCCGGCAGCTGTCAAACTATCGCTGTCTGTGCCCCACACGCTCGTACGTAAACAGAGCTGAGAGCGCAAAAGCTCGCTGCGCGCGGCATTGCCAGGTGTGGCGAGCGAAAGTTGCGCGAAAGCTGCTGCTTACTGAGCTTACCCAGTCAGCTGTTCGCCACCGTTACGCAGTGCTGCCGGCTTACTGCTTACTACTAACCTCCATCCGCCACCCACCAGCCACCCACCGACCCAGTGGCCCCCTTCCGCACACAAAACCCCTCGGCCCGCCCCCAAGGCCGCACTCCTGCGGGCAGCAAAAGTGGGAGCTGCTTAAATGGCGCTGCCAGGACTCCTCGGGCTTCAGTTGGTCGCGAGACTGCGTTGCTGTCGGTTTGCCTGCTCAGCGGTGAAGGTGCATCCCTCACACACACACACACACACACTCGTGCATATTGTCTCGAATCCGTTGGATTTTGACGTTGTGAACGTTTACCGTTAGCCGTTTACTGTTTACCGTTAGCCGTTTGAACTGAACCGAAGTGTGAAGCAAGTTCGAGTTCGAGTTCGCGTCGTGTTTGTTTATTTACCTTTATTTTTGGTTAACACTTTTTTTTCGAGTGACCAACCACCAGCACCCCCCCTTCTAAAATACATGAATCCGTCGGCGACCTGACCCGAAAAGTCAGCACTTCCAACCAAACAGTTGCAACCGTGAATGTAAGTCGATCTCCGTGCGCTTATCTGCTGCCCAGTGTTTATCACATGGTACATACATATGTACATATCTATTTGGGTGGCATGTACTTAAACGGTGGGAAATTGATTCCGGCGGCACATCTGTTTGCATTCGTGCCCAGCGATAACGGTTCCTGATCCGATCGAACTGAGCCCCCAACTTGGACGTAGGCGGTAGACGCCCGCGGACCACACAACAGGTGCCCCAGGGGACAGCTAATGATACCGTATTCCGATTCCTATTCCGATTCCTATTCCGATTCCGATTCCTATTCCTGCCCCCGCAGCCAGTAAATCGGCTAAGTCCGGCTAAGCCAACTTGACAAATGAGCCAAGTTCTGGCATTCTCGCATTCTGGCCGGGATTTCGGAATTACCTTTGGTGGTCTTAGACGCCTAGTGAAACCAAAACCATCAGAAACTATCAGAAGTTCGAAGTTCACAATAATCCTTTAAGAACAATAAAACTTTGCAGCAGAGAGGATAAATAAATTATCCATCACTTGAACACAAATGTATATTTTGGAAATTAGTAATTCCGGGTTGATGCCTAAAAAAAAGGTGGAATTGAAAAATAAAAATAAAATATTTAATTAACTATAATTACTAATTGCTATTAACCCAATGAGTAGTGTGCCTGAGAGTAAATAAAGTAGGCTACCAATAAATATGAATAAATATGAATAAATATGAATAAATATGAATAAAAATGAATAATTTAATACTCTATAATGACCCATTAATTTTTAAAGCATATTTATACGCTGAAGCTAATTCTTGTATTACAATCATAATTATTGATTGTTTAAAATGAAGCATGTTGTGGCCAAAAGCCAAAATGATTGATAGGCTGGTATTCAATTTCATTTCATTTCATTTCCGTGTGACACATTCCGCCACTCATAATTAGCAAATTGGGCCTTCAAATTGTTATTTAAGAACTTGAGGATTTATGCGCTGAGCCGTGGGAATTTCCCACTTGACCAGCCATCCCAGAAAAAGTGCTCCACTTCCACGGATGGGCTCATCAACGGCGAATCGGTCAGCGAATATTCAAGTGGTTTTTTTGTTTAAATTCCTCGCCTGTCATTGCATCCTCGTCGTCCTTTCATCCTGGAGTCCTGGCGTCCAGCGGGTTCTTGTTCTTGTGCTTGTTGGCTGTGGCTCTCTTTGCGGTGTTGGCGGTTAGCAGAGTGGCTATAAATGTGACACTAAGTTAATAAATTTATGGCTAAAACACACCCAACTGCTCTTGATGGCTGATGTGCGCGCTGCTGCTAATTTCCCTTCGCCAGCGTCGCATTTCCCCATTTCCCCGTTTCCCCGTTTCCCAGCCCATTTCCCATTTCCATCAGCCTGAATGATGGGGCTACAACAACGATGTGGCGATGGCGACACACGGAGAGAAATAAATTATAGCGCTTTTTGGGACGAATGCCGAATGAGCAAACAGGGCGGAGCATCATTAATGCGCTAAAAGACTCAATTTCGATAAGTGATATCAGAATGAAATAGTAATAATAAGCTGGTTAGCAGGCACCAATGACGTTTTCCTCGTGTGTGCACACCCGTGTGTGTTACGTGTATGAGTATGTGTGTTGTTATCGTTGGCGTATTAATAATATTTTTATTGGCCGCTTATTTGCCTTTCCCACTCCATGTGTGGGTGGCACTGTGTGTGTGTGTTGTTGGCCTCATACATTCGCAATTCAGACTGACCAAGGCCTATTTATATACACTGACCAACAAACAATCATAGCCACCCACTCGCCCAGCGATGCTGCTTCGTTGGAATTTAAGGAATTAACTCCCGATGAGCAGCCTGTGGTTACCTAGTGCAGCCATTCCATCCAATTTCCCAGCCTCTCATCATCTTATCATCTCATCATCTTATCATCTCATCATCTTATCATCAGGTGCGGCATAAAGTTTATGATCGGCAAGCTGGGCACAAAAGCCATTTGATGGCCCATTGAGTTTGGGTATTTTTTGAACTTTCACAAATTTACTCGGTTTATTGCCAGACGATTTCATTGAATATTCATGTGCCAAATGTAATCACAATTTCTGGGTGCCACAATATTTATTTGCCTGATTTCACCTGCGGATTTCTTGTCGGTGCAAGGATCAATGTCGCACTGCCTGGTATCCTGGCATTCTTGGAGCGTCTTTGTAGGATCCTTGTAGCATTCTTGTAGCATCTTAGTAGAATCCTTGTAGCATCTTTGTAGCATTCTTGTAGCATCCTTGTAGCATTCTTGTAGGATCCTTGTAGCATTCTTGCAGCATCCTTGTAGCATCCTTGTAGCATCTTTGTAGCATTCTTGTAGCATCTTTGTAGCCTCTTTGTAGGATCCTTGTAGCATCATTGTAGCATCTTAGTAGCATCCTGGTAGCATTCTTGTAGCATCCTTGTAGCATCTTTGTAGGATCCTTGTAGCATCCTTGTAGCTTCCTTGTAACATCCTAGTAGCATCCTTGTATCATCCTAGTAGCATCCTTGTAGCATCCAGCAGGCCACAGAAAAGCCGACTTAAGCGATGATTTCTGACGCTGTTTCGATGTTGTCCCAGGGAATGCAGCAATAAAACTGCCTAGATAGCTGGGAATGCTTGAGAGCCCCCAAAACTAAGCAGCTAATGGCTTTAGTTACTTAGCTGCTTGGTGCTGGATCGCTTCTGGTTTCCCATTTCGTGAGCTGTGGGAGGAGTGGCAAGTGCACATAAATTTACACACAAAAGTTCATTTTGGTGTTTCGCGTAAATCTCCTCGCAAATCTCTCATTTCGCCAGCGAAGCGTTATGGCTGGCTGGCTGGGATCGAACTGCCAGATACCCTGGAAGACGCACACAACCTTCACCTGCGCGATTATAAAGCTAAGCCCGCTTGGAAGGCTTTCCTTAATCTCTCTCCAGGAATCTCTGCTTTATTTAGCTATGACAACTCTTGTGGGTGCTTTTCATCAGACTAATCGGTTTATCGCAGGATTATTATTTCCCAGTGATTCCAGCTATAAGCTCTTAAGGTTCAAATTGTCAACGGAATACCTGAGCTTACTTTCAATTCAATAAAACAATGAAAGTCTACTGTTTGATAGCTAGTCGTACCGAAGACGAGTTTAATTAACTCGAATTCGCTTATCGCTCAATCGGCCACCAAGTCGCATTTGGTTCCTTGGCCTGGAATTGATATGGGTTCCATATGCGAAAGGATTCCCGGGGCATGTAGCAACTCTGAGTCCTGTCGTTTGCGCACAACAAATGGCATACATAATCAGTTGGAGTTCTGGATTCTGGAGCTCGGATGCCACTTAACGCTGATAAAGAATCAGCTGAACTCGGCAATGTGACGTTAGACATAATTTTTGCTTTATTCTTATTTTATTTTATGGTTTTTTATTTCTTTTTTTTTTTTGGTGCGAGCGGTGGAGGCGGGGCAATGGGGCTTATTTCTGTTTCTGTTTGTGTTCCAGTTTGTGTTGCTCTTTCGGTTGCCTACTCGCTACTCCTTTCATGCGTTTCTGGCGTTCGCTGAAAGGTCGTTGACAATGGAAGAGGAGGGGGGTCGAAAGGGAAATTTATGGTTGGGCATTAAAAGAAATTTAATCGATTCCCCTTGACTCGGGCTTAGCACGTGTGTGCTGCCATTTCCCCAACTCCCCATTTTCCCATTTGCCCATTTACCGTTTCCCACTCCCACACACCCAAACCCAATTTCCATATGCCTACTGTCTCCGCAGACGCACTGTGAGAAAATCTAGCCTCACTGGCTAAGGAAAGCCAAGTCAAAGGTGCGCAAAAGTATGCAAAACTATTTTTAATCAGCGGGGTTAACTGCATACTTTTAGACACTGTCATAAATAGTTTCCTGTTAAAACTTCTGGTTTATTTCGGATCCTTAAATTCCTTAAAGAAATGACAAGTTCGACTAGTAGCCAGTTGTAGCTTCGAAAAGACAGCAATATTTCTCTCCGTGCACGCAGTGCTCCTGTGCTTCCATTCCCATTTGGCTTTCGGCAAACAGTGGCGCGTGCTCTGGGTTGCACTTGTTAAGGCTGCCACAACCCCCGCCCCTGCCCCTGCCCCTCGAGGAATCGTTAAAACTCGACGACCTCAACTGCCGTATGGATTTCCTTAATGAAAGCGCCAAGGAAAAAAATACATTGAAACTCATACACACACGCACAAAGTTGAACTTGGCGGGGGGATGCGTGTAAAATGCGTAAATTATTTTCCAGCTTTGTTGTCGTACTTGATATTTGAATGCCTGTTGCTGTTTTCGGCTGCCTCTGTGGCATGTAATTAAAAATGTTGTCACGCTCGGCTCTTAACAACTGAATGGCAGTGGCATGGGGCATGTGGCATGAGGTCTTCACTTTTTTGTACTGTTTTGTACTTTATTTGATATTTGTTGGTAACTGTGGCAACTCTGGCGGCGACGGCACTTAACTTTGCAATATTTAACGGCGGAGTACGCCCGAGTGATTCGCCCAAAAGGAGAGTGTGTGGCAACATAATGGGATGCCCCAGTGGAAATGCTTGTAAATCTGCTTTGAAAAGTGTACAATTTGCAAACCAGAGTAGTCGAAAATCATAAATCAGATTAGGGCTAAGGCCCATTTTAATTGCAGGCCACTGGGCGATGGGAATTCACTCATCAAGGTGCTCAGAAGTATGTCTTTTCATACAAATTCATGTTTTTTGTACCAAGTTTCTGCATATAATTATTTATTTATATACTTTTTATTTATATATTTTTTTGCTGTAGAAGCGTAGAAAAAGAGGTGTTCTCTGGAATGAATTCCTGCGTCTTTCAGTAATTCCCCAAAAAAAGAAAAAAAAATACGGTTGGGATGTGCTATAAATCCTTGCACCCTTGTCAATTACGTGGGAGACTCGAATGTTTTACTTTACGCTCCGCATTCCGTCAGCAAATTACAAAATTCGACATAAAAACGCCGGGGATTTAGCCAAAAAAAAAAATACAAGAAGAAGCCTGAAATTGCAGCTAATGGCCATAACACGGACCATAATCCCCTTATTAGGACGCTGACTTTGTTAATTTTTCGTCGTTCCCAAAACGGCGGCATTTGCATTAAATTTAAAGAATTCGCTGGGCTTTATTAGTGCAGAAAAGGTTTCTTAATTTGTTATACTCGTAGCTAGCTTTGCTTTCTTTTTGAAAGGTTGGTGTGTGTGTTTTCCTAAATGATGCGTTATGTATTCATATTTTAATGACCAACTTTCTCCCGCTCCTCAGCGAGTTGAGTGCTGGCCAAGCTTGGAGCTAAAACGTCAGCTAATAGGCTCGAAATTAGCGATGCAATTCAATTAGCTGCCGGCGAAGTGTGTCGCCCAGGGCTTCAAAGCACCCCAGCTACCCATTTTGTGGAGCCCATGCTCCCCCTTTCTAAGATGTGACACAGATGCCTTTCATCTGCGTCCCAAAACTGCGACGACTGGCTGTCAATTAGGCGGGCAACTGGCAACTTTCAACTGGCAACCTTGCCACGGTTTCAAGCCTTTTAAAATTGCCCGCCCGCAAATCGACAGCGCCACCCAGTTCCCAGTCAAATGAACTCATTAAACTTAATGAATAACGAGGGCGGCGGATGACGGGCGGCGGCATAACGCTCATGAAACAAAAAGCTAAAAAAAATGTAAAAAAAAACATGAACAACGAAGGAAGGCTCGGCGGCATTTGATGGGCTTAAACGCGACGTGGCTTGACTTGTCCCGGCGCAAATCTAATCAACCTGCGCCTCCTGCACCGCAAGAAACAAGAGGTTGGTCAGCGCGAGTTAAGCCTATTCAATTATGATTGAAATAAATACTGTGTAGGCAAAAGTATTCCGAGAATTTGGCCTAAGCAAATGATTAATTTACCGCCAGCGATTTGAAGTTAAGCGAAACATTCTCATTAGCAGTTGAGCAGATTTACTTTCTAATTTTAGCTAGTCCGCAAAGAAGCTCGAAAGGTTAATTGTAATTGCAACTATATTAAGCGAAAGCGAAGTTCTTCAAATTGATCAACTAAGTGTGTACAACATGTCGTATACTTAATATTAATAATGTGAACATTTAGTTGTAGTTCCTTTACTCGGTAGACTTAAGTCTCTTCTTATTTATGCCTTCAAAACTCTATGCATATTTAAACTCAGTTCAAAATACTATTTTAATATTCTACTTAAAAGCTATAACTTACTGGCAGCATTGTAATAATTTATGAAAGCATTGCTTAAAATTCCTGATAAGCCTTTAAAGCGTCTTAAATCTATTAAATGTGAAATCTATTAAATGTGAAATTTTAACTGTTGCGAATGCTGAGTTGGCCAATCGTGCGTATACTTGATATTTTCATTTACTTTTCGTGCTATTGGTTTGTCGTTAAGTTTGTAACCATTAGCTTGAATTTGTGATAAGGTACGTTTGTGCTCACTACGATTCGGGTTTTGGAAAGTAAAATGAAATAGTTGCATGAACTGCTCAAGTGAATCCCGTTCGTCTGGTTAACCGGGCGTATACGTGATATAACAATTTTGTTTTCCGTGTGTCCGCCATCTGTTACTGTGGCTGCCATAGCTGTTGCTGTTGCCATTGCTGTTGCCATTGCCGTTGCGAAACCCGTGCGAAGCCTTTTGTCAAACGTTTAGAGCTTCCCTCCGTGACCGCCAAGTCCCATTCCCGAATCCTGAATGGCTGAGCAGGTGTAAGATTGGACCACAACTTGCTGGGGGTTGGTGGGTAGTGGTGGTGGGGGTGGGGGTGCGGGATTGTTGGTAGTGGTTGTGGGGCTTTTGGGGGCCAAGGAAGCCAGAAAAGTTGGCCGCACGCGCCGTCTGCCTACTGAACTTCATCAATAGTCGGGGCACGCATGCTGCGGGGTTAAGGGCAACAAGGGGCACAAAGGACCCCCCAAAAGGGTTGTTCAATTATGCAGAGTTGCCGTCAGCTATTCTCCAAAAGTGTTGTGCCATCATCCATCCGACCAGCCAGCTAGCCAACCAGCCAAACACAACTAGACATCCAGAGGATAACTACGCAAATCCAGGGGTTTTGAAGCAGCGTGAATTTAATACAGATTCTGGCACTTTTTTAATCTCGAAAATTGTTGAAGGCTTTGGCATTAAATTGCAGCAGCCACAATGGGCTTTCACCTGGCGGAAAAACACCTTTTATCCTGCGGCCCCAAAATGCAAATGCAAATGCAAGCGCGAACTGCTCTCGGCGAAATCTTTTGTGCGGCACTGTGTGTGCCGCCGTCTATGCAAAAAGTATTTGCCCCAACGCGTAAACAATGTCTGATGCTGCTCCCATTTTATTCACTCTCTCTAGTGTTTTTTTCAGCTTTTTTCTCATTTTTTGTGTGTTTTTTGTGTGTTTTTTTGTGTATTTTCTGTGTTTTTCTTTGTTTTTTTGTATTTTTTTGTTATGCATTGCCCAACGAAGAGGTTCAAGGATTGAGCCAACAGCAACGGGCAAAACCAAGTCAAGGCGAGGTCAAGAGTCACTGGCAGCTCCAGATCCAGATCCAGCTGTGGCTGCGCTTTGGTGCGGTGTAGCCCGGTGTTGCCATCAAAGTCGGCATGGCATGACCACAAAGTCCGTACCTCAACCTAATCTCAAGCCCCAATTCCCAATTCCCATTTCACGTGCAAACCGCAGTGCAAGTTTAGCTCCCTCGACGGGAACTTGCCGCCTGCCCTGCAGCGATTATGGCCACATCATTGAAACAGACCGCAAAAATCGATACATTCGGGGCTCAATTAGCAATCAACAGGGGGCCCAAATGCAGAAACCCTTTGATGGAATGGCTTAAGCACTGCGAACTGGCGCAATTTCATTTAAGCATATTTGCGCTAATTTGCAATTAGTAAATTCCCACTTTAAACCTTCCCATTTCCCACTTGCCATTTCCCTTTTGCGATTTCCTGTTATTGAATTCCATGGAAAAAGGCAGAAGAAACCGAGAGAGCAGAAAGCAGCAAGCAGTTGACAACAAGAAAAAATCTTGTCCCTAGTTCCATCAAAATTAATCATACGCACCGTTGAACATTTTGACAGACAACAAAAGTCGCAAGTTGCAAAAGGAAGGCCGCCTCGATTTGATTACGGTTCGAGTGCAAATATAGATTTTTTCTTTTTAGCATATATACAGATATATATACATGTAGCTGGTTGAACACTGACGGTCATAAGAATAGCACTGTCTGGCCATAATTAGGACTTTTGGCTGACAGCTAGCATTTGTACTTCTTCTGTGACCGCAACTGTAGCTGGAATACCACACTTCGTTTGGCTTCACATAATTGTTTGGGCCGAGACGCCACAGGCCATTGACCAAAATCAATGCGCCCCATTCGCCGATTTCCCGACTTCCCCCTAACCCCCCTGACCACTTCGATTCCCTGTCTGTTTTCCCGGAATTTGTGTTCTCAAAATGCTCCGTCTAACATTCAAGTCGCTTTGAAATTTTGTTGCTATTGACAATTGCCGGTGGCGAAACGGGGAAGTCGCTGCAGACGAGGGAGACGGTGGAGACGGGGGGGCGGCGTTGCAAATTGCAGCTACGAACCGCAAGTCAATGACCCAAGGCGAATGCAGGCCCCAAGGGGGCGTGGCAGTCTGTGGGTGGCCAGCCTGTCGACACACACACACACACAAAAACACTCGGTAAAAAAACCTCTGGCACAGAGCTCAGCCAATGCTCTTTGACTGCACACTCAAGTAGAAACTTGTCAATTTCTTCCGACCCGCAGCGCTAAAGCGGCGAACCCCATAAAACCCCCTCCCTGCCATTTAAAATCCACTCCCCCCCTGCCAGTCCATGTGGCCAGCGATCCATGAGCCTCGCCCTGGTCCTCGCCCTAGTCCACGTCCACGTCCACGTGCCTCTTCCACGTCCTCGTCCTCCAGCGACTTGCGCTTTTATAGTTGCCTTGTCTTGTTCAAGCGACGGCAGCAAGTAGCAAAATCAAATAAAAGAAACGACGCCCTGGAATCATCGCCAAGATAAGGACGAAGTGTGAATTCCCTAGCAGTGGCGTATGCCCAGCCCATCCAGCCGGATTGCCAAACTATTTGGCGTTTCTATTTATGCGTCTTAGTTTGATTTCTAGTTCTACTTGCTAATAGTAAGCCTCACTAAGGAACTCTATATGCTGCCTAAAAGTTGTCCATGTTTTATAGTTTTCCTTTGCTTAACGATCTTTAATCTCCATTCTATCCGCATCCTTATACTCGTATACCCACGACTGCGGATTTCATTAACAGCGCATCCTTCTTGGGCTCCATCGTGGCTCCCTCGTAGCTCCATCGTAGCTCCATGGTGGCTCCTTCGTTGAAATGCCGCAGTGGGAGGCGAAAAAATCGATGTTCGAAGCGCTTGAGAAGTTGCAAGTTGAGTCGGCGAACTGGCGAACTGGCGAACTGGCGAGGCTGATTAGCCAAAGGCTTGCGAAATCAATTTCCGTTTACAGTTTGTCCCCGAAGAGCGACGTCCTGCAGGAGCAGCAGCAAATGGGAATGGGAATGGAGATGGGAATGGGAATGGGAATGGAGATGGAAATGTAGATGGGAAGGGAGATGTAGATGTAGATGTAGTTGGAGCTGGAGAGGGGGAGCATGGCCTCCTGACTGGAAGCAATTATTGTGAGTGCCATAAGTAGACGATGCGCCATGAGCGAATCATTGGATCATCAACCCGTCGCCCCCGTCAGTCATGCAAAGAAGTATGCAATTATTTGCACGTCGGTCGAAACTGTTGCGCTGTTCCCGATGACAAATCCCACCCAGCTCCATTGCCATCTCCATTGCCATTGCCATTTGTACTGTGCCCTGTGTAAATTGGCTTGATTGATGCTATTAAAATAATTAGGTTTGCCTGAAAGTATCCGATCTGCTTCGATTTCCAATTGCTTGCGCGCAGTGCACAAATGAAATAATTGCGCAATTATTGGCTGAATCTATGTGGCGTCTCTGTTTGGCCATTAGAAATGCCATTAATATGGAATCGGCACCACAAACTGCAGGCCGACGAGCACATGGTGGTGGCTGATGAAGTGGCAACACGCAGTGCCCGGCCGACCAATTGACCCCACAATCGATTCGGCTCGAGGTTGGGGAGATACACCAAAGTACACCAAAGGACGAGCCTGGCAAAGAAGTCCTGGCACAGCGCACATTGTGTCATGCATAGCAGATATGTGCTATACTCGTATGATATATGTACTCCAATACACATTTTCCTTTTTTTTTATAGCCATAAGCCAGAGGATGGCAATAGCAATAGCAAAAGTAGAAGCAGAAGCAGAAGCAGCTGGAGCATTGGGCCGAATTTGCAATGCAGTCACTAAAATAATACGGCAGTGGAGCGGCGAATTTCGCAGAATATAAGTTGACTTTCGCCAGTTGCCATAGATATGCAATATTTTCGATTGACTGATCACTCGCATTTCATAGGTGCTGTGTATACTGTGTGTGTGTGTATACTGTGTGTACAGCAGGGCATGATATCCTAGGGTATTCAGTATGTGCTGGAGGAAGGTAGGCGGTAGCTGTGTGTTTGGGTTGGTTAAAGTGAGCGAAAACAATAAACATAAAATTCACAAATATACACACGCACCCAGTGTTTGTTGCTCATGTGTGTGCGTGTGAGTGTGCTGGTGTGTGTTGGTGTTGGTGTTTACAAAGTAGCAGCAACTGGCTTATCAATTTCCATGCACCCCAATTCCATTCCACGGCATTGTTGCCTTACCTTTTTGTGTGTTTATTTGCCTGCTGGCAGCCATAATCAGTCAATGCCGCATCGCACCAGTTGGCCAAAAGGGCTCCTCCAACTGGTGGCTTCTCTCCGGGATGCGAATGGCAATGGAGATGCGAATGGAAATGGAGTTGGGAATGGGGACTGTAAAAAGCCAGATAAAAGTTTTCAAGAGTTGGGAGCTCGGATGTCGCTGCTCCACTGCTAATTTATGGACGCACCCGGCCTAAGACGCATTACAAGGCATTTCGCTGAGGAGGTGGCAGGACATTACTGGTTATGCACTGAAAAAAATCAGGTCTTTTATTATATTGTTGAGTAGCAGACACACTTTAAGCGCAGGATCTTAGTTCTTTTTCATTTCAACAGTTTATCTTCACTCCAGAAAAGCAACATATGTATTTGGTTCGTTTATATTTCAGTGTATGCGATTCCGCACTACAAATTTTGTAATGCATAGTCATAGCTCACTTAAGCTTAATCCTTTGCAATTGCTTAAGATATACAACTCGCTGCTTTTTCGCGCAGTGTACCACGCTAATGCCGCATATATCCGCCATTCAATTCGCTGCCACTCGCTGCTCGTTCTACATGACAAATTTTTATGGCCAAATAATTTGGCTTTCTCTCTCGTTGATTTTATGGCCCAGTGGGCGTGATGGGCGTGCTGGGCGCCCTGGGGGCGTTGGGGCGTGGCCGGCTATCAAAATCATTTGTTTGCTAATTAAATACACTTGCACGTTGCGTGCTGATGAGCGATTAACTCGCTCCTCACTTGATGTGTAGCATACTTTGCAGGTGGTGCGAGTGCAAAGCAGTCGGTGTACAAAATTAATTGAGTTTCAAATGACGGACGAGCGACAATGGCGAATTTCCCATTTCCCGTTTCCCGTTTCCATTTCCCGTCCGGAAGCATTATTTAAAATGCATGAAACGGTTGACGAAAATAAACTGAGTGCTAAGTAGAACTGGGAACTGGAAACTGGGAGCTACACTGTGCGGGAAATTAGAGAAATTAGAAAGGCATAATTTGTTAAATTATTTAATAGATTTGTATTTGTTTCATGTTCGCTGCTCATCCAAAATTACCAACCATGTCTGTGATATGCGAAGCGTTTTGGTTTGTCATCAAAGGCTGTGACCTGGCTTTACTTTGACAGAGATAATAAATTAGCACAGCAGAGGGGTGCTTGAAAAGTTCATTGTTCCAATGGGGGAAGAAGTTAGAAGTTAGTGTACCTCAAATCGCATTAGTTTTATATTCAAAAAAGGTGCTAGGAATGCTTTAAGACAGGTGAATAGAGGTAGCTCCTTACAAAGTGTACAATCTGCCCTCGCAATCATTTGATTCGCACTTACGGCGCTCACTAATTGGATGGCAGGCCATTCCGGAGCTATTACATGGTCGGGCCAAGGCCAGGAAAATATACGAATATATCAGATATAATTCATATGTAAATGCAGCGTGACAAAAACACGCACACCGATACAGATACAAATCAGAGAACTGCAAGGGTGGCATTTTTTGGCACCCTAATCACACTCAACAAATTTGGGTGTCTGATTGACACTCGAGTGTCTGTGGTAACATAACTCACCTCAAGCTCTTTCCACGTCACAGCTGACAGCTGGTTGTAGCTCCTGGAAAATAGCTAGCTCAGGCACTTCCTCCAGTGGGTCGCAATCACATTATTGATATCCTCTGCTGCCACATATCACATATCACTGCACCACTCACTCACAATTTGTTTTGTTAAAAAAATATATCGGAAAAGTGGTTTGCTTATGTAGAACTTTTGAGAAGCGCAGAGGAGGGCACCTATATTTTGGTATTATTTAGTATTAAGTATTTAGTATTATTTAGTATTTAGTATTAAGTATTTAGTATTATTTTGTATTTAGTATTTAGTTCTTAGTAGTATTTAGTATTTACTATTTAGTATTATTTAGTATTTAGTAATATTAATTATTTCCTTTTAATGTAACGCAATACTTGCAGCTATCTTACTTATAATTTTATAATTTCACTTTGAATGCCAGCTAGAACAATAGAAATAGAATTGTGTTAATTAAGTATAAATATTATTTAATAATATATATTATGTATAAGAAAATAGAGTGTGTGTTTATTCTCTGTTTATTATTCTCTGATACAGATACTAATACATATGCAGATACAAATACATATGCAGACACAAATACATATGCAGATACAGATACAAATACATATGCAGATACATATGCGGATACACCGAGATGGCGAAAAGGAGAGCTATGATTTTGAATGGATTGCACTTTAATTAAATCGAATTTGAGAAAGCAGGCAGGTATTCCACATGCTAGATCGATTTTCCTCAGTTGTTGCTTCACGGCTGGTGACTCCAGTTTCCTGCCTTCCGGTGGTCAAATGGGGAGGACCATTGCTCTCCAAGCATATTTTGTGTGTAACAATGGAGCGACGCACTTGAGCATTTCGCCTGGCATTTAATTTAGCGTTGCTTAATTAGGAAAGTTTCGGCAAGACGACGACGCCGCCCTTCGGTGTTGAACAGGCGATAAATAGGGCGCGTTGAGGGTGGAAAGTGGGCGGAGAGTGGGTGGTTGCAGGTGGTTGGCAGAGTGTCGGGACAAGGGCGCCGACCTTGAGACACACGCGGCAAGTAAAGTTGTTGCCTGTCGCTGACTTGCTTGTCACTTGTTAAACGGCGCAGGGGCGCGGGGGAAATCCGTATTAATTACTCGGACGATTAACTAGCACTAAGTTAGTTGCTATAAATAACTGTGTTATTCGCCACAGTGAATAAACAAGTGTCTTGTGCACATTGTTTTGCATATTCCTTCTGAATTCTGATGCCATTTAAAGTGCGAAACGACAGATTTCTTCAGTTTTTCTATGCCAAATAAAAACAGCCAGATATCGCTATATTTTATTGAAAACATTTCGGCGAAGAAGGTCCACTAAATAATTGCAGAGCTTCAGGCTTATAAATCATCCGGTAGTTGAAGCCCTGGGGACTTTCAAGATTAAGAAGGATAAATTAGTGAATGTGATAATACAAAACCCACGCAGTTTTTGCAGAACTTTTCCCGCGTTGCCGGCAACTCCGTCGCCTAATGACCAAGTAAATCGTGGTGCTGAACCAACCGGAAATGTGATTGATGCAGTGCATCTCCAGTTGCCTCCCTGGTCCCCGGGGGAATTCGCGCCCTGGCAAACTTTTGCTCCTATTGACGCCTCTAATGCGCTGGCTAAGTGGGGGTGGGGTGGTTGGCTGATTTGAAACCAAAAGTTTCCCTGCTTAACCCCTTAACCCGTAACCCTTAACCCTTGACGACAATGCAACCACCGCCAGAATGACGAATCCAAATCCGAATTGGATTCCCGAGAAGCTCAGGGCTGTGAAGCTGTTTGCCACAAGCCGCAACGCGTTGTCTATCAACATTTTAGGCTAATTGACGCACTGCTTATAACCATGTTACCAAAAGGGGCGGTTTGGGCGGCTGGGCGGCGAAGGGCGTGGCATGGCGTGGGCGTATTCGCGTTCGTGGGCGGTGGTTGCCACATCAAATGTGCCCAGCGATCTGCGAGCAGTCGACGAGCAAAATGAAATTATAACTTGCCGCATGCGGCACAACTCGACTAATTGACAAATGGATAATGCTATGTAGTCCCAGGACGGGCTACACTGGCAGAAAGCAGGATGCTTGGCTGCTAATTGAAATCCCACACGGCCTGCACACAGGGCCAAGTATCCAGGACAGAATTCCGAATAGATAAACAAGTCATTCGAATGCAACACACTGCTGCAATGCAGCTATGCAGCCCACCAAGCAATTGGCGTACCCAAAGGAGACCTACTACAACTACATACATATATACATAAGCCCCTTACTCCGCGCCAGATTCTCCAAGGAGTTGCCCATAATAGACTCCACCAACACACTCCAGCAGACGACACTGGTGTTTGCCCCACCAGTTCCTCCAGTTCCTGGAGCCAGGGGCATAGGGGGATGGGAATGGGTCCCGAACTGGGCCGCACATGTGAGCAGCATGTAGATAAAGTTGTCCAAAGGGCAAGAAACTACTAATGTCTGGGCAGGAGGCGGTGGATGTGGAAGTGGATGTGGATGTGGCAGTGGGCACGGGGTGCATCTGCCAAATGGCATGTTCAAACAAAATTAGGCGCGGCAAGCTCCGTCTGTTGTTCCTGTTGTTCGTGTTGTTGTTGCGCAGTACGGGTCATCAAACCAAGACGAGATTGCAACTGCATTGCGAACAGGGTGTTATTTTTTGTTTGCCAAACACAATTGAAAATCTCATCATGGCTTTACCTGCAATGGCGCTTTAAATCCATTGGACTTGCGACTTAAAAATCAAGTGTTGCATACTCATTCGCACCATTTAAGTTACTATTACTTTCTAGATTTTGTTTAAAGCAAGGTTTATTGTATTCATGTTGCTACCTTTGGCTATCTTCAAGTAACATAGCAATCCAATATATTTGCTGCCTCATCTTAGCAGCCAATGAGCAGCAGCTTAAAGCCTGAAATGGCCACATCTCTTGGTATCAAAAGCAATTTTAATGCGTGGCTCCCTTTCGGTATTCCAATTTAAATGCGGTTTTTAAGTATTTCCTCGGAAATTACATTGTGAGTGCAAAAGGTAAACAAGCGCGAAGCGCCACAGGCTGATCTTACAGTGGCTCCTCGACGAATGCTACCAAAATACACGGCCATAAGCTGCGCAATCAACGATTCATTAAAGGCAATTGAATTCGGGCGTTTTCATGTTGGGGCTCCCGTGCTGCAGGCACCCTGTTTTTGTTCGTTTATTCGCCAGTAACGAAAATATTTTTCAGCCAAGTGAAGAAAAATTAGCAACAATAAATTGAACGGAAGTTGAGCTTGCTGCTCAAATTGAAAGTGGGCGCGCGAGGCGGGGTGGAGGGGAGAGGGGGAGGGGCGGAAATGGCCAAGGGGATTCCCCGGAACAGGAACTGGTAAGCTTCGGAAGCGTGGGAAAGCTGGCAACGCTGGCAGCCCTGGGCACCCGGGGGGCGGCTCAGTCTGGAGTGGGCGTGGCATGTTTGTCTGTGGCTGCCACTGCGGCCATACGGTCAACACACACGCAACCCAATACGAGTGTGTGTGCGTGTGTGTGTGTGGCTACGTGCCACTTGCTGTTTTTGTGTATGTCCTCTGCCAGCTTTGCCTTGGCTCCTGACGACTGCCTGCTGTCTAGATTGAAATTCCAGACCTGGGCCAAGAAGGGGGCGTGGCACGACGCCCACAGTGCACAGGGCGAAAAAAGTTACAATGGAAATTCCTTTACAACGATACATAAATTGGAGCCTTTATCAAACAAATGGGAATCCTGTTTGCAAGCATTTTCCTTGTAATTATGCATAAGGTCATGCCCCTTGCCCATCTGAGTCCTATAAGTTAGCAGCATAAACTTTCACTTTCCTTCACTTTTCTTTGCATTATTAAATGCTGTACATTTTCAAGCTTTTTGAAAAGCATTCACTAAAAATCTGGCATGATTAGTTAGA
Organism: Drosophila teissieri; assembly: GCF_016746235.2. Classification (NCBI taxonomy): domain Eukaryota; kingdom Metazoa; phylum Arthropoda; class Insecta; order Diptera; family Drosophilidae; genus Drosophila; species Drosophila teissieri. Next base: position 9,954,324 of record NC_053034.1, read on the forward strand.
GCGGCAAAAATCATCATCAAAAATTAGAAACAAAAATTTGAGGGAAAATTTAAATTTATTTTTAAACACAGTTCGATTGGAAATTTAATTACGAAGATATGACTTTCCATATTCGGACCAATATTTCGAATGTTCTGATCAAAATACTGATATTTAAATCGCAAAAACACAGAAAATCAATTTTCGGCCAAAATCCACAATTCATCATCAAAAATTGGAAAAAAATGTGAAAAAAAAATTTATTTTTTTTGGTAAACACAGTTCGATTGGAAATTTAATTACGAATTCAACGAGATATGACTTTCCATATTCGGACCAATATTTCGAATGTTATGATCAAAATACTGATATTTAAATCGCAAAAACACAGAAAATCAATTTTCGGTCAAAATCCACAATTCATCCTCAAAAATTGGAAAAAAATGTGAAAAAAAAATTTATTTTTTTTGGTAAACACAGTTCGATTGGAAATTTAATTACGAATTCAACGAGATATGACTTTCCATATTCGGACCAATATTTCGAATGTTCTGATCAAAATACTGATATTTAAATCGCAAAAACACAGAAAATCAGTTTTCGGCCAAAATCCAAAAATCATCATCAAAAAATGGAAAAAAATTGAAAAAAAAATTATTTTTTTTTGGTAAACACAGTTCGATTGGAAATTTAATTACGAACTCAACGAGGTATGACTTTCCATGTTTGGACCAATATTTATGATGATGAAAATACTGATATTTTGGAATTAATCTAGAAACCAAACGTTTTGCAGAGTGTCTTCAAACTAAGAACATATAAAAGTATACAAAGATAACTGCCACATGCATTTTGGTAGCACAAGCTTTGGTTATCAAGTATGCATTTCCTATGTGTGGCACTGAAAGTAATCCTCTTCGCTCTTCTTGATTTGTCCACCTGTAAGGACGTGTGGTTGCGGGGTATTGTGGGGAACTTGAGCTGCGGCCGCAGGCCGAAGGACGAAATCGGGACAGGCGTTGCATACAGATTTTCAATTTCCATATCGTTTTCCCTGTACGCAGGCAGCAGCAGTCGGTTGCTGTCGCTTTTCCATGGCTTTTCCGCTGCGCCATCCCCCTGGCTGCTCCCTTCGGCAATTTCCGTTGCAAACGCTGAAACAAAGGAAAAGCAAACATGACAACGGAGTGGGAAAACTAAACGTAACTACAACAACTAACAATCGCAAAAAACAAGAAACAAAACAATGAAAGAACAATGAAACGACGAATGAATGAGCGAATGAATGAATTGAGTGACCGAATCGCAAGCGGCGAAAATGTCACTTACCAATTGAAATCGGACAAAGAGTTTAGGTTTTGTTGGTAAAGGGTTTTGATTATACGCATTAATAGCAGCATTACATTTTAAAAGAATATCTCATGTCTGCAGCTTTCTATTTCACTGAAAGATTTTCCATTTGGGTTTCTATATAAGATGTAGAATACATAAATATCCTAAGAATCCACTGATTCAACTATTTCCCTTGACTTTCAATTGCAGGTGGTAAGGATGTCGCCAGCTGAGCAACTTCGCTTGGTCGGAGTATCGGATGCCTACCAGTTGGCGGCGAGCAGCGGAGCAGGAGGAGGAGGAGGCGGCGGCGGAGGAGGGGGAGGATATGGAGGCGGTGGAACCGGCGGAGATGCCGGCGGTGGGGGCGAGAAAATAAAGGAGGTGCCCGACAAATATGTGACGGCACTGTCGCACTTCCTCGACTGGCATTCCAATGGGACGGTTGACATGGAGCGACTCAGTGGTCCCATCCTGAAGTCCAGCATCAAATCGGTCTACTGGCTGTTCCTCATCCAGTACGCAGCCCTCGCCCTGCTGGGCGTGGTGCTCAATGTGATCATCGTGGTGTACATCATGTACCATCGGCTCTACAAGGATGTGACCCATGCGTTCATCATCAATCTGGCCCTCTGTCACTTCGTCCAGTGCGCCCTCGTCCTGCCCGTCTCGCTGATGGTCATGCTCATCCAGAACTGGATATTTGGCCAGTTCTTGTGCTTCTTTCTGCCCATGCTGCAGGTGAGTGTGTAGTTAGTTTTTAGTTTAGATGTATAGCACGTACTACTAAATACGCGATTTATTTCAACTTACCCATATACTATGTGGTTTTTGAAAAGGGCTTACTTTTGCATAAGCCACTTTATTTAGCGCCTTGAATATGGCTTCGTTTTTTTTGGCACTGCCAACTAAGCCAATGGAGCTCCAGCCCCAGCCGGATTCAGTGGTATTCCATTGCAATCAGTGTTAACTACAGCTCAGTGCTATATTTATCCCATTTGGCTGTGGATGCCAAATGGCTGAGGATGGCATCCGGTCGCAGTCGATTGAGCAATGCCTGGATGGTGTCCTTCCATCCTCCGCTGGCTAGGGCTGCTCCACCTCATTATGAAAGCCACCGTGTGATTGACACATGCCCAGGAGGCGGCTGGGAGGAGGAGGAGAAGGAGGAGGATGGGCTTTTGGTGGAGTCAGAAATCAGAAGCAAATAGAATCGTATACTTTCATTCGATTTGATTCGCCTTCGTCTGTCACTTTGTGTGCCGCTTTTGTGTGGCGAAAACAAATGCGACCAGCAGCGAAAAGTAGTCCTGCGTGAGTAGTCCTGGCCAAAAGATCCTGGCTATAAGGATGCCTGGCAATTCGATTAGGCCCGCCGTCCGCCGTGGAGCAGACAAATGATTACATTTACAACCTTGACGCTGCAGCAGGAGATTCTATTACGGGCCAAAACGGCATGGGAATGGTTGTGTGTCGATAAGGAGTGGGAGTGGGAATGGGATTGGGACTCGGATTCGGATTCGGTGGGGGAAGGCGATAGACGGAACGGGATATGATTCGATTTGATTGCTATCACAAAGGGCGACAAATAGCAGGCGCACACACAAACACACATCTACCACTGCACAGTCACGTGTGCGTACATATGTGGGTGAACTCCTGCTCCTGCTCCAGTTCCTGCTCCTGTTTCTGGTCCTGTTTCTGGTCCTCCTCCCGATCCGCCAAATGGAATGATTGATGGGTGGCTGGGATGGAGCAGGATGCACAGCAGACAAGTGGCGTGAAATCGGCTCCTTAAAGACATCGAATATATATTGTTTCCGATTGCCTTAAGTAATGATTAAAGAATAAAACTTACTTATGCATCACATGCATTGCATTGCAACAACTTCATGTTTACCCCAAGTTTTGAATTCGCTTGGCGTTGCCAGACTGCGCTGCAGCTTTAATTAGAGACAACGCAAATAGGGTATTCCAGTAATAGGGTAATAGGGTAAAACAGTACTCAATAGATGACTTTTCATTATTAATTGTAAACTTTACAGCATTACTTTGTAGACTTTAAATCGAATAAAAAATATATCAATAGCTGAAGTAAATACATGTGGATGTGCGTTAGGTTCTTTCTTAGCATACAAATAGCTTAAACTAATCAAGGATTCATGTTTTAAATAATTTAGCTCATTTTAGTTTGGGCTTAGATGAAGATCATAAAAAGTAAAAACTAATTAAGCCTTAAATGTAATAATCCGATAAGCTTACGACTCGAGTTGGCAGGCCATTACGCGTAAATTGACAGCCTGGCAACGCTGCCAATCACAGCACATGCTGGCAGCACGTTTTTCCAAGTTTAAAACGTAAATAGAGAATCGCAGGGCTTACAAAACAGGATTAAGGTGGTAGCATTAGCTGCGAGTGTGTCCCCCCTTTGTTGGGATACTGGCCACCATGCGTTTTTAGACATTTGTGATTTGGGAACCACGTTTTCATTCTGCCACTTCCTGTCAGAGTTGTGCGTAAGCTGCAAGGACTTTTCAGCAATTACTTAGGAGAATATTTTTATTCGCGAATTTTTTCAATTTTAAAGAACAAACTGAAAGCCACCGCAAAAATGGTAAGCAGTGAAGCTGAGAGCCATGGATTTCTCTTATTTTCGTTGATATTTTACAGTCGAAAAATTCGCAGCTCAGTGTGCCAAAGCACATCCATTGCCTGAAAAAGAAACAGCCAACAAACCTTTCAACAAACCTCTCCAAAAACCTTCCACTGCGACAGTTTAGAGATATTCCCAAACTGCAGAACGTGACTATTCTAGAACCGAGCGACTTTTCAACCAAGACGGAGCATTCGAAAAGCCATTTTCCGCTTTTGAAGTATCCGCAGAGTCAGCCGCATAGCAGTCTCTACAAGTACAGTGTGACCCGTGGCAGCAGCGACGACTTCAAGGAGAACAGCCACGGCCGTTCCCTGCTCAAAAATCCGCGCTATCCTCCGCGTGAAGGTGTCCACAAGTGTAGCCCCCCTGGCGAACGCCAGGACTTCAAGGCGAAGAGCCTGAAGAATTGCAGCCAGAGCCAGGAGCCGGCTGCAGGTGGTACACATGCCAGGCAGGCACATGTCGCATATCTGGAGCAGTGGCGTTCCACTTGGAATCGCACCATGGCCCCCACCAAGGAGGTTGTGCTGCCGGAAAACCCCAAGGTCATGGACTTCAGCATGATCCAAGCGAATCTGCCCAAGCCGGTGTCCATCCCCTCGACTTATCAGCCGTCGTTGAATGAGAATGAACATGCCCACGAACAATTCGTCCCTCTTGATCTGTCGTGTGAGACTAGGCGTTCACCAAGGGATCCAATGTCCACCTTTGACTGGCCCAGCACGCATGATGACAAGGAGACAGTGGAACATGCAAACAAGAGCCATGCGCTCAGCTCAGATCATCTGTATGCCATGGTGGAACAAAGTCCGGATAGATACATCTGGGACAGGGACAACTTTGGCGATCTGGTTGCGAGCGAGGTCGAAATAAGAGAGGCGCTTCCGGGCATAGTCCATTCTTCGGCCGAGGAAGAACGTTCGCAGGAAATCGAGGCGATTTTCAGACAGCTGTTGGGCCCCGATATGCCGGCTCATGTGGAAGTCCTGGGCACTGAGAATGAGCAGCTGGAAGCCACTGAGCCTTCTCCAGCATCCACGGACGAGCTGAAAGTTGAAGAAGCCATGTCCCACGACACGGATGCGGCAGCCATCACCTTCGATGAAAAATTCGACGTCCTGGAGCAGTCACAAACACGTCAGCATCCTGCTGAATCCATGGCCTGGCGCATGGATCGAGAAACCATAACCTATGCTGGCATTGCCGGACAGAGAAATCAGGAAGAGTTCACCACCGAAGAGAACTACGATGATCTGGACTTTAATGTGGAGCCGGCAGCTCCTCAGCTTCATAATCAGGAAGCCGCTTACTGTGCAAATACTCCCGAGCATCCGGGTACGGGAATCTTCTCCTACGACGAAAACTTCGACATACCGGAGGAGCTGCAAGCCACCATTCCTCCTCCGGAATTCATGTTCGACCAGCTAGATCAGGCAGCCATGTTGTATATTGATATGGACTCGGACGATGGTCTGGATACCGGGGCATTTGGCAGTATCTTCGACTATCTGGGACTGGAGTCGCCGCAGATGCCAGAGGAGCAGCCAGACACTGAGGAGTCCTATTTGCTGACGTCCATGTCGGAGGATGAGGAATATATTGATGTGATAGCCTTGAATGCGGCACTTCCTGTGCTGGAATGCGATGAGGTGATGGAGGAGGAGGAGGTGGTCGAGGAGGAGGTGGTCGAGGAGGAGGTGGTCGAGGAGGAGGTGATCGAGGAGTTGATCGAGGAGGAGGAGGAGGTGGAGGAGGAGGAGGTGGTGGAGGAGGAGGAGGTGGTGGTGGTCGAGGAAATGGGCGAGGAAGAGGAACACTATGATGATGGTTCCGATTGGACAGAAGAGATGGAGTCCGAGGACGACGAGTCAGACTAAAACAGAATCAGCATCTATGACTTTGATAACAATGGCAATGGTACAGTTTGCGGACGTACAGTGGAGCATTGTTAACAAGTCTACTAGCATTTACCTATTTATACATGTATTTTTTTTCGAAGCACTTGAATAAATGTAAATGTATTTGCCTTGACATACGAAATTTTAAGTATTAATGGAAACATGTATCGTAGTGACTGATGTCTCTGTTGTATCCTTGTTATTCAATTTTTGCAGGACATACCGCTGCACGTGGCCATGATCTCCCACATCCTGATCGCCTGGGACCGGATGCGCTGGCTAAACGATCCGCTGAAGGGCCGCCTGCCGGGATTCGTCTGCTGCTGCGCCACCTGGCTAACCGGAATGGTGATTGCCCTGCCCTACCCCATCTACACCATCTACGTGGAGCTGGGGGTGAGTACGAGTACGAGTACGGGTACGGGTAGCTCCTCCCACGAGCACTTGTTACATTATTAACAAAAAATGGGGGAGCCCGGCACCTGGTTGCCAGGGCTGATCAAAGCGAAGCGCACTAGACCGGAAAAGTGGCCTGGAATCCTCCAAATGCCGCCATCATTTCGTGTGCAACATGACCCGCTAGCCGAGCATCAAGTGACAGATTCCCGGGAATCGAGGCGGGGACTCACCTGGTTGTCTGTGTGCCTGGCTGGTTGGCTAGCTGGTTATGTCTGAGAACTGGGCAGCTTGCCAGGGGCTCTGCTGGCCGAAAAGTGGATACCGATTCCGAGTGGATACCAATTTTGAGTCCGTTAACATCGCCTGTCAACGGGCTTCGTGCCTGCACTTTGTTGCCAACAAATTTGGCCACATCGCCTTCCAGTGCCGCCCAAGTTCAGCCGCAACAGCAACAAGAGACATAAATATTTATGGCCCATAAAGTGTTGGAACTTTCTGATACACTTCCTCCCCACCTTGTCCTGTGTGTGTGTGTGGGTGGGTGGTTGTGTTCCATGGCATCCACCAGCTCCTCTGGCTTGGCACTGTTTCAAATCATTACTTCATATATGTATGTAGGTACATTTCCCCACCAGACCCTTCAGTCTGCATATTTTGTGAGCTGAATTCTCGAAAAGTGAGCCAAGGAATGCCACCATCTAAAATCAGGCATCACATTCCGGCTTTCAGATAGTTTTATTCCTGGGGGACACACATTTTAGACGGCAATTGAATTAAGCTGGCAGTTTGCGTTTATCTAACATTTTTAAGGACAGGTGAAAATTGCTGTGTGTGTGATAACATTTAAAATTTGCTACTAACTTATGTGATGTAACTTTATCTATAGGTTTCTGGTAGTTTGTGAACTTATACCTATATAACTTATATCTACTAAGAGATTAGACATTACTTTCTTACGACGCATGAAAGCCAAAGTGTCGGGGATAACCATTACTTTTGTGTGCCATGAATTACGACGATATTATAGTGCTCATTTATCGGTGTGAATCCGTTCCATTAGGCCCATCGTTTCGCCACTGCCGCCACCTTTGACCTCCAGGAACACATTGGCACACTGCGCCGAGTTGATTGAACCTTTGGTGGCAATTTGTGTAATTTATTTGGCAATTCAGTGACCACAGAACCTGTCAACGCGACTGCGGCAACAAGTGGCAATCCTCTGGAGAACCATGAATGCTCGCATACCCATGTACTATATGCCATCAACATATCCTGCAGGCCCAGTCGCCTGTCAATAATTTCATTAATTCAATATTTGCGTATATTTTGATGGCTCCTCTCCAAGGCAACTCGGCCTGGTTGCGGCTCCAGGATCCCTGGCAAAGTGGGGCTTATTATCTCGAAGGGGGTCTGTCTCCACTGACACGCCCCCTCTTCCCCTTTGCTCCTTGCCACCGCCCCTGCTGCTGCTCCTGCTCCTTGCGGCAGCAATTTATGAATATTTTAGCATTCTATTAGGAGGACACACACACACAGCAGCACACACAGTCCTTGTCTGGCCCAAATATAGGTGTATATAAACAATTCCATGTGGACTCTGATTGCCAATTCACAATTTGGCAAACTGCTGCTCCACTCCTGCCTCCACTCCTGCCTCCACTCCTGCCTCCACATCCAGAGATCGCTGTTCCAGCGTTTAATAAGAAAAAGTTTGCCATAGTTTTCGAGTCCACACAAGAATGCAAACCCATTTCGCAAACCGATGGCAGCAGCCAAAAGTCAAACACTAAAATGAATTGCTTCGCCAGGTTCAGATGAGTTCAGTTTTCGGTTTTGGACGCAGTTTTCTGGCCAGTTTCTACGGCGATTTTCTGTTTTTCTGATTTTCCGATTTTGTGATTTTCCGATTTTCAGGTGGCGGGGGTAATAAGCGATTTCATAACTGGCCGGCGAAAAGTTTTCTGTTTGTTTTTGTGTGTGTGTGTTTGGCCTGGAAAAGTGTCAGAAACTTTGCACCACACCAAGCAATTTGAAATTTTCCATATTTCTACGCATGCCCCTCGTCTGGTGGCAAGTTCCACCTGGCAGCGGCTTCCCTTTGTGCGGCGGCAAATTGATTTTTTAAGTTGTCCCCAAGCAAATCAGTGTGGAAAAATACAGAAATACACAAAATAAACAAATGCCGGGATCCCTTTACCTTTGCACATATACATTTACCTCCATCAAGTTGCAGGTCCTGTCGCCCGTTGTCCTGCAGGAATAGATTTTGCGAGTCTAGTTCACATTTGATAATCTCCGCAATTCAAAGTTGATGTATGCCACCTGACATCGCGTTTTCTAACCCAATGAGCCGGCAACAACTTGATTAATCAGCTTAAAAGTAATATCTCTATAATGCCCGCTTAATGCGGCGTGTGGCTTGAAATGAATAAAATAATAATAATTTTAAATATGCAAACGGAATGGTGGCCCTTTTTGTCAGCTGGAAGGGATTTTGTTTGAAGGATTTTCAACAATAAAAAACATGTAGAAACCGAAATGGATGCATGCATCATTGATGTAGGGATTAATTTGTATAAACTATAGCTACTGTTTCATATCCGCCACTATATAAAGTAAATACGAGACTTTAAAGCACTGTAAACAATTTGTATAGGGAACGTTGGGGGGAAGTTAAGTGGCCACTTGGATTACAATTGCCAGGATCTCTGGGGACCACGCTTATGACATGGTCGACATGGTCGCTGCAGTTTGGAGTTGCTACACTTTAAGTTTGTTTATTCGGTGGCGTTGGTAATATTTTCGTACAGCTCTGAAGGGGGCGAAAAGTTGAGTGGCCAGAAGTTGGGCTCAGTTGAGTCCTCCTTGAACTAGCTTAAATCGTTGTGTATGCAAAGAACACGCCTTTGTTTCGTCCTGGCTCGTCCTGGCTCGTCCTTTAGCTCCTATTTGCTCCGCTCTGCGGCTACAGTTTATTTATGTTTACTGCTCAGTTGTTGCTCCTCATCCCCCCCCAATCCACAATACCCACGTTCCTAGTGATTCCATTCCCATACCCATTCCCATACCGATTCCCATGCCGTTGCTGCCTCGTTGCGGATATCCGGTTGCCGGCGTTGACTTTGGCACGCGGCGTCGCCTAATCCCCTCCAGCTCTGCGCTGGCTCCATGCTCCTCCTGCTCCCCCATGTTCCGATGTGCCCATGTGCCGATGTTCGGCTGTTCCGATGTTCGGATGTTCGGATGTTCCGTGTTACCAACAGAACTTGGCCGGATATGCGCCTGCAAAACGAAAACGAAAACGAAATTACGCCAAAGGGTGCAAAAGGGAGGGAAGGGCAGCAAAACTCAAGTCACTGCGCAAAAGAAACGGCTTAAGTAAACATTATCAAGTCCACAAAGGGCGGAATTGGGCTAGGAGCACCAGTAGATGGAGCTGGAGCTGGAGCTGGAGATGGAGCTGGAGCTGGGGTCTGGAGCAGCTAGGAGCAATTGGGATGATACAACCTCAATAGATGCCGTCAAGCAAAGGGGACGATTATGGGATTGTTGAGACCAAAGACATTCCTTACTATTCATAGTTCTCAGTTTCAGTATTTCAGGGTTTTCTATGCACAAAACTTAACAATTGGAAATGTAGTAAATAAATCTGCTATTTGTGGGATTTCAGTTATAAAAATATATAAAATATACTATATATATAGCTGCTACGTTTATGTTTTTAGCTTACCTGCATGTTATTAACTTATGACTTTGTTTTGTCACCTGGCTGGGTATTCTTTATACATTGTTTTACTCGCCTTGAACTATGGACTAAGACGCATTTTGTAAACATTTTAAGCAACATTTTGTTTACATTTTAAGCTACATTTTGTTTTATTTTCGAAGGCTCCTCCCAGCTGACATATCACGTCCTGCGAAACGCAAGGGCATCCAGAAGTTGCTAACTCGACTACGGTCTTCCAACTTCACCCCCCAAAAAAACCCTGCTCCATTTTGCCATTTTATCTGGCGCAGAAAGAAAAGAAACTTTAAATACAATCAACTGGCCCCATTTGCCTTGGCTTGGGGCTCGTTGTAGCAATTTGTAAAAATTACACATGCACACGCACACACTCGCCCCCCACACACTGCGAGAAAATGCGTTGGCTGCGACGGGGGCTCAAATGAGACATCCGCTTAAAGCGGAAATCAAATGGCCCCTTTGGCCAGCTTCGTCCTGGTTCTCGTCCTGGTCCACATCCTGCTCCTGCTCGTGGTCTTGGGTTCTGTGTCCTGGGTCCATGGCAGTGGGCCTCCTCCGCCTTCGTTCGTTCTCATCTTGGTCATTATTGCGCATTATTACTGTAAGTTTGTTATCCCTCTTCCATGGGGCTTATTAAATTGCCCTTTGCCAGCTCACAAGGAGGTATGCAAATTGCCCCATTGTCGGAGCAAATTACTGGATGTGTCCAGGGGTCGAAAGTGAATGTGAATCTGAATGCGAATACGGATGGCTGCATCTTCTTCTGCAGCATCTGCATCTGCATCTACATCCTGTGGCTCATTTCGCAGTGGATTATTCGCATTATTGAAGCTGCAATACTTTGACACCAGCACCTGCATCCATCAAGCCATCGCTTGGCACAGGTCCTGCGGCGACCTTCAAGGACTCAGCATCGACCACAAATATGACAAGTTGCAGCTTACAGATTATCAAGGGGGCACACGCTTCATGGACATCGGCAGCATCCAGGAGATGCCTCATAGAATTGAATTTCAGAAGGAAAGCCATTCATTCATTCATTCATTTCTAAGTAAATACATTGTGCTGTTTCGTTTGGGGCACAGACACATACACATGCTTGAATTGGTTAGTAAGTTTCAAAATGTTGTTTACATTCAAGTATTTTTAGCAAGAAATGACTTTTCCAGTTAACTGGAAGCTTGATTTGGGATACAAGAAAATGTATTAGATTGCAAAGCAGAAATGTATTTAGTTTCGCTATCTAATTTGACTTATTACATATTCCACAACACTCTTTGATTTTTAAGGTATTAACAATGCCATTCCTCCAACTAAACATTCCAATTATATACTTTGTTTTAATTAAAAACCGGTTTTAGCATGTTCCATTTGCAGGCGTTGCTTCTTGCGATATTCATGTTGGTCCTTGAGAAGGGTCCTCTAATGGTGGCTGTGTGTTTCCGAGGAACTCCGCCATTCATTCCCCTTCTGCTCTGTTGATTGGCATTTTCAATTATTAAGCAGGCAGACGTAAATTCATTTCCACAGCAATTCACGCTGAAAGCGAAGCCAAACGTACAGTAAACACAGCAGGCGGGTGGTGCACCACCCACACCACCCACCACCCACCGCCCAACGCCCACCACCCACTGACCACTTCACCTTACATGCTGGGACATAAAATCCTTATTGGCGAATCGTGAGACTTGCACTGCAAGTTGATTCGCATTTTCAGTTGTGTGTTTCGTTTAACGCACTTTTAATGGCCACCAATGATGTGCCCACTGCAAACTGTGTGGCAATGGGCAGCCAGGATTAGGGGCCAGGACTCTTATTTTTTTTGTTCTTTTAATGCGCCTTGCAATCGCTGCCGCCAGGCAATCAATTTTTATCACCCACCCCACCCACTCTGCAACAGCAACAGCAGCAGCAACAGCTGGCGTGGCAACTAATGCCAGCGTGCCATCGATAATGTGGGGCAGGTGGCAAGAATCAGGGGAGTGTGGCGCTCCTTCGGGTTTCGGCACTTCTAGGGGGGATGGGGAGGGGGTTGGGGTTATTGAAGGGGTTAGCAAATGGCAAACGACTTTGACAAATACCCCAATGCAGTAAGGTGTGGTGAAAGCAGCCTTTCAGCCTGCCTCGCCTCCTCTCATCCTGCTTTCCCCTCCTTTCCCCATCGAGAGTTCGGCCAGGTCGCTGGTTCCTGTGCTCCAGCACAATTCCTGGTAAACGTTTTACATATTGTGAAATAACAATATCAACAAATTCAGCGAAAAGACAGCGAAGCACAGCAGACAGCAGTCATCAACCACGAGGGCAGCTCAACCACTTCTTGATACATTCTCCGAGGGAAACTGGAACTCTTTGAGCCACCCTGGCACCACCCAACCACCCAACCACTGGGGCATGTCAAATTTCTGCCTGCCTCAGGCCGAGAAATGGCAGCTCAAATTTCGTTATAATATTTATGCGCTCCCCGCCTGTGTGTGCATGTGTGTGGGTGGATGGTAGCCTGAATGGATGGGTGGTTGGCTGAATGGATGGGTGGTTGGGTGGCTGGGTGGTGGGGTGGCTGGCTGAGTGCCTGGGTGGTGCCTGGTGTGGGTGGCTTTTGCCAGCTCCGTTGGCAAGTGCGCACTTTAAAGCTCCGCTCTTGGATCTTCAAATTGTTGTGCGGTCGCAACAATCGGTCGCCACCCGTAACCCGTAACCCGTAAACCGTAGTCCATATTCCACAACCCGTAGTCCGTATTCCGCATCCTGTAGTTCGTATTCCGTATCCTGGAGAGGGATTTTCGTGCCGTGTTCAATGGACCGGGGGTGTCCTTGTTGATGCCACTGTGTTATTGTGCGGTAAGCAGCTTACGGCCCCAAATCACTTGGCCAAAAAAGGGACAAACGAGCCGCGGCGTGGGTTTCGAACACTTCTACGGTCTACGGTCCAATCCGGAGTTCCAAAGACGGAGGCTTTGGGGCCAAACAAACTCATCAGTGGCAGCGAATCGAAATTAGAATTCAACAAAGGCAACAAAAGTTTCAAGTGCCCAGGTTTGGAGTATGTGTGTTTTTTTATATTTTGTTTGCCAATTGTATTCGCATCCCAATTACATACAATGCGCGTATATATTTACACAAAGTGGATATATATATATATATATTTTTTTGGTTGCCAGTCAGTCGGCCATTGTTGTTATGCGCATAGGCATAAAATATTAACAACATCAAATGCAAGCTGGCAGCAGTCGGGGGAAAAACTGGCGAGCTGGGAAAACTTTCAGAATGGAAAGTAAGAATGGTAAGTGCGTATAAGCACGCATAAAAATGGAAAGAAGTGTGGGCGCCCATTTCCCACTGAATTTCCCTCCTTTATTTTCCCGACACAATCTTTTTCGGCCAATCTGTGCGGATTCCCCGATCGGACAGCGATTTTCCCACACTCCTTTCCACTTTCCACCGTAATGACTTTTTTCGCGCTTTCCACTTCGTTTGCATTTTCCTCTGTCACTTAAAACAAACGAAAGTATAAAAACGACGGACCTGCGGCAGTTGGGGGCAAATCAAAAGCAAAGTGTGTACCTCTGTCTACAGTCCGCTGCTTGTGCACTGAAAGAAAATGCTGAAGCTAGAAATAACTTGTATAAGATAACTATCATAAGAAGGATGCCACAAGCACTTGCTATTGCTTTCAGCTACAAATTTCAAACACGAATTTGTGTGATTTAGCAGGAGGATGAGTATCAGCAACTATTATCACTGTGCATATGGTAATTTCTGCTCTCCATGTCCTTTTAGTCCTGTCCTGCACGCGTGTGTGTGTGTGTGTGTGTGTGTGGGCGCTTGTTTCTGTGTGTTTTTGTGCACTTTACGACTTTAATTACGTAAGTACATAATTGTGTTATTATCGTAAGCCCGCAGAGCGCAACACATGCTTCGCTCCTTGTCCAGATCCTTGTCCGTGTCCGTGTCCGTTTCCCTGGCCGTGGCCGTGTCCGTGTCCTTGTCCGTGTCCGTGTCCCTGGCCGTGTCCGTAGCCGTGTCCGCATCCGGGTGGTGATCCCGGCCGGGGCCTTTTGGTCAGCCAGCATGCCACTGTGTGTGTGGTGTGTGTGGTGTGTGCTTTGCCTGTGACCTCGTCTGGCCGCTTGGCCAGCATTTTACGGCCATTAAGTCCGGGGCAGTGTCTTTTTCGTAGCCGCCCATTTGCCGCTTGTTTCGTGTATCCTGCTCCCTCAGCTCACCCAGTTCATCCAGTTTGGGTCCCGAAAAGGACCTCTTGTACCCGGCTTTATTTCGATGGCCTAACCTTTGGGTTCCGCTCCGCTGTTTACATTATAATCCTGCCTACTGCCTCCTGCCTGCCTGCCTTCTCCATAGCGAAAGCATTTTGTCTGCTCATTGTTTTCTTATTATTTAAATTACGAAATTCTGTTTTTAATTATGCATTGTTTCTTCCGCTCCTGCTGCGTCGACTTTTCCGCTTCTCCATCCATTAGAAGCAATTTGCGTATAATTTGAAACTCCGATTATTGGTAACCTTTCTCTCCTCCGTCTTCGTCTGCGTCTTCTTCATCTTAGAGTGGCGCCTCTGAAAACTCAATTTCCTCCCGCTTTTCCTCCCCAATTATTTTCCTTTAATTAAGACGCACATACATACGTGTACGTGTGTCTGTGCGGCAATGTTTCGATTCAATTATCGCTTTGATAAATATATATTTAAATATTGCCAACATTCGAGACTGACAAATAAGAGATTCCTCGACTTTTTGCACATTGTTTCCATTTCTCGTACTTTGTCTGTGCTTTTAACTGAAAGCCAAGGACATCAAATTTCAAAGAGAAACGCTGCAGTCTCAGCTGGGAGCAGAGAAAAGCGGGGAAAAGCGAAGAAATGTGGAGAAAAGCCTGCCAACAGGTGAAATGGAAAGGAAGAAGTTAAGCTCCAAGGCTGCGAATAGTTCCATCTGCGTTTGTTGTTGTTCTTCCCCCGATACACCCAGATCGATATCCATCTCTATTTCGGAGCAACTTCTTCGCCAGCCTCGCCCGTAAATGATTATTAAATGCTTTTCATTTCCAGCTCTTGCCAGCCATCATCCAATAAGCAAAAAGCCAAAGCCAAAACCAAGACCAAAACCAAAACCAAGACCAAGACCAAGTCCAATTCCTTCGGCTTGTGTACACTGTGCGCTTCTGGAGCGGCAATTCGTCAAAGTCAAAATTGCGACAGTGGAAATGATGATACTTCTGCATACTTCCATCCTCCTGCTGCCCCTCCTCCTGCTGCTCCTGCTGCTCCTGCTCCTCCTGCTCCTCCTGCTCCTGCTCCTCCTGCTCCTTCTGCTCCTCCTGCTCCTCCTCCTCCTCCTTCTTCTGCTCCTCCTCCTGCTTGGTTGCAATTTGTTTTGGGGCGCGAGGGAGGAGTCGGCGGAATGTGGCCTGCCCGCTGGCAGCACGGAAATAAATTGTTATTAATGTGCTTGCCTGTGGCGGCCCTGCTCCTGGTTACCGGGAATCCAAATACCCACACCCATTGCCATTGCCATCGTCTACAGTCGATAAATTATTTGGCAAACGCGCGCCAAATTGTAAATATCTTTATGCGGGGGCGCAAAAGCCCCAATAATGCCAGCCAATTTAATGGGCTGGCCACTTGTTGGATGTTTCTCAAACTGGAACTCCAAGTGGAACTGAAACTGAAACTGAAACTGGGTATGGGATGGGTATGGGATGGGAGTTCCACAGCGACATCATCCAGCCATAAAGTGTTTACGGGCAGCGCTTAAATTGATTTGTGCCCAGCACGAATCAAATCAATTGCATTAGCCAACTCGATTCGCAGAGCGAGAGGTAATCATAACTGCGGGTCCAGATCCTTTGACTTCCTTTGACGTCCCATAAAGCGGAAACCGTTACTGCCAGCCGGGCAGGAGATGATGAGCATAAAAAAGGCGCCACCTAGCACCGCCAGGAGTCCACAACCACATCTCCAGTCTCCAGCATTCGGCATGCGGAGCACTCGCCATTTGGCATCCTGGAAGCCAAGACAGCCATCAAGGCCACACACACCCATGGCGGGAATCCTTGGCAGGACGCCCCCAGGACTCGTTAAATTGCGTGCAGCATCCGTCGACTCCCCTCTCACTTCCCCTTCCCCTCCCCCTCAGCTAACAGCGGTTGGCCACAGCGCTGCACAGGGAGAAAAACAACAGCGGTTTATCGTCGCCCCCAAAACTGGAAACTCGTTAAAAAGTTTTCCCTTTTGGCAATTAGCATAACGGAAAAATATTGACACCACTTCTTTTCCAGTTGGCCAAATTAGCATTTTGGTAATTAATATAGCCATAAATCTGTTTCCTTTTTTGGTGGAGGGGGGAATTGCAGAAAAGGTTAGGAAAAATGCGAAAATTATGTGGTATCTGATTTGTATCAGCTTGCAATGCAGTTGAGGCTTAGGACTAAATTCCGAATTTCCCTGTCGAAATTATGACTTTATTTCTGCGAGTGTCGCAACCTCTTGCTTTGATTTCGATTTCCCCGCCCCCTCGGCGACTGTTGTCGTTTATTCGCATTTGACTGTGCGCAGTGGCCAAAGTATTCAAAACAGATTTGTTGGCCAGATTGTACAGCGCTAACAGTTCATTACCCAAATGACTGTGGGCCAAAACGGAGGGGGCGCAATGCGATTTGGCTGAAAAGGTTTCATTACAATTTCGGGCACTCGGCGAATGGAAAACTTTTGGCCCCCACCCCAAGGATCCCTGGCAGGCGCCTCCTCCTCCTTGGCGGTGGTAGTTTGAGATTTGATTTAAAAGTTGCGACCAAGTTTTTTGGGGGGAAGGTGGCATTTTTGTGGGCCTGCCGTCGAGGGAATCGCAAACTTTTTAATAGTTATTCATACAAAATCATTTGCGATTGCCCTGCTCCTCGAGTGCCGCCATATGTGTGCCACCATCCACCAACTGAAAGAAGGAAAACTTTGGAGCACCGAGTTGCAGTGGCTGCTCCATTCTGGCGGAATAATTATGCGCCACATAATAAGGCGCCGCCCATCCTTCCGTGGCAACTCTTTGCTCCTCGTTGCTCCATCGCACCTGGCCACTTGACCAGACAGATGATTGATGAACTGCCTCCCCAAAAACGCCAATTCTCCTGGATTTAAGCCCACTCAGCTGGGTATATGGCAGTGGCTCCAGATACGCACCTGCCATCCTGGGGAGCAGTTTAATGAGAAAATAACTTGGATGCGGCCATAAATTCATTTCCGCCCTTTGTTTAATTTCCTTCGCCATCCGAAAAAGTTTCCCGCTACGCGCGAATTCATATGTAATTACAATTACGATGTAATCTCGGGCAAGAATGGCATTCTCTTTGGGATGTTGGATATGGGGGAGTGGATGGTGGACCCACCTGGTCGCGGGTCAGGGTCACGGTCGAGGTTGCTCTGTGCCACAGATGCCGCACGCCCAGAAACACTGGGGCAGACAAGTTGATTCAATTACAGCTTTTCGCATGCCACCATCCACTGTGCTCGTATACAATACTCGTATATAGTAGAGCACCAGACATCAAAGGGAACCTACTGCCTACGACGAACTTCCTTCCCTTCCTTCCCTTCCTTCCACTTGACAACGACTCTGTAATTATAAAATCAATGGAAATAGTTTGTCCACCTGGGGGCCACCAAAATGTCAGTCAGTCAATGAACTGTGTGGAGTGCTGGCCCCGATTTTCAAATGTAAAACGATGGTTGGCCAAGCGGCTACTTCAAAGACGGCAAGTCAAATCAATTATTTAGCCAGTACTTGAAGTGGAGTGAAATGGCATTATTATGCTGCTGATTCCCGTACTTCGATGGTAAGTGGGGCAGTGCTTCGATGTTAAGTGGGGCAGCAAACTGTAAGCACAGCAAGGAAACTATAATAACAATTTGTGAATTATCCATTGCCTCACCAAGCACCACACTTGTGCCTCCTTTGCAGGACTACATGCCGCAGCTGTCGGGGATCGGCTTGTGCGTGGTCAACCTGATGGACGACATGCAGGAGTACACGCGCGGCCTCTTCCTGCTAATGTAAGACAAGCCCCCCAATGTGAAGTGGAGGAGTGAGCACCTCTGTGACCACTTTGTTTCGATTCACAGGTACTGCGGTCCGGCCATCCTGCTGTCCTACCTGTACATCCGCACCTCCCAGGAGCTGCGTCCGCCCGACGGACCCTTCGCCGTCATGATGTACGAGCACCGCGCCGATCTGCGGATGCGCCAGAGGTGAGTTGAAATACTAGGCCAGCTATCTGCGTTGCTAATTGGGCTGATTAATTCGGTGATTTGCCAATCAGTGCGCCAGTTCCAGCTGCCTGTCCGAGTAACCCGATTCGCAATCACTCCAATCCCTTGGCCAGCCAGCGCTAATGAGCCATCGCCATCGTCCTCCTGGCGACGCTGCCCTAACGAGTTCCAATTTCTTGAGCCACTTCTTCAGCTCATCCCTTTCGCTATTATGGCGCACTTAAAGGGGTGGAAGATTCAGTCATCTCCCCGCTCCTCCTCTCATTACTTTAATGGGATAACTTAAGTGGCATAATTCACTGGCTTACTAGATAACTTTCCATATTAACGAATTTATAATTGCACGTTATACATCTTTGACTCCTAGGAACTCCTCCACATCCTCGGTGGAGCCGCGCCATCTGAGCGGCGGGGGCGTGGCCGGGCTGAGCAATGGAGGCGCCAGCTCCGCCCGCTCCTACGATCTGTACAGCGCCGAACTGGACGTGCATCGCGAGAAGCGGAAGCAGCGCAACTTTGGGAGCATGGCCGCCACGCAGGTGGTGTGCATGTGTCCACTGATGATACTGCGCTTCGCCAGGCTCTCGCTGGAGGAGACGTACGAGAATGCCAAGCACTTTGACTTCACCTACCTGATGTTCGTGTGGGTGGCCTTTCTGCCCACCGTCATCTTTCCCTGCATCTACGCCTCGCAAATCTTACCCAGGTGAGTGAATCAACACCTGACAAATAATCCCAGCACCTCAAGAGCTGACTCATTTCCTTCATCATTTCATCATTTCATCTTTCCTTTTTCCCATTGCTCTTCTCATACATCCCGCAGAGATGAACAGGAGCGTCTGAGGGGCTACTTCCGGTTATCCTCGAAGCGCAAGCAGAAGTCGCAGCGCCGCAGCGATGCGGGCGGCGGATCCGGTGTGGGGGGCAGTTCCCGCGAGGATTCCATCGAGAAGGACGAGGCCTCGAACACGACCAGTGTGCAGCATGCCGCTGAGCTGCACAAGCACGCGTCCAAGTTGCGACACGAGCGCGAGGTGCGTCTGCCAGGACACGGATCGTCGGCTGGCGGAGATCGCTACTCGGGAGCACCATATCGCCAGGGCAAGGACAGGGAAAGGGAAAGGGACAGGGAGCGGGAGCGGGAGCGGGAGCGGGACAGGGATAGGGAGCGGGAGCGGGAACGGCAGAGGGCGAGCGGTCGCGGGGCGGGAGACGCCGGCGTGGTGAACAACCTGGGCAAGGATATGCGCGGCAAGAAGCACGATGTCAAGATCAACATCATCTCGGATGGCGTCGGCCATGCCACCCATTCCGCCCACCGCAAGCAGCCGGGCGGCGGCGGCAGCAACAACAATAACAACAACAGCAACAACAACAACAGCAGCAGCAGTCGCAGTCGCACCAATCCCGGCCAGCAGCGGCATGGCAGCGGCAAGCTCACCGCCGACTGTCTGTCCAACGTGACCGCCTCGACGTTCTGCAACGGCAGCGGCAGCGTGACGGCCACCGGAAACGGAAACGGCCTGGGCAGCGCACTCATCCCGGACGACAGCAGCACCAGCAACTACGGCGACGGCGAGGAGAGCTCCGTGGTCAGCAGCATGATGGTGGCGCCGCAACGCTGGCCGGGATCGGGCAGCGCCGGCGGCCTGCTGCGCCACAAGGACGTGTCGTTCAGCGAGTGCAGCAGCACGTTCTCGTCGAGCACGCTGGAGCGCGACCTGGAGATCATGGACCAGCTGGAGCGGGAGCGCAGCATGGACATCCAGGAGATGCTGCAGCGGGAACGGGAGCGCGACAAGGTGCGTCGCCAGCTGCCGGACATCGAGAAGCTCTACGCGCAGCGTTCGCCGAAGGGAAAGCGCGGCGAGGCAGCTGGAGCCGGAGCGGGAGGGGGAGGGGGAGGGGGAGGGGGAGGGGGAGCGGGATTGGCGCTGGTCATGCCCGGCAGTGATCCGCTGAGCAGTCTCTCGCAATCGCAGTCGCTGTCCACGGAGTACAGCCTGTGCTCCACACTGGAGACGAGCGGCGGCGGCGGTCACCACGACGAGGTGGTGCTGCCACACCACCTGGAGGAGGTGGAGGAGGAGGTGGTGCCGTCGGATTTCTATGACAGCTATACGCCCGGCGGCACCCAGAATCTGCCGCCCAATGCGGCTGGCGCTGTGCCAGCGGTGGCCAACGGTGGTGGTGCTGCAGTTCCCGCGTATCAGTACCAGTACAGTCGCAATCGGCTGAGCCGCAAGAGTTCCGGCTCCAGTTCGGGCCACCATCATCATGGTCATCACGGTCATCACGGTCATGGCCAGCATGGCGGCGGTGGCGTTGGAGGCGTGGCCGGCGGTGGCCGCGGCTCCAAGCGGGATAGCTTCAATTCGCTGAACGGCACGGATCTGATTGCCGGCGCCTTTTGCGAGCTGGATCCCACGCAACCGCTGAACAAGATGGCCGTGATCGAGGGCCGGATGCGACGCAGCAGTCCGCGCAACGCCAGCTTCAGTTCCGGTTCCGGCGTGTCCGGCCGCAGCTCGATGAAGTCCTCGTCGCGGGACTACGACTACGGCCATGGCTCCTCCTCGCACTCCGCGCATCCGGAGCTCGATTTCAGGGAGAACATCTTTGCGGAGCTCTAAGCGGCCATCATCGATGTGGCGGAGATTTTTGGTGGCGAGGAGAGCGGGAAACGAAAAGCTTTACGGTTACGGATTTGCCCAGGAGCTACGTGTTTAAGTAGGAGAATCTGCGGAAGCTGTCATTTTTTTGTGTAGTGTATGGTAGCTCACTTTTTTTTTTTGTAAGCAGAGGCAGTTGCTCAGCATGCAGAATGCAGAGTTTTTTGGGGAATAATAGTAAGGAACTGCAGGCTTACGAAGATACAGATACAGATAAAGATACAGATACAGATTTACACCTAAATGCATAAGATAAAGTAAATATATAGACCGAGTTATTGGAATACTTCGCCCAACTGGTTGTTGACTAATGTTTGTTGATTTCTGCGATCGGCGGGTTTAGGATCACAGATCAGGGATCGCAGTTTAGAAAACAGAGAGTTTAGGGAGAAGAAAATGGGAAAAATGGGGAAAGTGGGAAATGGGAAAACTGTGCCAAGAATCGGAAATGGGAAGCACTCCCACAAAACGTACACACACATATATATATAAATAGTATAATATGTCTTTTAAATGTTGCTAACTTTGACGGGGGGAGGGGGGCAGGGATGTGCCTGTGTTTTTAAACTTTCCCAAGCTACATACATACATATATGGATATATATATATACATATATATACATTACGATATATATAGACTAGACATATGCTAAGACATATTGAATATTACGAAATCAAATGAAAAGTTTATTGAATGTTAAATCAAAGTCAAACTACGAACTACGAATTACAATATACAATATACCATATACAAAATCGGAATAAACCATACAAGTTATAGCTGTAAGACTACTGGGCAATTCTTCTGAGCCCCAAAGAATTGCTCCCACACACACACACACACACACACATACCACGAAGTAAATGTTCCCGCATTCAGCAGGAATCCAGATACAGATTCACTTTGTTGGGCCTACTCCGGATCCGGACTCGGCATCTCATCCCGATTTCCGATCCAGATCCCGATCCTGCCTAGATTCTAGATTTATATAGCCCTAAATACATATACATATACATTTACATATACATACCCCTAATTGTGCAAGTGTCTGTGCGTGTGTCTAGCGATAAGTTCATTTTTTCTGTGCCGCTCCGCTGGCTGTTTGTTGTGCTGTTTTGGTGGTGCGATGGTTTGCTTGGTGGTGCGGTGGCGCGGTGGTGCGGTGGTGCTGCCTTGGTGTGAGCGAAAAACTAATAAAAACAAATTTTATGTGAGTTGAACACACAGAAGCAAATCTCTCATTGACAGCGTTTTATTTGGGAGTTGTCCATCAGTGTAAACCCTAAAATCCCATTTTGGCCCAATCCCCGGGGTCCATAGGTAAGCCTGCACTGCGAGAAACGGGGACAAATGCAACACACAAGCGACACTGAGGCTGCAAAATCAATTATCAGGTTGTAAGTCCCAAGTTCATTTGGTCTCTAAACATATTTACTTATATGCATTCCTTATAGAATATGAATTTATATGTTTATTGTTTTATGAATAATTTGATTTAAGCAACTGTTGCATTAAAGTTAAGTATGCGATCAGTGTAAACAAGCATTTGACCTGCAAGGCAGTTATTTAATTTGTTTTTCTGCGTGCTTTTTGGGGGATTCTGGGTGCCGGGGTGGCGCGCACCTCAATAAAATCCGTGGAAATGCAGGGTTGGGCTCCGAAAAATAATACACGCCTGCGGGGAGCAATGGATGCCCCGGGGGGAGGGGAGGGGGGAATGGGTATGGGTCCGGAATGGGGTCAGTGCGCGAGTTCAAAAGTTCAACGCGGGGCCAGTGATTCAGCCGGAGCCGACTCCTCCTCCTGCGATTCCGGCGATTCATCCTCCAGTTTCGGTTGCCACTACGGTTTCGGTTACGTCCTGGTCGTCCACCCGTGACCTGACCCAGTAAAATGATTAAGTGGCGTTATTTAGCAGCTGGCTGGATTTACTTGACTTGCGAGCTCCACTGCCACTTCCACCGCCACTGCCACATCCACATCCATTTCCACTTTTACCAGTTTGTCTCCATTTGTGTTCATCTGCTTTTGGGTCGCCTTCTATTTTCATTTTTTTTTGCATAATTTGCGCTGTTTATTTTGATGGCTTATGGGGGGGTAATCGTAAAACGACAAGCATTTCATTCGGAAAAGTCAACTTTAATGGAGAAAACACGCCCGGCCGGAAAGTACATGGACTACATGGGCAGATAGCTGGGGCGAGTCCCAAGGAATGCAGTCGCCGCCGAGGGAAAGGAGAAGTTATGGCCATTGCCCCGGGGCACATTAAGTTAGGAACTCGCTTTGGGTCACTTTATTGGGGTAATGCGGGTCAGCAGGCACACACACACAGATACAGACAGACACACACACACAGATACAGACAGACACACAGACAGACAGACACACACAGAGACAGACAGACACACAGTCACACAGACAGAGGGGGAGAGACAACTTTCAATCGTGTGAAATGCGCTTTCAATTACACGCCGCGTAATGAAATGCGCAAATAAACGTATGACGATCACGTATCACGTATACGCAACGGTGGCAGGTAAGCGCGCTTAAGTGAGCATTACGCACTAACCAGGTCTTTGCTGCTATTGCTGCTTTCATAATCGATGCCCTCTGCCAGCGGGCCAAATCTCTTTGGGCCATCAAAACTGCATTCCAATTGAGCCGATTTTTCGCTTTTTACGTTCGCCGTTTGCCGTTTGCTTGGCCTTAACCCCGCTTCCGTATCTCTCACACACAGTGAGAAAAGCCCACTGTCTTCTCACTTTACCCAGCTCAAGTGAGTAATGAAGGCGCACGCATTTTGGCGCCGTGTAGCCGGAGTTGGCGAGTTTCGCTTTTGGGACATGAGCATGAGTATTGGGCATTCCCGGCACGTTCCTATAAACAACGTTTTATGCCGGTGTTTATGTTTAGTTTGCCGTTCGCCCAGCGGGGGCGGATTGTTATGTAAGTGCCAAAGAGCATATTCAATTTGAATTGGAATTGGAATTACCATCTACATGTCTCCCCTACACCCCCTACACCCCTCTACTCCTCCACCACTGCCACCCATCGTTGTTATTGCTTATTCCATATTCCGCACGCGGACACAAAAGTTTAAAGAAAGTTATCCGCGCGAAATGTGAAACAAAACAATGCGGGGGAAAATTCGAATAAAATATAAATCGAAATTGCAATTGAAATTGAAATGGAAATTATGGAAAATTATAATAGACAACTTAAAGACACAGGAATTCAGTGGAATTAAATTAGATATCATGGCTTGCAGGCAACTACTTTTTAAATACAACCAAAAAATTTCATAATAATGAAATAGGTGATTCTTCTTTTAAGTAATTATTCTTTAAATTCTTTAATCAAAATATGTTTTTTGAGTTTTCTGCACTTCATAAACCTCAAATTGAAACTGGTTTACATTCCTTAACTTGGTGCAACTAATGTCACGCCTTTAAACCCCAAAGAGTGCCACAACTTTTGAGCCACACTTTCTGGCCAACATATTGGGCCAAAAACTGAGGAGGGACAGCAGTAGGCAGAGTGAGAGGGAGAGGGAAAGGAAGAGGGAAAGGGAAAGGGAGAGAGAGAGAGAGCCAGCGCTGGACAATCCCCAATCGAAGGCGGTATAAAATCGGTGGACAGTCGGCGGGCGCTGCACAGTCGACACATCGACGTTCGCGAGTCGCGTCCGCTCAGCTCATCAAGATCCACTGCCCGCTTGTCCGCTTGTCCGATTGTCCGGTTTTACGGTTGCACGGTTGTAAGGTTGCACGGTTTCACGAACTTACTGCCACATCAACGGGAGACGGAGTTCCAGTGAACCCATCCATTGCCACATAAGTCCTCAGCACGTAAATCATGTTCGCAGTGGCCTTGACGATGGCGGCCTTGCTGCTGGCCGGCCAGCAGGAGGTGTGCCGCGCACAGGTGTCCATCCACACGGACGCGAACACGAACTCCTACAGCCTGAAGACGCCCGGAGTGCAGCAGACCTTCACCCGCTACTACGGAGGAGCGGCCAAGAGTCAGCAGGTGGAGCAGCCTCAGCCGCAGACGCAGCAGTTGCAACAGCCGCAGTTGCAACAGCCGCAGTTGCAACAGCCGCAGTTGCAACAGCCGCAGTTGCAGCAGCCGCAGCAGGAGCAGGAACAGCTGGTGAGTACACCACAGCATTGGGGTAGAGTATACTACTGGAAACTCTGGGTAGCGCACCACCTAAAGCTAAACTTCAACTTGGCGCTTGGAACTAAAGACATCCATCCACATTAGGCACGCAAATAATTATGAAATTATTGCAGGAATAAGTAGCACACACACCCTTTAATCTAATTTATGGTATTAGAGTTGCATGGTATTTGTTAGAATTACACCCCCAAGTTCTGCATGAACGTTGATGGATCGGGGAAGGGCGGTCCATTGGGTGGCCCACCATTGTTCTCCAAACTCTGTGGGCCTTGCAAATTGGCGGTAAGCAGCTCCTGCACTTGATCCACGACCACCATCACATCAGGCGCCATATCCTGTAGGGAATGTATCAAGATACACCAACTAAAAATCCTTCAATGGAATTTTACCTGTGACCAGGCGGGGGAAATGCACCCATGGAGCAGAACTAGACTCAGGATCAAAATGGCAGATGTCATCCTGTGTTGGCTCCACTTCCCAATAACTGGCTGTCAAGTGGAAGGCCGGCTATTTAAGCTGGAACCTTCTACTCAGTTTCATGTTTCCATAATCTAGATGGGTCTAACATCGGGTTTAGTTGGCGTGCGAGGTCGTTACTGCCAATTAGCTTAGTTGTGATCCACTAATCTAATTAAGCCAGAGATTAACAAAAACTATTTAATTGTGGCGTGTAAAAGCAAACCATTCAGTAACTAATGGAATATCATCTGCAGAGCCACACATTTATGATAATAGCATATATTACATAGTGAAAATCTATATATATCAAAAGCAATCAAGTTGGCTTTCCACAAATCAAATGAATGTTTCAATTTTCTGGCTACGCTTTATTTGCCCCAAAGATGCGCCCCCCATTTTCAGTGGCTGGAAAAGATCTCGTTGGGTGATGATCCACTGTGGTCCGTGGTGTCGGAGAAGAGGCTCTTGAGTTCCTCGAAGTAGTTTCTAAACGAGTCCACCATCGAGTGCCATGCTTGGGTGATATTCTGTCCAAACTCTCGCGCCGCATCGCCGATGCGCTTGTCCAGCCTGGGATCATCTGGATAGACCAGATGCGGACGCACATCGTCGTACTCGTTGGAGTAGTCCAGATCGAGCTCATCCGCCCAAGCGCCCAGGGCCAGCAGGGCGAGGGTCAGGGCCACGATTAGTGGGACCGGGAAACTGGGTGCGGAAGTCATTTGGCCAACTGTTGTGCAGCAGCCGCCTGAATGCGCCTTTTGTAGCCAGCCCTGCAATCCAATCAGATTGCCACCAGACACGAAAATGCTCGCAATGCATGTCGCGATGCATCTCATCTCGTCCGGAAGTGCCCATTGGCCGCCGGCTCATCGTGACTCGGCTCGTTTCCGTATCTGCCATATCCAATCTCCCATTTGCCATGTGCCATGTGCCATCTCCCATTTGCCATCTGCCATATGAACAGCTGTCAGTTGAGGTGCTGTGGTGACCCAGTGGTGACCCAGATGGCATTGCTTGCAAGTTTATTTTACTGCTTCTGCCTGAGGAATCACTTTCAGTTTGGGGCGACTTTTCAATGAGCTACACAAATGGTTTCCCATCCAAATGGATTCCAGGTGATGGTCTCTATGGTTGAAAGCTCTAAATAGCTGAGCTACGAAAATGTTAAAATGTAGAATGCCTAATTGAAATAAAATGTATGTAATCTACATAACTTAATTCCCAGTTTCCAGTTGCTTTTATTGCACTTATGAACAAACAAAAAAAAATATACACTCGAAATAAAATGTAGACCCAGGTGGCTAGCCCGTGGTATTGGCCGTTTCGGAGATCTTCTGGCGCACCTGCTGCATCACATCCGTCACGTTGTCCACGAAGGAGAGCCACATGGCCTTGATCCGGGTGCCCAGGCCCAGGGGATCCGTGCCGCCCATATCCGGTGTCACTTCCACGCCCTCCGCCTCCGCCTCCTGTCGTCGTCGTCGCACCAGCTTCTTCTTCTTGCCGCTGCTGCTCTTGGGACTCACACGGGAGCGGGAGGCATTGTTGGCCGCCCGCTTTTGGGCCCTTCGCCGTCTGGCCTCCACGTCATCATCGTCGGCGGACGCGGCTGTGGTGGCCGCCGAGCCCATTTTCCAGAAGCAAGGAGCGCGTTTGAGGCGACGCAGACTGCGGCGTCTCCGCTTCCGGCGACGATCCTCCTCGGATGAATCGGCGGCCATGGGACGCATGGCATCGCCATAGCCCACGGCCGTTTTCGAGTGCACGGACATCAGGGGATTGTCGATGTTGAGGTCACGTTGTATGGCAGCGCCACTCTGCACCGCCTCCGCTATGTTCCCGGCCAGCGCCATGGCGCCCATGCCCAGCGATTCGAAGGGATTCTGTGCAGCTGGCCGGGCCGCAATCCTGGCCAGACTCACGGCCACCAGCAGCAGGGCCAGCGCTTCAGGGCGAGTCATCGTTTCTCCAAAACTGTGAGGCGGCGGCACTCGCAGCGCGCTTTTTAAGCCATCCAATCGCGTGATTCCCATTGTTTCGAGGCGATATGCGATACAAATCGATTTGAATCCATTCCATGGAATCCGAGAATCCGAGAGAGATCGCAGTAGGCTTCCGGTTTGGCCCCGTCGACAGCTGCCAGTTTGTGGCACCCAGCTCAGTCAGTCTCACTTGCTCGCTTAGTCGGTTCAGATCGGTTCGTTTCACTGTACTTTCGCACACAGACTGTATAGAAATCGTAGAGAAATTTTATCAAAATCTGAAATTGAAATTACACACACTTTTTGGACATTATACCCGAGTTACACACACACAAAACATCTCTCGTCACAAGCGATAAACGAAACAGAGGGTATCATGAGATCCAGCAAAGTTCGTGGGGGCAACGCCAGTCGCCTGGTGCTGGATGCGGATGGTGGTCAGTGGGCAAAGGGAGGCCTGGGCTCCCAGCACGCCATTCTCAAGAGTCACGGGCGTGGCCTTTCATCCGTGAGTGGGAATACTTCCAATAGGATCACTAGTAGAAATACTTAACAATTACAAAGGTTACACATACAGAACGGCCTACTACTAGAACTAGTATACATATCCAAGTATATTGGTACCAAGTATAGTTCCCATTCTCAATCGCTTACCTCTCTCTCTCTCTTCTATCCTTGCAGCAAAATCCCGCGCAATTTGGTGGATTCTCGACGGCGGGTCAGCAGCAGTATCCTGCCGTATATTCGCAGCCAGGATTCCGGGGCGCTGGCAAGCTCAAGGCCACGCCCAACACGCTGCTGCAGCAGCAACAGCAGCAGCTCCTGGCGCAGCAGCAGCAGCAACTGCTTGCCGCCACATCGCCGCAGGGAGCAGCTGGAGCAGCGGCCGGACCAGGAGTGGGCGTTAGCGGGGGCGTGGTCAACATGCCCAGCTACGCAGATCAGATGCACGCCGCCTTCCTGGACTATCAGCGTCAGCGGGCGGAGTTCGAGCAGCAGCAGCAGCAGCTGCTGCAGAAGCTCTACCACTACTATCCCGATGTGTCCGGCGGCCTATCACCTGCCCAGATCCAACCCCAACCCCAAGCCACCCAGCTAGCTGCCCCCGCCGACGTGGGGGGCGTGGCAGCGCAGAGCGCAGCTGGCCGCTTCGCCTACCGCCGGCCGCAGTTCAGCAGCAATGGCCTGCAGCCGGAGCGCCTGGCCGCCGGTTCCATACTGCCCGGTGGTCCCGCTGGAGGCGGTGGAGTCATCCCAGGCGGCGTCGCCGGTGGTTCAGTGCCTTTGCGCAACAGCGGAGTGGGAGTGGGCGGGGGAGCGGGAGACTTCTATTCCACGCAGCAGCACATGGGCTTCATGCAGCAGCAGCAGCAGGACGTGCTCCGCGACCAGCAGCAGTCGGTGGCCCAGCAGTTCGCCACCAGCCAGCTGGCGCCCACCACCCGCCAGAGCTACGGCATGGCCGTGCCCATGTCCTCCGTGCTGGGCTCCCCCACCTACCAGCAATCGCCGGACGTCTCGCACGTGAGCTTCTCGAGCGGCAATCTCAACTACAGCTTCTAAGGATGCGCTGTTATCGCAAGGAGTTTCTGCAACTAGTATTTTGATATATATCTTTTTTTTTTTGCGTAAATTTTCGTGGTATTTGATAAGAGGAATTGTGTAGGGCAAGCAAGAATAAATTTTGTGAGTGATGATAAGTGATGGTCTTGAGTTGCAGGAGGGTGGATTAAAGGATTAAAGGATTACCAAAGGATTGGTATCGTGTACTAACAAGCCAAGTTGTGTAGTGCTCTCTGGAAATAATAAATCCAAAAAACCAGCACGTGTTTGTTGGAATCCAGTTAACCAGCTTAGTGGCCCCCATTCAGTTTCAGATTCATCATGGCTAATGATGGCTCACTCCTATCGCCGTGCATCTTCCACAAGCCGCCGTGCTCACGTGCAATTAATGCATTAATGCATTAATATGGCTTGCAACGGACCAGACTACGATGCCATCGCATTGGCAATTGTGTGCTGCCATTGAGTCTGTTTATAGACTTTATATAATCCGGCCCCAGCTCCAGCGCCATCGCACATGGATCCCGGATCCACTGGCGAGCTTCGATTGCGGGGGTTTTATTAGGCATCCAGGGGAATGGACACCACTTGCAAGGCGGAGTAGGGCACTGCCTGCCCGCCGGCTAATTCCAACGAGGATGATGGCGATGATGATGAGGATGATGAGGATGATGATGATGATGATGATGAGGATGATGAGAAGGAGGCCACTGGTTGGGGATGGACTCAACTGGCCGCAGCGAAGCCCCGTCCAAACATACATGGTGAGCCCCGAATCCTTTGAGTGGCCACGTGTGCATCCATATTTATACCCATATCTGCACTGCGAGAAACCCTATCCATTATGGGAAATATATTTTATACAAGCTAAGTAATCTAACATCGGGTATATATAGTAGCATATAATTTTCATAGCTTTTCTTCACTCAGATGCTTAAATGCATGTTTAAGTGCAATAGGCAAACTTGAAGATAACCCAAATAAGATATATGATATATGTTATATACAGTGATAGTCTATCCTTAAAGGCGTTTAAATTTAGCTAGATTTTTGGATGCCTTTCCCACTCTACTGTGCCCCATATAGACGCAATTCTGGGCGGTGCACTTGTTTGCGGCGCCACGACAATTTAGAGGGTGTTATGCAATTTTGGGCCGCTTTCCCAGCATACCAGCTACCCAATCCCAATCCCAATCCCAATACCCATCTATCTGGCAAGCAGTGGAGCTGTCCCCCTGGCAATTCCGCACTGTGGCCAACAGGTGAATGGTTACTTTGGCCCCAAAAAAAGGGGGGGGTGTCCTTGGAGGGTCTCGTACTTGGCAGGACACCTGCCGGCAAGGCCATCAGTGCATTGCGGGCCAATGTAAACAGTAAGTGGAGCTCGAGCCAAGAACAAAACGGCCATTCCAACGGAATATGGCAGAATCCGGAATCCGGAATCCGGAATCCGTGGCCAAAACACGACAATTGCATTAGATGGAAACACCACAAGCGGACGACCCGCTGACTAAGTCACTTCCATCAACATTTCCACTTCCACTTCCAGCAGCTTTTCCACTTCCACTTCCACAAACATGTTGGCACCATAAGGCGCAGCCGGAAAATGCTGCGAGTGTAATAAATATTGAGGAGTTGGCCAACTGATTATGGCCACGTACGGCAACTAATTCAATTTGTTAGCCGAATATTAATTGGGAAACCAACTCCCCCACCAACCAACTCGCTACATACATTTCGACGTATTTGCATGGAAAATTTCAATTTAGTGTCGGCCAGGCAAATACACAAATACACAAACACACAAACACCGGGCAACAGCAAACAGCGAAAGCAGAGACAGCAGCAAAAAAGAAAAAAAGAAAATGGGGAAATGGGTAAAAGAAGTGGAAAAGCAGCCGAACTAGAGACGCAAAGCAAATATAGTTACTAAATAAGCCCACGTGTGCGTGTGCGTATCCTGCGAGTATCCTGCCAAAGTGTAGCATGTGTGTGTCTCAGTGTGTGCCTGTGTGTGTCTGTGTCTGTGTGTGTGTGGTGTGTGTGTGTGTGTGTGGGTTGTGTGCGTAGGACCGCATCCTGTTCATTTCCCCGAACGAGTTGGCAAAACAAAGCGCTGCATTCAGATACAAAGGCAAACAGAGAATATCCCTTGCCAATGGATCCTGGCCCACCTGTGGCCAACTCTCGTGTCCTTGCTGTCCTGGGAAAGCAGCAAAACTGCAGCGGGCCCAAAAAAAAAGGGGAAAATGGAGGGAAGGGGGAGCACCTCAGTTTGGTTTCCCAATTAGCTGCACCATTATGAGCCAACTTGGCGTCCCAAGGGCCCAAGTGCACTGTTCACTGGGGAAGCTGAGTGCCAGCGATTATAATTTGTAATCACCAAAAAATGCACTTTAAATCGAACCTTAAACTGGATTTTGCCAAAAAATGAGTACATTTTCTAAGCTAAATGGTGTGCTAAATACATATTTTCTTATTCAAATTTAATGAGATCCTCGGGGGCTGAAAAGCCAAGCTATACACGTTTTTATTTGCACAGAAGGAATCACTTTAATTAGCTCATAATCCTCGTTAAAGAGATACATCCTTTTGCGTTACTAGATTTGCCCGCCAGTTGCCGCTGCCATCCTGGGACCGGCTCACAGTTATCCTTGTTGATGCTCCTTAAAGCTGCCATCATTCAACTCAGCTGGCAAACTCTGACTCTGACTTTCACTCTCAAGCGAACTCAGTGACATTTTTAATGCCATCGCATTGCTGGGCTTATTTTCTGTGTAGGCTATACATATTTTGGGCCAGCACCGAAATAAACGGGTTATCAGCTATTTTGGGCCATGTGCGATGCCCGTTGCCCGTTGGTCGCTGTGACGTAAATTGGTTTTCTGGCCCTTTGCACTTTCACTTGGTATTTGGCGGAACCGCATATAGTACATAGTACATAGTTTCGTGGCGTTGAATCGACTGGCAGTGCAAGTGTCGCTCTTGCTTTTGGTGCAAGCGACTTATGCTCATGCAACGCGCGTCATGTTATGCGCCATAAAGTATGCTGATCCACTGATGCGTGGCGTATAAATCTCGGCCTGCTCCTCTGGTCCGCATCATGGGCGAAAAAAGGAGAGCACTGCATCATATCATCATATCATATATCACAAAGCGACAGGGCAACCTTCTATAACTATTCCCCCCCTCCCCTCTCGCTGGCCAGTCAGTTATAACAACGCGCGTATTTTTTCCAACATTTCCACATGCATTTCGTTTCAGTTTACAAATTAAGTTTAAATACAACGTAAATTCAACCGCGATAAAAAAAAACACATTCAGCATTCACAATGCGGTAAGAGGGGGTTGGTTGGGTTGGCTTGGCTTGGCTTGGCTTGGGTTGGGTTTAAGCTCTGGGAACTGGCTAATGACACGATAATAACAACGGAGCTGCATCCGCCCGCTGCACCACCACCTCCTCCCCCCCTTCCCCTGAGCTCATCTTCCAGGTGGCCCAGGTGAGTGCAGGTGTGGTTGGCTCCTAGTGGGCTTCTAGTTGACTCCTAGTTGGTTCCTAGTGGGCTCCTTGTTGGTTCCCAGTTGGTTCCCAGTTGCCTCCTAGTTGGCTCCTAGTGGGCTTCTAGTTGCCATCTAGTTGACTCCTGGTTGACTCCTGGTTGACTCCTAGTTGGCTCCTGGTTGGCTCCCGTCGAAGGGCTCACGGGTCGCAGGCTCGTGGTGCAGTTAACAAATTGAGTTTTAATTAAGGCGAACAACAGCTACCGACACGCTCGGGGTATTATTGTTCCTATTAGTGCCGTTAGCCAGACGGATGGGGGTGTGAATTTCTGTGTGTGTGTGCGAGTTCACTGGCGAGCGGGGTGGGGGGGGCGGTACGGAGGCGGTGGCGGTGGGCGATGGGCGGTGGATCCTCTAGTAGCCATAGTGAATGCCATGGCCGGAGACCGATGTGTGCACGAGGGCGGGTGCGGCGACGGCGGCCCTGGAAGTGGAGAGTGGAAAGTGGAGAGTGGCGTTGGTGGTGGCGATTATGAGGCAGCCTTATTAATATGGTCCTGCGAGCCGGATACTCACTTCACCACGGGCCCGGCCAGATGCGTGGCGTATGCAGGAGCGGCGTAGGCGGGGGCAGCGTATGCGGGGGCGGCCAGTCCAATGCCGTGTCCAATGATTCCGGGAGCTGTGCGCGGGGGCGGGCGGAAGATGGCACACACAAAAACGTTAGGTTTATTATAAAAAAAATAAATAAAAAGAAGAAGAACACACACACACAGAGGAGAAAGATGGACAGAGACAGATGGCTGGGCTGAAAGAGAGATGGTCACAGAGGAGGTCGAGATAGAGCTTCCCCAAATTAGCATGCTGTCCATTGTTTGGACAATACACCAGCCTCCGGGGCTCCACCGCCCCCCGCCCCGTCCAATGCGGCACTTAAAGGTTGTCAACGGCAACCACCTGACATGGCCTAACCCAAACACCCAACCACCCAGCCACCCACTTGGCGGGTGGCACAACAACATGGCTGCACAGGGCCGAAATATCGTACATCGCACAATGGATGGAATACCACCTAGAGAGTCGGGCTGCCGAATCTTTTTATATCACTCTTGCTGTGCCGAACAATGGTCCACTGTTTTCCAAAAACTACGTGCATATTCCGGCCTTGGGCTCAAAGTTAATTAAATTTCGACTTGAAACACTTCTCTACTGCTGAGTTATGATATTCATTTAAGTGCAGTGCGCTGTCCGTTTGAACGAACCACTAAACCGCCCGCATTGAGATTGCAGCACAATATCAAGTATACGACACGTTGTGCCATCTGGAACACGAAATATTACAATCAGTGTATCAATGGCATCTAATCACGCTTTTCTCGCCGTGCACTGGGAAGCGTCAGCCAACATCAATCAAGTGACAACCAAGGAACTGGGTGACTGGGTGATTGGGTGACTCGCTGACTTGGAGTTGGAGTTGGAGTTGGCCAGCTGAGTCCCCAGCGACATTGGGATGCACCTTAGTGTGCTGAGCACTGCCTGAGCGTAGCTTTAAAGCCATCGAAAAAGATGGGCGGCGAATGATTGATTACATGGCCGTTCTGATGGTCACCTCACCGCCGAACTTCCTTTGTATCTGTTTTCTGTTTTCTAGCAAGACAAATCGATTGCGGCCGTACCCAAAACCGATTATCCCTTTTTGTGGGCCGCTTTGTTTGCCATGGCCACATGGCCACATGGCCGAGATGTATCGATTGCCCAGGACTCCTTTTTGGGGCAATCCTTTCAAGCAATGATCTTTGAGGGCTTTAACCTCGGCTGGGCTCTTTGTTTCAATACGCCATCATTTGCGTTTTATCGCTGGGGGAATCTCTATGATGTTTTGCCAGCCACCTGGCGCTTTTCACGCTCCAACTTGAAATCATTTGCCCCAAAGTTTGTGCCTTTAGCTTGCTGCATTAAAACTATCACCTGGTTGCATACTACATAGCTCTGCACTCGCCACACTAACCCATATATCAGAAGAAAGTCCGCTGCCCGATGGAGCGAAACTTGCAGCACCACGGGTCAAAGTTTGTTTTTGCCAAGTGCACTTGGCCACCGGGACGAAAACACAATAAAGTTCCTTTTCTGCTCCTTTCCTTTCCTTTTCCTTTCCTTTTTTTTTGTCCGAAAAAAACTCTTGGCAAAATTAGTTGCGAAATCGCTGAGGAATCAGATTTTCGGGGATACGAAAGCGTGCGAGAGTGCGAAAAAGTGAAGTTAGAGCTGGGAGTTGGAGTTAGTTAGGTTGGTTAGTCCTGGAACTCGATATTCACGAGATATCCTCGCCATCCTGGATATCCTGGTCACCTACCGTACGATGGTGCAGCGGCGTACTTCACAACTGGAGCGGCGGCGACTGGGGCATGGGCCAGATATCCGTGCGAGATGGCAGGAGCGGCACTATAGGAGCCATAGCCTCCGTAGCCGTAGCCTCCGTATCCGCCCAGGCCCAGCGAGTGTCCCAGTCCCAGCGAGTGTCCCAGTCCCAGGCCCAGCGAGTGCCCCAGTCCGGAGATCTGCACGGCCGGAGCGCTGGCCGCATAGTGTCCGCCATAGGCCACGCCCTGAAGCTGGGCGGGCGCCGTGTGGCCGGCGTAGCCCAGGGAGTAGGCGGGCGCAGCGATGGCATGGGCCGGAGCGGCTTGGGTTTCGCATTTGCATTTTCGGGTTAAAAGTTAGTTAACAATCAACTAAGCAGTAATGGCCGGCTACAGTATCTATCAGTGTGTATCTATTTGTGTATCTATCAGTGTATCTTTAAGTGTATCTATATATCAGTGTATCTCTCAGTGTATCTATCAGTGTATCTATCAGTTTATCCATCTGTGTATCTTTAAGTGTATCTATCAGTTTATTTATCACTGTATCTTTGAGGTTATCTCATTTACATGCGAACTAAGTAATGTTTCAAGTATGCAATGTCCTGTTTAAAATGAACAGTTTAAAATGTTTCGAAAGATAACCGCTTTGGAAAGTTTCTGGTATGCAAATATCAAGTTGTATTCTAGATATTAATAAACCCGAGCCATCACTGCGACTACGTGCAAAAGGGCCACAAAGTGGTGCGTGTGAGTGGTGTGCTGGGTGGTGCGATGGTGTACATTTGACGTTGGATGTTGCATCATTGGATGTGGTGGATGACCGAGTTCCTTCGACCCCGGGGACTCACCTGCGTAGCCGTGGGCGGCGACGGGCGCCAGTCCGGCGTCATTGCTGATGCTGGAGCGCTGGACGTGGGACTGCGAGTGGGCGGTCTGCACCTGGCTGGCGTAGTCCGACTGGGAGGACTGGCCGTAGTGGCCCTTCACCGTGTGCTCCTGGGTGCTGCCCACGGAGGCGTGGTCGACGCTGGGGGCGCTGATCGAGTAGGCCGCCGGACCGCCGGGCTTCGCCTGGACGCAGGCGATCAACGCCACCAGGACCACGGAGAGGATAACCTGGAAATGTATAATATATATAATATGTATTAAATGCGGAATTGTATAAATCAGTGTCGTCTGTTTGGCTATGGTTCGACCGTCTGGAGGAAATTGCAGGCGAGAAAACTTTTAATTAAGTTGATAAAGTTGGAATAGTTGGCGGTGCAGTTGCTCCATGGTGGGGCATGGCCTTGAAAGGGTGCCGCAGCACGATTTCTATCGCTTAAGAGCTGTCCAATACAAGCCAGGTTAAATATATCGCTGGCAACTCTTTTTTTGTAAAAGTAGAATGAGCAAAGAAAGTTATTTCCAACTTGTGCATGTGAATGCAGCACTGATTTCCATCAATTGATTGCATTAAAATAGCGCCAGAAAATGCTGATAAAAAAAAGGGATACAGATTATGTATATCAACAGAATGCAAAATCAACTTGAAATTGTTAATATTTGCTATGCGAGTGGTGCTTTCATAGCTCGTTTTTATACAATGTTTGTATATGTTTCACCAAGTGCCCCATTGAGGCGTCCTCATATTTCGTGGCCTATTTCGCTGGAGTATTCCCGGCCAATCCTCGCCATTCCTGGCCAAAAGTGACCCAGATTGAGGCCTCATCATCAGCTGGCCACTCGACAGTCGCGCAATTAGCATGCGTGTTGGTCTTGCTCTCGTTTCCATTGCCTTGGACAATATCAATTGAATATCAATGGTTGAAATCCACTTTCAGTTGGCCAAATGGGGTCGAGAGTTGTGGCCTGGCCAGGAGCTGCCAGCCAGCCAGCCAGGAGCTAGTTATCCTGCCAGCCAGTTATCCTGCCAGCAGCAAAGGAGCAACAGGGCAACAAAGCAGACTGAGCAAAGGATGGCAGTCGGGCGATGAGTGGCAAGGATAACAAATTCGAATCCCCGAGGCTTTTCACGCACCTTGAATGCCATTTTGTTAAAGTGATTCACTTGAAAAAAAAGTCGACTCAGTTCGATTGGATTGCGATTGGTAACTGTCTCGGTACGCAGTTCTTTGGGCCTATTTATACGCAGTTCGCCGCTTGCAGCTCGCAGTTCGCAGCTGCCGTCGGTCGGCTCTCAAAATATGGTGCAAATACATAAAAAAAAGAAACCAAATTGAGGAAAATCAGTGGAAAAAACTAAAAAAAAACGAAAAAAAAACTTGGCGGCAGCCATGAGAACGGGTTTTCATCAGTTGGCAAAGCAGGCAGAGCGCAGGCGCGCCGCTCTACGCAATAATGCCTCCACCACCAACACCACCACCACCTCCACCTCCACCAGCCCGCCACGCCCCCTTTTCGGAGGCAGTGATCGCCTTTCGTGTTAATCGCATCGATTGTTTAATTGGAAATTTGTCCGCACTTGTGCGAATGCGGCAAAAGGAAATGCCAGCGGACAAGGTGAGCCCATTGCGTTGCAACCACTCCACTTTTTCATTGTCCCATTTTTGGCCAGCCAATCGAAGGAGTTTTTGGGTCATTTCCATGGACCCCTATATCATATCATATCATATCATATCACATCATTCTCACGTGGCTGTTGTCAGGTTTAAGCAGCTTTATTAATGGACCCCCTCGATTTTTCATTTTCATTTGCCACCACCACACCCGGTGCGTTGCACATTTTTCGGTTTATTTTTTATTTTTTTTTGCCCAGCCTGCGGACATTTTTTGTTCAACTTTTCTACAGATTTTTATTACCCCGCATTTGGCACTTTGAGTGGGCATAGTGTCTCGATCTTGGTAATAATGAAGTACCTAAGTAATTAAGTGCCTAAGTAATTAAGTAAATATATATCTGTGTATATGAACAGGGAATTTATGAAATTATAAAGTCAGAAAATCAAGTGATAGTTTGTTGTATTTGATAGTTGGTACAAATGGTTAGAGTTGCAGGCACCATTTTGTACTTAATTTATGTTTACAGTTAAGATGTAGAAATGTACTTAAATGCTATATTCATATACATATATTTATTAGATTATAATAATAGCACTGTGCCGAATATCCACTACTCAAGTGGTTTACTTAAGATGCTTCAAAGGTTATCATTCTATACTTATACTTATACTTATACTTACTTATACTTATACTTACTTATCTTAAATAGATAAATAGTTATTAATAAATGGGTAAAATGCTGGTGACCTGAGAACATCTAGTGGGTATATCCCCGTCCGAACCACACACATCCACCTCCCAGTTACCATTTGCTATTTTTTGCTAGTTCTCACGCAGCCGCCGCCAAATGGGCGCGGAAATTGGGCGGCCAGATCGGATTGGACTGGATCGGATCGCATAGGATGGTTGCTGCTGGAGAGGGGGGAAGGGGTTGGGGGTTTCAGCCGAGAGTGGGAGCCCCAACTCCAGCCCCACAAAGTCGGAGATTGCAACTGGGGGCTGTGAGGTGGAAGCTGTGTGCTGTAAGCTGTAAGCTGGGTGCCTGAGGACCTGGCAGCTTTTCGAAAGGCACGAAATCGGGCAGTGGGCCTTTTTGCTAGTTTTTGATTTGTGTTTTCTGATCTAAGCCATTTTGTTGCTGGTTAGCCGCTTTTTTTTTTGCTGCTCGCTCGCAATTTATGCGCACTTTGTGCGTTGTCGTGACGAGGGACAGATATGGACACTGAAAGAATTCGGTATGATATATTTCAAATTAAATTTGCAAACACTATACGCCATACTATATACTAGACGATGTACATATGTGTAATAGAGCTAACGAATAAATCAATTTTACCACGTTTTCTAACCAATTGTATCTTTTAGCAATATGAAGGAGGCGATAGGCCAAACCTTTGTTTCTCTGGGTGTGCTGGTCATGTGGAGCGGGGGGGCCAGGGAGTGTTATGTAATGGGCCACAGCTGGCTGTTCGCCGGGGAGCAAATACACACAGAGGTTTCGCAACCAAGGCGACGCCGCGCTGGGAAATTGCTAGCATTTTCCAACTGTCAACTGCGGGGGGAAAACCCTCGCCACTGCTCCCGAAATCAAAGAATCAAAATCGAAATCAGAAACAGAATCAGAAACAGAAACAGCAGCTAAAACAGCATTTGAAACAGAATCGGGGGTAAAAGCGCAGCCAACCTTCAGCAGCAAACCCAATTATTTGGGGCAGGAGGCGGTGGTCAGTAAATGCATTATCAAGCTGGAGATGGCGCCACTTGCTTTTGGCATTGCCAATTCTGGGCTGCCTTCTGAGATGCCCTGAAGAAGTGCACGGAAAGAAACGAAACCGATTTACATGCCAATTTCACTGACCAAGATAAGCAATAATCAACTATAACTATCTGCAGATAAAGCTTTACAGCTTTCTGTTCTATATTTCACATTAAATGGTATTAACTAATAGAAACTTTATAGCAAATATAGTAGCTGTAAGTGCAACTAACTTAGTTTAATTAGCAATGAAGATAACTTATACTGCCAGTACTTGAAGCTCTTCTGCTTGATATCGCTGTGCAATAACACCTGCAATCAAGGTTGTAATGGAGACCACCCCTCTTATTGTGTGGTGGCGCCTCCGATTTGTCTCAGTGTGCAAGTGCGAAGGGTGAAGTCAATTCCCGATGCAGCCGCAATCATCGATTGTCATTGTTGATGAGCCACCCCCTCCATTCAGTCCGTCCTTGTGCCATTGTGTAATGGCGTGATGTTTCAATTACCGCCCATCATTCTTCTCTCCCCCCAACCAGCCCCCCAACCCCCTACACCACCTTAAATATCCATCCGCGATAAATACACAATGGCAGCGCTGCGGGCGACGCAATCTGCGAGCTTTTTGTCTCCGACATTAATTTGTATAATTGCAATGCCAATACACAGGACAAGCAGTCGGGCCCAGCCAAGTGCAGCGAGCCATAGCCATCTCAATGTCCTTTTCACAGCGAGCCACCCACTTCACTCACTCCACCTCACTCCACCCGAACCACTCGAACCACCCAGGCCACCCAAGTCACCCACTTCACCCACCCGTCACATTGTGGTGTCCAGTCGGGCGCAACATTTCACGTCTATGTGGGTCACAAAGGCGCACACAACGAGCCAAAACAAAGCCACAGGAAAAAAATATTGGACAGGCCCACGGATCGGCTCCTCACGAAATGCTGATATCCTTTGCGACTCAAAGTGATTGTTCTTGATTGAGATGGCCGAGCAAAACCACTGGCTTGAATTACGCAAATTACGTTTTGCTTTTCATAGTTACATACTAAATTTAAAGTGTTACGCATCACATTACATCATATGCATTAAATCTTGACTTTGATTGCTAAGCAGACAGTTCATTGAAACTTTAAACGTCGTATAACAAATTGAGAAATTTCACACACAAGAAGTCTTTAAAGTTCTTAATACATATCTGCCAAAATGCACTCACTATCTTTTTAGTTGACCAGCATCTCGTTGTCCGTGTGTAAATTACAGGGTATCTGCGCATTGGACAATGACTGACAGCCGTTGCAGTTGGCATTCCCTTAACTGCTGTTTTCGCCGAACTGCTCTTGAAACCGCCGTCGCCCATCGCTGTCATTGTATCCATGTCCATTGTCTGTTGTCCGTTGTTCGTTGTCCGTTGTCCGTTGTCTGTTGTCCGTTGTCCGTTGTCCATTGCCCGTTGTCCATTTGGCGATGTGGGGCCTAGTTTTTGGTGGTTTGAGCCGGCGACATTTGCCTAAATACTTGGCCGCACACACTCGACCATTATCACACATGCCGCTTTCCATTCCCCATTGCCATTGTTGGCCTTTTGCGTGGAATTTCCAGAGGCGAAGATTAATGACCGTCATGACCTGACAGCGCCGCGTCAGCGTGGCATCGATGTCAATGGCGATAGAGGATAGATGGGTTAGATACGATAGATAGGGGAGCAGGATGGCTGGGCATGATTGGGTTGACCACCTACAAGACCATCATTGGAATATGGTGTGCAGCATAACCTTAAGTTACACTGCATTGCAAATGGATACTGTAAATGAAAGTGCTGGCCTTTCAATTTGCCATGGCCCAATAAAATTCGACGACATGTGATAGTTTACACTCAAATGCTGCAATCGCTTAACTGAATTGAGGTGTCTCAAATGGCAGCCATTGCTAATTTCGGTGCTACATCGTAATGGCAATCTTATCGCAGCTCCCTCGTAATGCTCGCCCACCCACCTGGTGTGTCCAGAAGTCCGCCAGATGGCGCACGCCACTCCAGCGAGGGCGTGGCCCCGGCGAACCGAAACTGGAGCAATGTCCTGATATTACGCGCTATTAACTGCCATGTGTGAGTGTGTGTATGTGTGAGTGAGTGTACGTGATACGCACACAGTTGCTTAGTCGAGAGCATTAAAATGTAGCCTTCAATTACGAAATCAATAGGCAAAAAGGCGGCCGGCCGGCCACACCTCCATTTAGCCAGATCTTTTTGGCCAGATTCGAGTTCCAGTTGCCTTTGTGCAGTGGGCTCGTTCGTGCGCCTTTGTTGTCTTGCTGTCTTCATCTAGTATTTTCATATTTTCGTATTCGTATTTTCACAGAATTATTTTTTCATTATTATTTTTTTCACCATTTTTATTGTGTTGTGTTTTATTTTTACTTCGATGCCAACGCTGCGATATTGAAAACGCTTGACAAGTGGGCGTGTAGTGGCCCCGACATGCCACGCCCACGTGCCCTGCCCCTCCCCCTCCCCCGTCGCGTTAATTTGTTGTGCAATCTGCGCATTTATTATTTTCAGGCTCACTGGTAATATTACATCGCAGTAATGAGAATATTCAAAGCAGCTAAACGAAATGCTGGGGATGGGGCGCAAAAAAAAAAAGAAAACACAATAATGGCACTTGACTTGATTTTCACTTTGTTTTTTATTTAATTTCATTCATTGTCGGCTAACGAGATTACTTGAGGAATGCCCAAGTGAATGGGGGTCCATCAAGCTGTCTACCTTTAACGATATTTTCATTTAAAGGGAATCTGCTGAAAATAATGCACTTGAAACTAGTGTCTTTACTTATAATCTATATTTTGGTATATTTAGTAGTACATATAAGTCAGGTGCATATTTGCCCTGGAGTCTTGGCAAAAAAAACTATTTTATTTCGATGCAGGAGACCGACAGCAATTAAGAAACACCGCAAATTGCGTCTAAGTGCTGCAATTATGCACTCGCTTGGGCAACGCTGCGTATACGCAATTCCGATGCAGGAAAGTCTACGCTGTCTTATCGCTATTATATTCGATTGGTAAGTGGTAAGCTCAGAGCTGGGCAGTTTTTGTTATTTTATTTTAATTTATTTTGCCTTATTTAAGCAGTTTTAAAACTGTGGCTAATAACAAATCAATACACAAAACAAATACTTAAAAAATCTGCATTTCTGTTAGTGTTATGGGGTTCGCATTAATATTTGCAGGCAGCACGTAAGTGTGCCCCAACTGTCGACTTATGTAAATAAATAAATAATAAATGCATAAATAATTGCCACATGCAGTTGGGTTCGCCGACAGGCCCGTTGGTTCCCAGCCGCAGCCAAACTTATCCGACAATCATGGGTGTTAGCTGGGTTAGTGACTTAGTGACCTGATTTTTGGCCGCCCCACGCTGCATGCCACTTGCCACACTTGCCCCCCGCCCGCGGCCTTTTAATTAAATTAGTTTATTTTATTGATATTTGCGTACACCCACATACTCGTACATACATATGTGTGTGTGTTGAGTACAGTTTTTGGGGCACAGACGCTCAGCAGCC
This sequence comes from Drosophila teissieri, assembly GCF_016746235.2. Classification (NCBI taxonomy): domain Eukaryota; kingdom Metazoa; phylum Arthropoda; class Insecta; order Diptera; family Drosophilidae; genus Drosophila; species Drosophila teissieri. Next base: position 9,997,161 of record NC_053034.1, read on the forward strand.
GCAAAAATGCGCGGTCCGCAATTTCGGTGGAGTATTTATAGACTGGGATCTGGGATCTGAAATCTAGAATCTGCATATATCAGTTGTAACCATATAGGTCTAGGTCTTTTCAAACATTTTTAGTTAAATATGTGCTTAGCTTCATGTTGAAAGTTGGTTGATTTGCACACAAAGCTAACTACTTTGTGCAGAGCCTGAGTAAAACTCGAGGAATCATACCGATTTTGCTGGCTGGGCAATATTCCACTTCTATCCAGCCTACTGAGCATCCTCCAGTCGCCAGGATTTCCAATCGAGTTTCCCCATTATTCGCATTTGGCCAACTGTTTGTTGTTTTTTCTGCCTCGCCAGCCCCCTAATTGAGTTGGCTTATTAGTTTGGCCTGGACCAGGAAGCCCTCCATATGCAGTTGGCCTTGGCAACCAGCTCCCTTGAGCTGGGAGTGGCATCTTCGACTGCCCGAATTGCTCTAACTGCCCGGTTACCCGGTTGATGGACACTGATAGACCCAAGGCGGCTCCTGGCCAATTGTGCTGAATTATGGCTTTCGAGCGGCAGGTCGGAGCCCCAACAACCTAATTCGCATATTTCATGTGTAGCACAGCTGAGTACAGCTTCTTGTTGTATAATTTATGAATCCATTTCCATTCCGCTCGTGGAGCTGCGCTCGAATGGCTTAAAGTTCGGCTGAACTGGCTGAAATGGCTGAAATGGCTGAGGGCGTGGAAAACCCAATGATGGGCTGCTTGTTTATGCAACGGGTACCTGTGGCAGCTTTAACCCAACTCTCTGTCACATTTTCGCAGTCAAATTACACTTTTTCCCACCTCAAATATTCTAAAAAAATCTATTATCAAAATACCAAAGAAAAAAGAAAAAGATTTTTATAAACTGTTTGAAATTCATATAAAATTTGATCAAGCCCGAAATGGTTTTAATTGAAAGTGCAAGCACATGTGAGATGAAAGCAAACAAACTGAAAAGAACAAAATGCATGAAATTCCGCGAGTATGTCCGTGCCATCCTCCATCCGTGTGTGTCTTTTAATTATCAATTGATTGGAAAAATTCCTGAAAAACTCGCCTCCATCCGGGTGTTAAAAAGCGGCCTTTTCATTGGCATTCGCATTCGCACTCGCGTGGGTCGACCAGCTTGTTGCTTTTCCCCAGCCCCAAAAAAAACATACATGTATCTGTATCTGTATCTGATGGTGCGAGTATATGTGCGCATCTCTGGGTGTATCCACCGACATGTATATCCCTCGAGGCCATCCGTTTTTCGGATGCTGCTGAGGTGGGGGCAGTGTTGTTATATCCCGGCTATTGTTTTGCTATCCCACCTGCAGAGCGCAGAAAGCGGCGCGTAGAGTCAGTCAAAGCCAGCAGCGAGTTTGATTTCTGTGTTAATTACGCATACGCACTGCGGTACCCAAAGTCGACGACATCGCCTCATTAAAGCCAAAAACTCCAGTGCAGCAGGGCGGCACAAAAAGCAATTAAGCTGCAACGACCGTTGGCAAATTTGGCCAAATTCAACAGGCCACATTCGAGGGGAGCTGACCGCTGTCCGCTGCACGTTGCACGTTGCACATAGCAGACTGCACACTGCACATTGCACATTGCACATGGGCATGGGCATGGTCAACTGGTTTGGGCCTTGTTTCGGGCAATTAAGCACTTCTGGCCCACAAATCCGTAAACAAGCGCTGGCAGGCGGCGACCTGACCTCCAGTCGAGCCGATCCCCTTCTTTTTCCACAATCCCGCCCAGAGTTGGCTGTATTTCTCGCTGTACTTATGATTTAATGAAAATAAATAGTTACAAAAATGGCAATATAAAGCGCGGACTATAGATATGTGTTTTTTGTAATCCTAATATTTTTAATGCTGACTTATGGCCTACATGCGATAACCAATTAATTTAGACTGCATATAAATTACTGCTATAAATTAGAGCATTTAAATGCATTTTAAATGCGTTGAATGTTTGTTTGCTCATATATTGGTACATTTCACATTAAATTCAATTATTTTTACAGTATTTAAAGAACTGTTTTATGTATTTCTAAGCACCCTTATATATTGAAACTATATATTTCCCAAGGCAGTTCAAATGCAATGTGTCGATTTGCAGACTGCACATATAATACATTAATCCCCTGATCTTTTTAGGGGCATTTCCGATTCACTTAATTTCGCCCGGCTTGCCCCGCTGGACTGGAAAAGGCCTAAAAAGGAAAAACTAACTGGCCAGCAGCAAACTTGGCAACTCGGACTTGGCAAGAGGGCCAGTGCTTGGCTCAGCTGTATAAAGTGGTTGCCGATGGTCGTGATGGTCGTGATGGTGGTGCTGCTGCTGGTGGTGGGGCAGAAGGTGGCGCTGGTGGAGATGGTGGAGCTGCTGCTGCAGTGCGTCGCTTCCAGGCCACTTCACTTTATTTACCGTCACGCTCAGCGCGCTGCGGCGGCGGCATTAAGTGCGAAAACAAAGCCAACGGCATCGAACCGCTCCCGGCACCTCCTTATTTTTATGGCCGGTTTATTGAAAGGCCGCCAGGCCGCCGGGCAACGGGCAACGTGCAACGTGCAACGTTCAACGTGCCATGTGCAAGCCATGTGCCACGGCAAGAAAATGGATGGATGTTACTTAGACAAAATTAGATTATAAAAGATTTACTTTGCATTATGTAGATGATTTACATGAATAACTTCAAAGTATTATTCTTTTTTTTTTAATGCAAGAGAAATTCGAATGCCTATTTTTGTTAAATTTAAAATGAAAAGTAAAAATGCAATTAATTTCTCCCTGTGCATACGCTGATAATGAGCGTTGCGTAACCCGCCGATGATAGTAATGATGATGATGGTCAATGGCCACTGGCCAAGTAGGGAACACCACTTCCCACTTGACCAACTGAAGCAGCCGGAGCAGCGGAAGTGCACGGCTTCAAAGACGCGGAAATGGCAATGCAGCTGAATGGAGGAGGACGATGGTGGTGATGTTGGTGATGGTGGTGGTGTTGATGGTGGTGGTGGCTCCAGCAGGTGTGGTAATCCGTAAAGCACTAAAAGCATTGGGGGCGCACCAATTTATTGGCGCAACTTGAGCGGAAAGGTGAGAACCAGGCGAGAAAAGAAAAACATATAGAAAAACCCGGAAAAATCTGGGCGAAATTTTTGGAGGTGAGGAAAAGTTTGTTGCAGCTAAGATTGCGAAAGAGGAGCAGACTCCAGATGTTCCATCCTAGGCAACTAAGTCGCCGCACTTGGAATGGTCCATTAACATATAACAATTTATTTGAAAAGGGTAATTAAATAAATGCCATAAACGGTAAAGTCTGCCCATAAGAGTGCCTAAAGTGGTCCATTAAAAAGTAATTGTATAAACTGCCTATTACTCGATCAAGGAGACTTAAATCACATTTAATTGATTTTCGCATAATATCATGAACTTATGTAGTTTGTAGATGCTGGCGATTCAATGATTGTATAAAAAATGTATCTTAAATGAACAAACATGTTATTTTCATACTACTATTACTATTTTAAAATAATTATATTAAATTATTAAAAAAGGCAGTAATTGCCGTAAGTTAATTAACTGTATTTCATAGTGTATATCATAGGATAATAAGATTGTTGGTATATCAGAAATATCTCTTGATAAAGACATTAAGTCCCGATGGGAAACAAATATTTTAAATACCTCAAATTGCGCGCCAAATTAAAGAGTGCAGCATTGCCAGCATCGAAGAAAGTGCCCCATTGTTTACAAACAACACAAGCTTTTGCCGGCAATTGCACATCTTTCTCTCTTTCTGCCTCTCTCTCTTGCTCTTCTCTTTCTCTGTGTCATCGAGTTCAGCCGCATTCACTGTTATGTTATTGTTACTAGTACCTGAACAAAATATAATATTCTTTACACTAATACGATGGCTTGTACATTTCTTATGTCCGCCAATGTTTGTGAAATTTACGCATTCCGCTGTTTTATCGGCTTTTATCGTCGGGAGAGGCGAAAGAGCGGCGAAACAGAGGGCGCCTGCGCTCGAACTGTCAGAATTGCAGGCCAAAATGTAAACGAAAATCGAAGGGAAGGCAAAATTGTTGATATGCTAAACATCGCATCATCTGGCAGGAAAACAAGCGGAAAAGCAGGCGGAAAAGCGGTCGCAACGCCACGAAAATAGAAAAAAAGTGACAAAAAGAGCACGGTCAGTCCAACCGAAGAATTATCGACAAGATAGGAAAATAAGAAGGAAAAGCTTGCTGTCGCCCACACGCATTCTTCTTCTTCTTCTCCGTGTTCTTTTTCCTCTTCTTCACGGCCGCCCATTTATTATTGGTTTGATGGAAATTTTGGAAAACTTTTAAAAACCGTCGCGCAGTAGTGTGTTATGAAATCGCGGCCGCGTGAGTGAGTGCGTAAATAGCTGGAAAGTATTGGAAAATCAAGTGGCTGGAGAGCATAACAGGCTACAAGACCTAAAAACGCAAATATCAAAACGTCAAAACTTCTGGGCCAAAAGGTAACTTCCACTAAAAAGTGCTCCATTTTGTGTTGTTTTTTTTTTGGTGTTATTTTTGTGGCCCAAGAGATGAGTCATGTTGTTGCCGCTGCCCAATGGACATGGGCATACATATGTATGTGTATTTTTAGAGCCCCCACCGGCGTTACTTTTGCCCTTTGCCCTTCGGCCGGCCACAGATAGATCGATATGTGCCATTTCGGCGGGGGTGTCATGTGATTTTGTTTGCCGGCACCTTGCAGCGGCAACAACAACAACAGCACGGGCCAACAAACTTGTTTTCTGCAATTACGCAGCAAAAAAACACGATAAATTAGCTTAATCAGCAGTTGCCATTGGAAGTGCACGAACCGAGCGAGAAAAATACGTTGCCTACTTTTGGGCCCACCCACAAATTGCTGGCTTCAGAAACATAAAGACTGGGTGTACTCATTAAAAACTTAACTCAACTGAACTAAGCTGTTATTATCTAACTTAACTATTCAGATAAAAACCAACATATTTCGCGTAGGTTTAAAAATATTTAAATACTCCACACATGTGCCACAGATGAGTCCCAAAATCATCTTTGTTACCTGAGATAGATTTAATTAGCATTAAAATAAATCTTTTTAATATGTAGCTGGCACCAAAAGCGTATTGTTTATTTTCAAGTCACTGATCTCTTGTTAAAATACACACAGAAACACAATTTCATATCTATCGGATAACAATTCATCCAATCAAACTTACCAGTCTTATTCTGAGTAACTTTCTAAGTACCAGGTATGTATTTACATAGATATCCATAGATTTTAGTTTCAAATCGCTTGATTGCTTTCTCACGCTTACAAAAACACACACACACACATGCATTTTTAGTTTGTACCCACACACACACGCACACCCACCCACACACACACACACCAGCTGGTTAAGTTGGCAATGAGAAACTTACGCCGTTTAACAAACACTTTGCAGTACCACCGCCAATTAACAAGCAGATCCGAAACAACAGACACCTTTAGATATCCAAACCACACCGCCCCCCAAGTGGCAATTGTTAACGCGAGCCGACAGTCACTGAAATCGGGCGAAATCCCCAACAGACGGGGCTGCCAAGCGCCCCATTCAAGGATACGCCCCATTCACATTGGTGCTGGTGCCCCAAATTGCGAGCGGAGCACGAGGAACAAAGGCAACCGTAGGCTAAGTTGCTCCTATGCCAGTTTAGGCAGAATGCAGGCCACGCCCAGCGAAGATGCACAGCCGCAGGATCCGCTCAAGTCCTTCGAGAGGGACTTTTGCGACCTGCCGCCCTACCAAGTAAGTACACTGAGCGGAAACGAAAACGGCGGGCGAAAGCACACTCTTACGCTAGAAAATGTTCATTTCGGGGATCTAATTGCGGGACTAGTTTCAAGATCTACGTCTTCGATGTTTCACAATAAGTTCAAATTGTTACAATTGATAATTGTATAAATTATTTACACTTATATTTTTATCTCTGTGTAGAAAAAGCAGGAGGTGAAGATGTAGCTAGACAGCAGCATATCAATCAGTTGCAGCAAAACTCATTAAACTTGTGCCAATTGCGTCAGTCAAAGAAGGTTGGCCAGAGTTGCCACCCCGCCCCAGTATTCAGCACTCCTCCCCTTGCATCCATACTATTTTATTGTTTTCGTCCTTAGCACATTGATTGCTTTGCCTGCACTGCCTGCGTTCTCAATTTCAGCCTCATACCCATTTCTCTATTTCAATTTTCCTACTTTAAAATTCGCCGCGTGTGTGTGTGTGTGTGTGCGTGCGTGTGTGTTTTATGTGGGAAACCGATAAGGCGCTCTCATTAATTTTCCGCCTTTCGACTACTTTCAGTGCGAGATGAGTGATTCTGCACCCAATACCCCAGGACCCAGTTCGGCATCGGCCCTGCCCAAAAAGTATTACCGCCATGCGGCCCACAGGTGAGTTGCCCAAAAAAAAGAGTTGCCAAGCTACCGAAAGTAGGTCACTTTTAATGGAGGGCCCAGCCCGAAAAGAACTAAGATGGCATAGAAAGCCCATGAACAAAGCAAAGTTGGGAGCAAATCCAAAGCACAGATTACTACACAAACAAAATATATTGTATAAGTTATGCATTTTCATGAAACGAAACAAATTTTTAAAAGTATTCTAATATATATCGGAATACCAATGATATTGTTTTCCACTAAAACTATCCATTTGACCCAGCTACCACTTGTAAAAATGAATCATTATCGATTTCGCTCAGTGTAAGCGATGTTTTTTGCCAAAGAGAGATTTCTCACATAAACCACGGTCAATGCCAAGTGCGAACGGTTTTCCACTGCCTTATCGTCTTATCTCGTAGCCAAAACAACAACAAGCGCAAAAACACCGACCAGCTAGTTAATCCACACGAATCGGGGACATTCGCTTGACAACCTGACGTTGATAGTGCCGCCGCCTCATTAGTCCAATTAGGAATGTGGGGTATATGGGGCTGGCTGCACATCAGTAAAGCAGTAAAAATATCGTAAATCTCGCTGTTTGCATGTAAAAATGTAAGGCAACGTGGCGTATGAGCAATAAAGTTGACAACTAATTTGATGATATCAACATTAGTATAATTCAACGTAATATAATGTATTTTTAAGCGGAATGCAGAACACTAGATATCTACTGATTAGTTTTTAAAAATCTACGCTTTGTTAAATATTTCTATGATATGATTGATTCGATTGAGGAATGCCAGGGTATGCGCGTCTTCGTGTTGTTATTGTACTCATGCCAGACGTCTCCTTTGCTATTTTTGTTTTTGCTGATTACAATATTTTGTGACGCTGCCCATTATCGCCCGGTTTTAGTGGCTTTTCGCCGCCAGGGGGGAAGGGTTGGGCGGGGTGGTCTGAATTGCTTGTTAGGCGTGAATGCAAGTAGATGCAAGTGAGTGGGCACTTGGAGCCACTCGAGTGTCAGCTGCAACTGCAGTGTGCGTTTATCTCCGTATGCATGTGTGTATGCACATGTGTTCGTATTGACATTGACACGATGCAAAGTGCAAGCAATAATTTTCAAGAATATTTAACTCTATATTCGGCCGAGACGCCTCGCAAAGCTGTTAAGCAAATGGGCGGTGGGAGAAAGGTCTATTTATGTAGTATCTGGCAGAGCCGCCCCAGCAGTTGGGCTTATTGATAACGATCCGCGTCCAAAGTCGCCTTAAATGGAAGATGAAATATGGGTTATGCGTTATGGAATATGGAATATGGTGCGTGGTGTATGGTATATGGTTTATGGCAATGAGTATGCAAATGTCTGATGAAATATTCATGAAAACCGCGCCTCGCCCATTCACATTATAATTGGTTCCACAATTAATGCGCACATATCGCTGCGAATGTACATATCTGGTGGGATTTTGTATTGCCATGTCTTGCTGTTTATGCTGCTGCCATTCAGAGGTGTCACACAGGGATTTACATATATGTATGTACTTATGGAAAATCGAATGGATTTATGGGCCATCAATGCCGCTGGTAAATCGAGAGCATGCGATCGAAACTATCTGTATATGTATGTATCTGTATCTGTGGCTGTGTCGCCCAGCGGAATCTCAGCGAAAAGTTAAAAGAACGCACAAAAAATTCCACTTAGCCAAGTCGCGAACCCCCACGCATTAGCAGGTGCACTGAGGAAAAATCATGCGTAGTACATGAAAAGTAATATTTCAATGGTAATATTTCAATAATATTGCCTATTATGGGCAAGTTGAGCATCAATTACATTTCACGTTTACTCTGAAAATCGAATTTAAATATACTTAAAGCTTTTCTCTCTGTCTTTTTAACTCAACTGAACTAGTTGCCTGCTGGGGGTGTGGGCGTGTTGCCATAAATAGTAAGAGTGTGGCACAAAACTATTTAAGTACAGATGCGGGCACAAAGGTGCATCCAAGAAAATGTACCTTTAAATAAAATTCTATTGTTTTCAAGTATTAAAAACTGAATTTAATCAATATATGAATTTTTTCTTCTTTAATTACTTCGACTTTTTCTCGCTGTGTAAGCCACTTGTTTTCGCCGAGAAGATAAGGTAATAGTTGCAGAGCTATTTGCTCCACCTCAGCTGTGTGCGTGTGTGGCTAAGTTTTGTGTGCATAATTTCATTTCTTTGCCGCTTTTCAAGCATTTCCAATCCAAGACTGACACACTAAAATTTCCATGCGCACAAGTGTGGGTGTAGTCATTGTAGTGGTTTGGCTTATTCGTGCTTGTTTGGCCATAGAAGCTATTTTCGACTGAGCAAGCAGCGCGTGAAGATAAACCGCTGGGCTGGCGTTGCGAAGTGGGTGTTTCGAAGAGACGACACCCTGTACGCCGAGAAGAAATCGTGATCACGTGCCAAATCGATCTAGGCAGCATTGGCAATCGGAAAAGATTATAAGCACACAGTTTTCTAATATTATTATTAAGCTCTTAAACTGGAAACTGAACAATACCTTAAGCTTTGTGCTAAATCCTAATCAAATGTTGATAAAATTCTCGAAAAGTGAAGTAATGCTTTAAAAACATTTGAGTAATAATAATCTATGCCTTATGTAGCACCTACTAGTTTTGAACTGAGAAAAGAAAGCTATGCATTTTCATATGATCGCAGGAAAAAGTGCAGTGAAGACGCTAATTAAACATTAGAAAGTCATGGAAATCAAGAGATCGCTGTTTTTTTCGGTGTGAGTGATCGCCTGATCGATCATTCCCCCGCTGAGTGATGGGTAGCAAAACAAAGTAGAAAACATTTTGTATTTATTGCATAAAAGGCATCAAAACAACAACTGAATGGTCTACGTTGACACCGTCTAAAGCAGCAACAACAAAAGTGAGTGAGTGTATGTGTGTGTGTGTGTGTGTGTTTGTTTGTCGGGTAGTGCGGGACTTGGGGGATAGCTAGACACAGAGAGAAAAAGAGGGAGAGAGAGTGAGAGAGCAGAGCTTTCGACGCCGACGCTCTGCCTTCAGTATTGAAAACAGAGCTTTCGACGCCGACGCTCTGCCTTCAGTATTGAAAACGGAGAGAGTTTGGGGCTCTTCAGCGCTCTCGCTTGGCTCTGCCGCCGCTTCCTTCCTCCATTTCCACATTGCACTTTCAGTTGAAATTCGAACGTTGACCGAAATCGTTCGGAATTTTATTTTGCCAGCCGAGTGGAAAATCCGAACTCCGAATTCCGAATTCGCATTCGAAATAGGCATCGTAGATAAAAAATCCCGAATTACCAGAGTTTTTTTTTTTTTTGGTTTCTGTTTTGTTTTTTTTGCGCCCGCCGAGTTTTCCAAAACGATCGATCCACGCGCCACGTACACGATCAGTCAGATCCATTCCAACTCCAGATCTCGGTGACGTCGTCGTCCGCCAAAATAACAGCTGATAAGATACTTATCGCGCTGCCAGCACCCCCACAACCAACCCCGCGCCCACCGACTCTCCACGCCCACTGGGCGAAAGTGCTTAATCAGCAGCAGCGACGCGGCGCAGCATTTGTGGCCTTGTAATCCGCGGCAGCGCCAAGATGCCACAGCCAAAGCAAAAGCAGCAGCAGCAGCAGTCACAGTTACAGCAGCAGAAGCCGCTGCAGAAACATTCCAGCACCAGCACGAGCACGAGCACCAGCGCCAGCTCCAGCCCGACTTCCAGTTCCACTTCCACTTCCACATCCAAATCCACTTCCAGTGCCAGTGCCAGTCCAGTGGCCGCCACGATCATCGCCAGGCGGGAAAAAGAACGGGAGCGCACGCAGACGATCGGCGAAACCGACATGGATCAGTCGGTGCTCAATGGACTGGCAGTGGGCGCAGATGGAACCGCCGGCTACCATGGTCACAAGCGAGAACTGGGTCACAGGTGAGCAGATTGGCGATCCCATTGAGTCCCGAAACATTGTTAATCGCTAATCTTTCAAAGAGCACTTGAAACTATGCTCCACTTTTCAACGGTATACGGAATCATAGTTTCTATATCAATTTTATTTTATGTTTACAACAAAATGAGTCATACTATCGCTATCTACATATTTATACCGTCGTACTATCTTGTTTGTTGAAGTTTCTTGATATCTATGTAAAAGGATTAATACTAGCTGCTCAATTCTAAATAACTCAGATATATGCATATATCGAACTGATCTTTGATCCTAAATCCCCGATTAACAAACTTATCGATCTTGAAGATACACATATTTGATGCGATATCGTAAATGAGGTTTATTGTAATTAGCATTGAAGCAATGCAAGCGATGACTAGTAATTCTAAATCTGATTTCATTGTCTTGTTTTTATTCTTTCAACATGCTGCCCTTTGTTCAGCAGCAAATAATGATTCCTTTGTTTATCTATGCTTCTAAAGATATTCGTTACCATGAAGGCTTAATAAGAAAATTGTGCTGTTCTAAAGCTCATTGGAAACGTATGTTTCATTCAGTTCGGCTGTTCTGGAATGAGCATTTACATGCTTACATTAACTTCTTTGTGCGAGTACTTTGAACTCAGCATTAGTTTATAGAATTACTTAACATGTATTTTAAAACAGGCACTTCGTGTGCTATGTAGTTCCGAAATTCAGCCACTGGATGTAAAGTATACCCTGTAATCTGGATGGAAGCGTTCCGCCTTATCTTCTTCTTCACTGTGACTCACACGGACTCCGGATCAGTAGTGATATACAATTCACTATGTATTATATCACCTGGCGTATTTATTAGTCTGCCCATTTAGTGCAGAAATACGTGGCAAACCGTTTGCTATGTTGTTTGGTTTTCCGAGCTTTCAACTCAGATCCATCGTATCTGGTGCCCTTATCGCTGTAATTTTGGGAGGTCTTCTTTGGGGTCAAGAGATGGGTGAGGTGCTGTGAAGGGGGGGCTATTGGGTATTTGACATGCCCAACTGCTGTTTACAGTTATGAACATGCCCTTGACCATGCCATTCCCCCATTCAATTGGCAGGCTGCCTAATTGCTGCCACTTTTCCACTTTCCCACTTTCCCACCGTCCATTTCGCTTGCCGCCCATCGTTCGATCATTTAATTTCGGTTTATTTGATTTCCTCGCTTGTGTGTCAATTAATGTAAATTTCTGGCTGTCAACGCTTAGCCAGTTGACTTAATGAGTCGCCGCCGGGCTAATCTCCGCCTGCAATCAGAGCAGTTGGCCGTGTAGTTGTAGTTGTGGGCTGCATGTGATGGTGTGATGCCATCTCATCGTACAATCATCATCATCATCGTTTGGGGCTAAATTGGCATATTTATGCTGGGCACTGCTCGTTTGGCAAAATGTTTCTCAAGGCGCCAACACTGCGCTTAACCCTTGGCCGGTGGCTGGGGCTTAATTCCGCTGCAGCTACGTGACCTGCCCCATTTGCCCCCCGTGCCCCACGGCTCTTAACCCATGCTCCCTTTGGCGCTTTCGAATGCAAACAATGTTGCCCGCTGCCCCACTTCCCCACTGCCACTCCTTCGCTCCCACTGCGGTCGTTCTTTGTACCTGTCTGTCGGCCAACTTCACCTTTAGCCAGCTTCCCATGATTGTCTTAAATCAGACATGACCTGCTCTCCTCGTGTTCCTTCTCCTCGTGCTCCTCCTCCTCGTGCTCCTCCTCCACCTTCGTTTGCCTCCGCGGGGGTCACGTAGCTGGGAACTTTTATTGCGTAGCCGGAAACGGAAACGCCGCGAACATTCACGACAGGCGGCGGAGGACGAGAATGGGGCTGTGGCTGTGGCGGTGGGCGTGGCATGGCCATGGAAATGAAAGAGGAGCCACTGCAGCAGCCGCCGCAGCAGGAAAAACTTTAATGCAATTTGCATTTCATTGAAATTCACATGCTAAATTTATTTTAAAACGAGCTGGCCTTTTCTGCTCGCCTTATACAACACACAGATGCCACTGGCTTTTCCAATTTTCCAATTTAATTGTCGCAACTTTTTGGCCAAAACCCATTATTATTATCGTTTTAATTGCTAATTTATGCACATATGTATTACAGGGCTCTCTTCTGCATTTGCTGCAAAAAGGGCGTGTTAATAAGATTTTTTGCTTGTTCGAGGAATAAACCATTGTTTTTACTGCATTTTAATAAGCTGAATAGGAAATCTGCAAAAACACACTGCTTGGATTATAAATGCTCATCGCAAATCTGCGTTTGTTTAATTTGTATTTTTAATTTGCCAATTTAAGAATGTACTTCTAAGTGGAAATATAAAAACATGCATTTTTAAAAACGATTTATGTACGTTTACACAACTTATTTCTGGCGCTGCCCAAATATGAATAGAATACCAATAACAAATAAACAATACATATTTCTAGCACAAAGCATAAAGAAAACTGAGTGATGCAGCACCAAGTAGAAATAAACAAATAAATAAATTCAATCGGGGCGCACAAAGAACTCGAAGAATGTTGATTCTAAGAGACTTCAGTTTCGGTACAAAGCCCGCTGTTGGTAAATAAAAATAAATACAATGTTAAATATAATGATAACTTTACCAACTCATAAGCTTCCTGTGCTTAACTTTATATACAGAAATTCAAATGGCACACTCTTTTCCGTTTACCGGCGCCCACACAAAATCGAAATCAAAGTCAAGGTCGGTCCGTGCCACGCCCCTGCGCCCACCGTGGCTGATTATGTTTTGATTGGACGCAGGCTAAATTATTTGATTAATGGGAAATGCCAGAAAATAAACAAAATTTGCGGCAAATGTCACATTTGCAAATTGGAAAATCCTCTCATATTTGCACCAGCACACGAATAAATCAGCGTACAAATGCATAGATACATATATGTATCTAAATGCATATGTATCCAGATGCATATGTATCTGTGTATGTGTATCTAGATGCACATGTATCTGTGTGTTTGGTTGGGCATTGCAGATACACTTGTATAATACACCCATTTCGTGGTCAATGTAAAATTTAATTTGGCATTTTGTTCTCGATTATGTCGCGACTTTTGTTTATGACTTGTATGCAAACTGACAGCAGATGATTAGTGGGCGTGACCCTGTGCACTCGCTGACCTTGATTCGCCCCGGCATTGCGTCATTAAAATGCAAATAACATTTTGCTCCTGCGACCAAACGTTCGCCGCAACGCAGAACAACAATACAGAACGTGTGCCAGGATCCTCCGCTGGAGGAGCAGCACTGGGGACAGAAACTGGAGCCGGAGCAGGACCACTCCAACTCCTTCTCCAGCTGCAGGTGCGAATAGTTTTCCCACAGTTGACAGCAACGTGGCATTCAACAATGTTCCAAACGCGTGTCTGAATCCGGGATTGCGGTTGCTGGTCGACGAACGGCTTTAAGTTGACAGCCTTAACAGCCTCAGCTTCGATTTGTAAGCGAGGGTCACATTGTTGTGTCCAACTGTTGCACTTAGTTCGCTGGTCACTCTGGAATCGCTTCAATTCGCTGCAATTCGCTGCAATTCGACCGAAAGTTCTTTGAATTATATTGAAAATATTCAACTCGCCATTTCTTTAACATCTTTTTTAACATTTCTTTTAAACAACCAAATGATGGGTAAAGAATAACATGTAAATCGTTTCGATATGTATTCTTATTTGAGTACTTAGCCAATATTACATTTTTGTAACTATGGCGATATAGTTTTCATAGTTTATAGAACTTGAACTAGTTATTCCACTTGGTCACACTATCCTTTCGTTTGTTGACAATTGTACGACACCCGAAACTGAACACATCGCTTAGACAGACGTACATAGAGTGATGACTGTGTTCCAAACGAAGAATCGCCCATCCTGGCAGCTCTGGCTGGGTGCATTGCCACGGAAGGCACCTGGGCTAATCCTGCGCCACTACAAGCACAAGCCCGCCTTCCGGCCCACCACTCAGGATCGCAGCACTGAGAGGCGGGATTGTGTGAGGAGCCGGTTGCTGGACACGCGCAACAAGATCCTGGGTCTGCTGCAGCGCTTCGAGAAGGTGGACTCCATTGTGGAGGAGTCGCGCCGCAGACGCAATCCCTTCCACCTCGTGGCTTCGATGGCGATGGCTTACGAGGATATCGAGACTCATATGCTGGATGGCATTCTGGGTTGGTCCGATCTCGAGGACACCGACGATTGCTTCAAAATGTAGGAGCACACCGACCAACGGAACTCACACACACTGGATGGGCAGTTGAAATGCCGAAATAAATACCGGGAATCCCAATTTGTCGGCTGCTCTTTCATGTCGTTGAAAGGGGGGGTCCCGGAAATTGGATTAACCTCAGCACAATGCAATTTGATTAAGTTCGTTTAGATCAAATTGAACGCCACAGCATCGCTGGCGAGGATGCTCAGCCCTTGCTGCCTAATTAAGTCCGCCGCCGCATTCACATGCTAAGCCTCAATCAATTTCGGGGGCCATCTATTAAGCGAACCAACCACCCACCCATCCCCACCTCCACCTCATCGGAACCCTTCAGCGGCCTGCCAAGGTCGCACGCGATGAAGCCCCCTGACAATGAAATTGAAAGTGTTTGCCACACGGTCGCCTTCATTGCAAAAAAAAAAAAACACAAAAAACGAAAAAAAAGGCAGGAGAACGGGGGAATAGAAGAGCAGCACCATCAGAATGGTGTGCCACGCATGACTATGATGGGGCCCAGTTCCAGTTCCAAGTGGATGGTGCCCATGCCGGTGTCCGCGGCGTAGAACTACGTAGAGTACGGCGGCTTCCATGGATTACGCTTTTTTTGGGGGGGCTCAGTTCGTGTTCGCCTCGAGCGCAGTCCGGGCGATATATTCTCCGCTTTCGCTGGCCAGGATTCGATTAAAGTGCGTCTGTGCCAAGATCTACCTTCTCCTCATCCCTTGTCCACTGACCAACTCCCCAGCGACTTGTTTCCTTCTTTTTTTTCTCCTCGGCTGCTCCCAAGTGTGTGTGTTTGTGGCTGGCAATTAAGGTCTTAATTAGACGTAAACTCGTGTCGGAAGTGAAATGCGAATTGCTTTGTCACAGTGCTCCGGACAGGCTACACTGGTCAGCAAAACAATGAATCAAGAGTTCGAGGAGCTCTACTGAGTTCTATATAACAATCGAAGGACTTTTGAGTAGTCAGTGATGATAGATAGTTGCTATGTGAAGTATGGATATTCCATTGACGTGCAAATGAATATTCAAATTATTGTGTAGTAAATACAATAGTAAAGTTACCTTTGTAATGCAAACCAATCCACTGACTTGCCACATTTCAAACACACACCTGTGTGTTTGTGGCATAAGTGAGCACAGTAACAATGGCATAACCTAATGAGCTATTTCTGTTGGCTTTCCCAAGCAGTAGTCCAGCTTCATCTTCCAATTTCCATTTCCGGCTGTCCAGTGTAGCAGCAACACATGTGCAGCTCTTATGTCCACAGATGTGTGTATGTGCGTGTTGGGCACTGGCTATTTGGTTTTGTGGTTATGCTTATTAAGTCAATTATCGCCCAATTGCGCCGCCCTGGACCACGTAGGTGACCGCTGCTCGGTGCTCGGTGGTCGGGGGCTTTGATGATGGGACACTGGATACTGTGCCTCCAGCTCCTCCTGCTCCTCCTACTCCTCCTAATCCTCCAGCTACTCCTGCCCAGCATCTCCTGAGCCTTGTAGCCACACCTCGGTTGTTTTTGTTTGCCATTTTGATTTTAATTGGAGCCGAAACACCAAAGGACCCTTATAAGATTCTGACACGACCTTGTGGCTGAATTGAGTTTTCCGACGTGTGTGTGTGTGTGTGTATGTTGTGTGTGTGGTATTTGGGAAATGGAGAAGGGGATTACATTTGGCCTTGTAGTTGTCGATACGCTTATAATTGAATTTAAAGAGCCCGTCAATGGAAAGAGCTTAGCATCAGCAATCAGAGCTTCTTGGCACTGATTGATAGCCCAGGGAATTCTAAAAAACATACAATTTGAGCAACATGTATTTGGTAGAAGATTGCCTTGCAACACGGAAGTGAGCTTTAGTTGCACGACTTTAAACATGATATAAGATTTGTATTTAATCATTTCATTCACTCGACTTTTATACACTGATTACTAAGAGCTAAGAGCTCTTATAGTCTTATAGTTGAATAGTTCTTTCTATACATTCCTGACTTAAATCTAATTAAATTATTTGCTGACATTTCTCAATAGCTGAAAGCGGAGCTACTTCAATGTCAATTATCAGAAGTCGTTGAGTGCCCTATTAGCGCTTTTGCGCAATGGTTAGTGATAAGTTTATCATTATTGATGGCCCGTTTGCCCGGGCGTTAACTGAAACTATAGAATAGAATTGAATGGAATGGAATAGAGCAGAATGCTGCTGCTGACCTGACCTGACCCTGTAACCCCACCTGTCCATGATTGGCTGTCAATTGTTGTCGCCCGTCGCCAGTGTTGTGCCCCACAACCCATTTGGCCAGTTATTGTGCCCCTGAGTCGGGTTTTGTTTCGCCTCCAACAGGGGCAGTGGCACGTGGCAGCTGCAGTACGTCAGCAGCTGGATCTGAAGTGTTTAGATAGCCAGCTTCAGTGGGGAGAACGACGCTGGTGATGATGATGACGATGGAGGGCTAGGTTGGCACCTAACGATGCTGGTGATGATGCTTCTAAAATAGAACTGCAACAGTTTTCACTATGGGAATTACGTAGCATGACGCATACGCAACGTTGCCCACCAGGCAGCACGTGTCCAAACAAGCGGGCTAAATACGTATATAGTATATCAAAAACGGGGGCATAATGGTCAGTCGATGGTGCGCACGGGATGATGGGATGACGGGATGGGGAATGGCAACCAAATTGATAAACTTGCATCGCCATGATATGAATTTTGATTTTACAAGCGAATGCAATTTGGCCATGGCCAATTGGGAGAGGGGGGTGGTTACTCGTTGACTTATGGCCATTATGTGCTCCCTGGGACGAAGTGGCAGCAGAATCAGCTGAATCTAATCAACAGCAGCAGGACATGGCACAATAAAGCTGCTCCTGCTCCTGCTGCTGCTGCTGCTGCTCCTTCCGCTGCTGTTGGTGCAGCAAGGACGTGGACAACTCGACTTGACAATCCTTGACGGGCGCGCTATCCAGACCAACTGGCAGGGCCAATCCTTTGGAGGGGAAACTGCAAACGGCGAATAGCAAACAGCAAACTGAAAACTGCAAACTGCAAACTGCGTACTGTAAACGGCAAACTGCGAAACTACTACTACAGCGATAAGCATTCGGCCATAAATTCGCATTTTCGACAGCCAAAAGAAGAATAAGAGGGAAATTCGCACTTGAGCAAAGCAATTTCCACCGACCATCGAGCATCGACCACTCTTAGCACTTTACCCACTTTCATTGCGCTGTCCGGGGAGCGTAAACAAGTTAACAATGCATAATAATAACAACTTGAGCAACGGCCACTGTGCGGGAACTTTGAATGCCACTGGCTGCTCCCGAGCTGGGGATTCCCCGGTTGCAAGTGGCAGTTGCTGTGGCAGTGGCAGTGTCATGTCCCAGACAGCTGTCACGGACACTAAGATGCCGCCAGGAGACGGAGCAACTGCAGCCACAGCGAAGGCGGCCTTGTGCTGGCTTCCGCAGCAGCCACATCATGCGTAAGTCTTAATGGAAGTCTTACTGGTAGCACAGTGACCACTCGATACAGAGAACTAATCCCAATCGTTGGTAGATAGACTGCATAGATAGAATATAACAGAAATCGGAGGTACCTTTCAGACTTCGGTAACTTAAGGTTGAGTTAGTCTAGAATCATAAAGTTATATAGCAATTAGATATCTGTACTTAATGTCATGACTCTGCTTTTGTAATTTGTAATTCCCAAAGCCCATGTTGTAACTATCTTATTTCAAAACAAATACAACTTGCAACTTGGTAAACAACAAGTGATTAAACAATATTATTCGCCTGCACAGCCCCATTCATGTTTTGCTGCGAGCCAGCATAGTCCTATTTCCAGAAGGTACAAAATACGCGCTCTGATTCAGCCAGTGTCAATGGACCGATTATGGAAAATATAATCAGCTAAAAAACAAAAAACAAAAAAACACCAAGTATAGTATTTAATGTGCACTGCGTGTGTGTGTGAGAGATGCTAATGTGTACCGATGACCTTTCGTCGTTGGAAAATGTTGATCGCATCGCCTGGCGGTGTAAACAAAATACCGCGAATCAGTTCGTTGACGCACTCGAATTGAGAGCTCTGAATTCGCAAAACAGAGTTATTCGCTGCTTGTTATCAATGCAAATGGAAGGCAAATATCCATAGGGAAAGCATACATATGTACATACATACACATGTACATATGTATATGCATATACATATAAACTTGCGAGTTTTCTTGCAAACATTGCTCATACGCCGCGTATAACCAGAGAACAAACATCGTCCGATGATGGCAGCCACGCAAATAGATACACATCATCTCAGTCATCACAATCCATAATCTAAGCACTCAATCTAACTATTTCCCAGGCACTGCCAACGTATTTTTAGAACCGCGAAATCGCTCGCAATTTAATTGACGCGCAATCCGCTGGCAGTGACAATTAAACCATACAGGCGGCGGATTAGCGGATTAGCGAATTTGCATTTATGCACATATTTGCCTATTTTTACCCTCGACGAACGCCAATTAATCCGTTTAGTCAGCCTTCTGGTTTTCTGGTTTTTTGCATCGCGACAATCGGCAAATCTGTGCCCTTTGAGGTGCTTTTGAAAGCACTCTTTTTGAATATTTTACAATCATTATTTAGTCTATATTGCTGTAATTAGCTAATTAGCTTATGATAAGAAACTTGATTAGACATTCCTCGCTTAAGTCTACAATACAGGATTTATTGGTCTTTCCATATTAAATTTCCAATTTGTTTACTAAACTGGTCCATCATCGCAAAGCCTTCAACGATGAAAAGAGTCAGCAAAATGCTTGGCTGGAAAATTGGCAAATCTGCCTTTTAGCTGGAAAATGGAAAAATTAATTACTGCTGCGATATTCGGTGGCCCTTTGCGGAGTGTGTTTTGTCTCAGATTTATGCATTCTGTTCGAATTTGGGTTGACAAAAGCAACAAAAAGGTCATGCCAACAACCACGGCCAAGATGAACCAACAAAGTTGGCCAAAAAGAAGGGAAATTGGTCACGAGTGGCAGCAGGAGTGGCAGCAGTAGTGGCAGGAGTGGCAGGATGAGGAGCATGCCACACAGAGCTCGGCGCCCCGGAGAGGATGCAACTTTTTCGCTTATTTGGCAAATGTTCAAGTGGACCAGAATTGCCAAAAAGGGACAGCAGAATAAATAAACGCACAGCATGGACACCCAGCACATATAAAAAACTGTCCACCACACCCACTTTCCAGAAAAAGAAAAAAACAAAAAAACGACAAAAAAGAGAGACTGCGAATTAGGCCAAAAAACCGAAACTGAAATGCTCTTTTTGGCCAACAAAAGGGCTGTTGGCATAATCCGCCCCCAGACATGATTAATCGAATTATTGATCGGACAGACATTAAAAAAATATATATTCAAAATATGTAGTTCAGCGAGGAGCAACGAAAATGGAAGCATGAAAAGTGCATAGTTTCCCGACCACGATGATAAATCGAAAACAACTAGTATGCCATGATGCCACTATACCAAAAATGAACATGGAAAACCCCAAAAATGAGGGTATCTCCAAACATTTTGTCCACGCTCATCCCGCTAATGAGTTTTGCCCACAAGGAGGCGTGGCACACACAGACACAAACACACACACACACACCCATACACAGTGTGTCAAAGCCGAAAGGGGCGTGGCAGCCGGAGTCGCCCACAACAAGTTCTCAACACTAATTGCTGACCGCAGTCGAAGCCGCAGCGAATTGAGACCGAGCAACGGTCGCCTTCGGCTGGCGGAAAATGGAAAAGCCTGAGGGCCATGGGCGCCATCATCAAAGAGCCACGACAAAGTTGAAAACTGAATGTCAAACGTTTTTCACGCCATTTCCATGTGGCGGCGATTTTCACACTTATACGGCAAAGGCAAAGCTGATGCTAGTTTTTCACGCCTTTCCATTCGCGACTATTCCCGCCAGTTTGATAACCCATTGACTCACTTTGCCGATCGAATGATCAGTGTGATTATGATTAGTGTTCTAGACTAACAACATTCGAGAATAGAGACGCGAAATATGGGAAATGTGTAATGTGTAATGTGGAATGAAAATGTATAATATGTAAACATTAAACTTAATTTGCAGGTGATAATTGCCATTGAAAATGAATAGTATGAATAGTATATTCAATTACCTGTTATTTGTAGAAGAATATTTACCAGTTATTTGTAGAAGAATATTTGCTAAAATATTTGAAATTCCCTGTGGTTAATTACTATAAATAATTTGTAATAGTTGACTACTAGTTTTGTGACTTTTTCTTCAACGCCCCAAGGTATGCAACATAATAATATTAATATTCCGTTTGTTTTTTTCCTTGCAGAGTGTTTGTGAACAGATCGCTGCATTTGGAGAATATCAAGTACTATGGCTTCGACATGGACTACACCTTGGCAGGTGAGCAATTCGATACGAACCACATAACTAGAACATATCCAATAATAATAATCCGAATCCAACAGAGTACAAGTCACCGCAGTATGAGCAGCTGGGCTTCAACCTGGTCAAGGAGCGCCTGGTCTTCATGGGCTATCCCAAGGAGATACTGCAGTTCGAGTACGATCCCACCTTTCCAGTGCGCGGCCTGTGGTTCGATACTCTCTACGGGAATCTGCTGAAAGTGGATGCCTACGGCAACATCCTGGTCTGCGTTCATGGCTTTGAGTTCATCAAGCAGTAAGTGGACTTACTTACTTACTTTGCTTAAATGCACTAACGTGATTTCGTGATTGTTTCAGTCACCAGGTGTACGAGTTGTATCCGAACAAGTTCTTGAAACTGGACGAGTCGCGTGTCTATGTCCTGAATACTCTCTTCAACCTTCCGGAAACCTATCTCCTTGCCTGTCTCGTCGACTTCTTAACCAACAGCAGTGATTTTGTGCGGTAAGTTTGGATCGTTTCTTGCAACATAATGCTTTCTAGCTCTATAAACCTCTTGATCTTGCATTTATGGGGAGAATGTTTGAAACCGACTTTAAGTGTCGTTGTTTTTGGCTTTTCGTTTCTACCTAGAAAGATATTAGTCTGTATCTGCGACTTCTGCTGTTCCCTCCCCTGCTGCTCTATTCCCCTTTCTCTACTTTCTCCTCTTCATTCTTTTCACCCGACAGCGTTGAGCGCGGCATCAAAGCTGGCGATTTACTATTTACCTACAAGTCGATTTTCCAGGATGTGCGACGTGCCGTCGACTGGGTGCATTCCGATGGCGATCTGAAGCGTCGCACCACGCAGGTGAGTTTCCATTCACATGGTTACCTAGTGAAGATCCTACTTAATGCCACCACCACTCTCTACCCACTAGAATATGGCTCACTATGTGAAGAAGGACGAGCGTTTGCCCACGGTCCTCTCGCGCATCCGGGAGTCGGGCGCCAAGCTCTTCATGCTGACCAACAGCGACTATACGTACACCAACGAGATTATGACCTACCTGTTCGACTTCCCCCATGGCGCCACTCCGGATGAGCCGCACCGCGACTGGAAGACCTACTTCGATGTGATCGTGGTGGATGCCCGCAAGCCGCTCTTCTTCGACGAGGGCACCGTATTGCGGCAGGTGGACACGAAGACCGGCAGCCTGAAGATCGGCACCCACGTGGGACCCCTGCAGCCGGGTCAGGTGTATTCCGGTGGCTCGTGCGAGCTCTTCACCAAGTTCATCAACGCCAAGGGCAAGGACGTGCTCTATGTGGGCGATCACATCTTTGGCGATATTCTCAAGTCGAAGAAGATCCGCGGCTGGCGCACCTTCCTGATTGTGCCCGAGTTGGTGCGGGAGCTGCACGTGTGGACGGATGAGTGCCAGCTGTTCGCGGAGCTACAGAACCTGGACATCAAGCTGGGCGATCTCTACAGGGATCTGGACTCGAGTGCCAAGGTCAAGCCGGACATTTCGCAGCTGCGCACCTGCATCCGGGACGTGACGCACAAGATGGACATGTCCTACGGCATGATGGGCTCGCTCTTCCGCTCCGGCTCGCGCCAGACCTTCTTCTCCAGCCAGGTGGTGCGGTATGCCGACGTCTATGCGGCCACCCTGCTCAACCTCATCTACTACCCCTTCTCGTATATGTTCCGAGCACCGGCCATGCTTCTGCCCCACGAGTCGACGGTGGCCCACGATCAGGCCCATCAGCCGCCTCCGCCGCTGGGCCCTGTTCCCGCGGCCACGGGATCCGCATCGGTGGCCACATCGCCGGATGAATCGGCGCGCATTGTGGCGGGCACCGAGCACGTCAAGGACCCCAAGGACTTGCATCGCGCTGTAAGTAACCTTTGATTAACCCAAATACTGATCGTGACCATGCTAAAGCGAGAGCTTTCTTCTTCCAGAGCTCCATTGTGCACACTCGTCCGTCGACGCCCACCGTGGTGACCCACACCCACGACGAGGACTATTCCGAGGAGGAGGAGACGCCCAGTGGTGCCGAGTCTTCAACAGAGCAGGCCGTGCGCGATGCCTCCGAGGACTAGGTGCCAAAGCCGCCCTCCACCAGCAGGAATGTTTGGATCAACGAATTTTATTCTCAAACTTCCCAGATGTCCCATGCAGCCCGTTACCCGTTACCCTTTCCCTTTGCCCTTTAACCCCAATCCGAACCTTAAGCCCCAAACCGCAAACCCCAAAACCATCCCCGAAATCCACAACGTGGACGAAGCAATTGTGAAACGTACGATTTTCCCTGGCGATTTTACCCGAGCACAGATATGTGAAACTATATACCATATACGATATATACATTATACATTAGCTGGTTCCATACATATAATGTGTCTTTTTTTTAATTAAAACCATAAATTGCTGTAATTGAAAGAGAACATCTCGTTTTGAATAATTCATGAGAGGTGCTAAAAGCCAATTAACTGGGAAACTTTTCGACAGTAACGCTGTGAATCTATTTCTATTACTAGGCATTGAAACATGGTTACTTTCTAGTTATATTCGGGTTACAATTTATTGATGCAGACTGTAGTAGGGGAGTATAGAGTGTGCTCAATGCTTAGCGATCTTGTTACCATCGCACTGGAGATCTGCGTAGATCTGCTCGTTCTGGATTTCGTTTTTGATCTCCGTGGCGAGCTGAACGGCTTTGTCCTGCGGGGAAAGTTCATTCTCAAAGTCCGAAACATAGATATGGAAATAGGAATCACTTACGTTGAAATACACATTCTTCTTGCCCTTCTGGAACTCGCCGAACAGAGCGAAAACATCCACCAACTTGCCGCGCGCTCCAAACTTGTCCGAGATCAAGGAGAACAGATGCTTCACAGTCTCCTGCTCCACGCTGGTGGTGTCCGAGCGGATGAAGATGGCCCGGGGCAGCTGCACGTCCACGTTGCAATCACGGAAGTTGGTGACCGGTCGTCGCTCCAAGGTGGGGCACACCAGCTGGGCGTCCTTGTGCTTCTCCAGCTCGGAGGCGGGCACGATCTGCACCTCGCCATCGGCACTGGAGGACACACGGCAGGCGTCCAGGCCGCGTCGCTTGTTCAACAGGGCGACAGCAGCACGGGATCGTCCGCAATCCTCGTTGAATTTGCTACGAATGGGATTGATGGCAAAGAATGTGGTTGAATGAGATCTATCGATCGTCTGGAAATGGCGAATCCACTTACATGCTGGCCTTCTGGAGGGCCTCCCGCGTGAGGCTGGGTGGTGCCACCGCCACCAGGACATCATCCTGAGCCCGCTGCTCGTAGACGATTGGCTGCAGCTGGTTGCTGCGGGCATCCGCGTAGCCGGCAGCGCGCACAATGGCCAAATCCGCCTCCTTTTTGGTCAGAGCCACCACGCAGTCGGTGGACTGAACGCACTCGAGTTCCGGACGAGCATCGCGGGCGTAGGCAGCCTGGTGGAGCGCCTGGCACTTGGCGTACTCGTCGTCGTTCTGGGCGCACAATCGGATCTTCCTGATGGCGCTGCCATCACGCTCGATCACATCCTTGTAGCCGGCACGCTCCAAATAGACCTTGGGATCGATGGCGGCCTCCTTGCTGTGGTACACGGCATTCGGCTGGATGAGCAGATGGGCGGCGGCGTCCTTGTTCTGCGCCTGCAGTCCATTGGCAAAGAAGCGCTCCAGTCGCGACTGCAGTTGGTGCAGCTGCTCGGAGTTGTGGACGGCCTGCTCGTTGGAGATGTAACCGCTCCAGGGGCGCTGGGCCCAGGAGCAGGCGGGTCCGGTGACCGGGCGTCGGGTGCCATCCTCGCATAGATACTCGAAATTCTCCGGTTTGCCCTCCGCCGGCGGCGCATCTGGGCCGGCACCGGGCAGACCGAAGTACTTCTTGATGTACTGCACCTTGGAGAAGGCCACCTGGCCCTGACCCTTGTCCAGGCAGCGAATGGCGCCGTCATAGCCACTGAACTTGTCCGGATAGTTGCACTGCTCCGGCTTCTCGCACAGGGCGCACAGGTTGGCGTACTTCTTCTTCAGCAGGCGATCCGTGTCCGGGTGCGTGGAGTAGGTGCCCACCAGGCACGACTGCGCAAAGAACTCGGACAGCGACTTCAGTTCGCGCTCGGTGGCGGAGATCTGCGGATCGGCGGACACCTTCAGGATGTGCGTGTTCTTCAGCTTGGTGATGGGGATCTTGTAGCCCACGTTGCGTCCGAAACCAGTGTGGCAGGACTTGGCGCCACGCAGCTGCTGCAGGGTGCGGATGGGCGAGTCCTTCTTCACCAGGATAATGCCCTCGTAACGGAAGGCGGCTGTCGAGAAATCAGATAATTACGAGATTTATGAGCATTTCTTTCAGTTGCTCCTCTTTTAGCCTACTTACCATCTTTGTCCTGCTGCGTACGAATCTCGGAGATCACGCGATAGTCCTCGTTCTTGCGATGATAGGCAATGTACATGTCCTCCGGCTCCGTGGCCAGCACATCGGCCTTGCGCTGCTCGATCAGCTCCAGGCACTCCACTCGATCCCGCCCAGCCACGCACTCCATGCGGATGCCCGCCTCCGAGGGATCGGCCAGCAGCTGCTGGCACTCGGCCAAGTAGATCTGCGGCACACACAGGCGATCTGCTCAAAATAGTTGGCACTGGTTAGTTGGATGGAACTGATGACTCTGGGCGATGTATCACATACAAATGGGTTCCTCCGCATGGGAGGACTGCGGTGCAAGGATCAGCAGCAGGACGGCCGCCGCCAGTGGCAGCCAGGTGTGGGTCTTGCGCGGCGACATCATCTCAGGAACAGTTGAAGCTCGACTGTGGAGAATCCGGAGCCGGCTGGTGGCTTTTATAGTCCCCGATACCCAAGTACCCAGATGTGCTGCTTCTTTCTCCCGCGACTTTCGTGCTTTTCGTTTTTTGCACTCGTGTTTGTTCTCTTTCGCTTCTATTTGCCCGGCGACAAGGAGGCACAATAAATTCTACTACTACTACTAGTAATAATAATAATAACAACGAAAGAAAGACAGTCCAGGCGACCGGTTTTGCGAGGAAAGGCGTGAGTGGGCGGCAATCCAGGCCTATACTCCGGCAAACGAGTTTGCGACACTGATGTATGGCTGTGCCATTAAATGCGATTTTCGCAAATCAATTACAAGTCAATTGTTATGGCACGATCTACCATGATCTACCTTAAGTTTGACTCCTCAACTTTTGCAATCGATCAAAATCCGAATTTTGCCTCAAGCAATTAGTTTTAGAACTTGTTAATCAAACAAACAGTGGCTATTATTGAGCCACCGCTTTCTCTTGACAGAACTCATTTAGGCACATACACTAATTACTTGCACACATTCTTAGACGAAACGTTTAGGCTGGGAAAATGCCTTATTTGAGTCGAAAAAGCGTAATTGCAACATTCGCAAAGTCGAGGGAACAGCTGCCTCTTAAGTTAATTGCATTGGCACTTGATCCCCTAATCGATCGAGCCATATACTATGCATACGTGACTGATCCCAGAGCCACCGACTTGGACTTGGTGTGGGCACCTATTGAGTTATATAAATTTCTTAGAATTCACTCCCCTGCCAAATAAACTGGTACAATCTTTCCTAGTCGATTGTCGTTCGTGTTGCACTAACAACCGGTTGAGCCACCTCCTCGTCGATCCCACTGGGATGACCCACCATCAGCACCACCACCACCACCACCACCCTACCCATTCCACCAATCCACTGACCATAAATCATGCGATTTGAGCCCTTAGTCCCAGGGGCATACTTACTTACTGAATTTCCATTGTGCTCCACTGTGGCTCTTCAGTTTTTGCGAGTCCATTTTTCACTTTCGCAAACGGTGCTCGCTTTTGATTTGCATTCATCTAATGATTTGGCTACTTGAAATTCACTTTTCTTGGAAGCAAACAAATTAAGAGTAATTGCCTTTTATTTATACTCTCCGAGGGGATATTTTTACATTTTTAATTGGATGAATACTCGGCCGGCCAATTTGCCAACTATAAGTACACAACGCATGTTGATATTATGATAATTTTAAATACTTGCTTAATAATTCGCCAGCTTGTCTATCAGCATAATCCTGATTTATTTCTTTATATATTATGCAAAATGTGTTTATGTTCACAAAGTTCATACGTAAAGTCGGTTAGAACATATTTAGAGCTCATTTAACCTTCTCAAAAAAGTTAGGGTATACGCCATTCGCAAGTGGCTTGCATTAGCATTCGTCTCTAGTTTTATTTACTTGAATTTCGCCCCGCTATCAGGGCATTTGTTTATTCAGGCCGGGCACAGAACCTGTTCCACGGGCGGGATGGGATGGGATGGGATGTGATGGGATCACCTAGCTAGTCACCCGCATCGGCTGGGTGCAGTAGGAGCACGGAGAGGAGCTTTGGATTTGTCCAGCTCCAGCAGAGAGAGAATTGACGACCTGCTTAAAATGCAGGCCGTGCCTCCTGTGGGGGAGGGGGGCGTGGCTGGGCAATGAGTCGTGGGGCCGGCAATTGAATGATGAAGTGCAAAACGAGATCACAATGGCAACTGGCGTGGGCGGTGAAGTGGGCGTGGGCGGGGATCTTTCTAGTGGAATCGACCAGAAACCGAATTAGACATTGTTTATTATGCCGGCTTCGCAGTTGGCACTTGGCACTGGGCAAGGTCAAGAGCCCCGGAGCGGACGGGAATCTACCCGGATCGCAATGGGTTGGGGATTTTTCCCAGCACTCCGGGGTGGCCTCTTATCAGCAGTCCTCTGGCAGCGGGGCTATCTGCAGGCAGGTATTAAGGCATTGTAGCCACACCCAATACCAAATCGCACAGTCTGAGTTGTCAGCAGAAAAAGGTTCGCTTCATTATATTTAACCGCACGGAAAACGCATTCATCAAGCGAAAGTATGCGATAAAAATAAAGCAATGCTACTTGCTTGTTTTAAATGAAAATTGCTAATTAAGTAAGATTTTGAATGCAGTGCAACCTCAGATTAGTAAAACTATTTACTATTACCAAATAAAACCAAAAAAATAATTATTTTTTAACATATGTAAGGTTTCAAATAAGAAGTTTAAAAGCTCTCACTTGCTTGAAAATTATTTAGATATTATATTTTTAAGAGAGCCTATTTTTCTGGATTTACGGGGATTTTAAGTATGTCTTGGTGACTTGATATACATTTATTTAAAGTTTTATTAATGAGGCATACCAAATTTTAAACTGAAGAGATGGCGCCAAAACGCACTGTTAGTTTACAGCACCTTCCCTGTAGACACAAGTAGTTAACGCACACTAAATAGAAGTGCATTTCAATCTAAACAATTTTAAGGCTTAAGTGCATCTACTAGTTGTGCATTCAAATGCACATTCAAATGTTAAAATGAAAAGTGGTAAATTGCCATGTTTGGCAACGAACTGCAAGCATTTGAAAAGCGCGCCAAGTGCGCCCAACAGCCCGCTGTTAGCAACAGTAGGTGCTAGCTGGTGGTGTGAGGCCCGGCTAGAGCAGTGCGCAGCCCTGGCTGCATTTGCGTGGCATTTCCGCACGCCGCCACGCACGGTCACACCCGAAACCATTGTGACACGTCGGAAAGACCAAAAAAATAGAATTGTAAATTGTTAAATTGTTCAATTGGCATATCGGGCGTATCAAACAGGCGAAAGGAACAGGCAGCCACGATGACGTCGCAAGTGCCGTGCTACACGATAATCAACTCGCCGGACCTCGAGGTGCCCAACGAGATGCAGCTGAAGCAGGATCTCGAGAAGGGCGACACAAACGTGAAGATCGAGACGCTGAAGCGGGTGATTAAGTTGCTGCTGAATGGGGAGCGGTATCCGGGCCTGATCATGACCATCATACGATTTGTGCTGCCCGTGCAGAATCACACGATCAAGAAGCTGCTGCTCATCTTCTGGGAGATTGTGCCGAAGACGTCGGCGGATGGCAAACTGCTGCAGGAGATGATACTGGTGTGCGATGCGTATAGAAAGGATCTGCAGCATCCCAATGAGTTCCTGCGCGGCTCCACGTTGCGCTTCCTCTGCAAGCTGAAGGAGCCGGAGTTGCTGGAGCCCCTGATGCCGGCCATACGCGCGTGCCTGGATCACCGGCACTCGTATGTGCGACGAAATGCCGTGCTGGCCATCTTCACCATATACAAGAACTTTGATTGGCTGGTGCCCGATGGGCCGGAGCTGATTGCCAGCTTTCTGGACACGCAGCAGGACATGAGCTGCAAGCGCAACGCCTTCCTCATGCTCCTGCATGCGGATCAGGAGCGTGCACTCAACTATCTGGCCAGCTGCATCGATCAGGTGCACACCTTTGGCGACATACTGCAGCTGGTCATTGTGGAGCTGATCTACAAGGTGTGCCATGCCAATCCGGCCGAGCGTTCGCGATTCATTCGCTGCATCTACAACCTGCTGAACTCCAGCTCGAATGCGGTGAGATACGAGTCCGCTGGCACATTGATTACGCTCTCGCTGGCGCCCACGGCCATCAAGGCGGCGGCCAGTTGCTACATCGAACTGGTGGTGAAGGAGAGCGACAACAACGTCAAGCTGATCGTGCTGGATCGCCTGGTGGCCATGAAGGAGCACGAGGGCATGGAGAAGGTGATGCAGGACCTGGTGATGGACGTACTGCGCGTTCTGGCCGCTCCAGACATCGAGGTGCGCCGGAAAACACTCGCACTGGCCTTGGACTTGGTCTATTCGCGTAATATTGGTGAAATGGTGCTGGTCCTCAAGAAGGAGGTGGCCAAGACGCACAATGTGGAGCACGAGGACACTGGCAAGTACAGGCAGCTGCTCGTCCGCACCCTGCACACCTGTTCCATCAAGTTTCCCGACGTGGCCGCCAATGTTATACCCGTACTTGTCGAATTCCTCTCGGATACCAATGAGTTAGCCGCCGCCGATGTGTTGATCTTTATACGCGAGGCCATCCAAAAGTTCCCCGCCCTGCGCGCCCTCATCATTGAGCATTTGATTGAGGCCTTCCCGCAGATTAAGTCCTCCAAGATACATCGGGCCGCCGTTTGGATTCTGGGTGAATACGTCGAGGGCTCGCAAATCCTCGAGGTGATCGCCGTCATCCAGCAGACGCTGGGCGAGGTGCCCATGGTGGAGGCGGAGCAGCGCCGCCTGGCCGGGGATCAGACCGAGGAGCAGAAGCAGCAGCAGGGATCCGCAGGCGGAAGTGCAGCTGGATCCGCCACAGAGGGCTCTGGCAGCGGTAACGCCAGCAACAAGGTCACCTCCGATGGAACCTATGCCACCCAGAGTGCCTACAGTCTTGCCCCGTAAGTAACGTGCTACGTGTACCACTTTCAACGTTGCATCAGCTTACACTGATAAAACGCCTCTAGCTTTGCCGCCACTATCCATTGTTTGTTGATGAGTCATCACAATACGTAGCACTTACAAAATAGTTAGCTAAACTTAATAGTTTAGGCAATGTTTTATGAAGTTTCAATGGTATTCTAACGCTAGTTTGTGCCTCTTGCAGGGTGGCCAAGGCGGAGAAACGTCCGCCATTGCGTCAGTACTTGATGGACGGCGACTTCTTCATCGGCGCCGCTCTATCCGCCACGTTGACCAAGCTGGCGCTGCGCTTCGCGGAACTGGAGACGGAGCCGCGTGCCCAGAATCGCCTGACCACGCAGGTGATGCTCATCATGAGCTCGATACTGCACCTGGGCAAGTCCGGTTTCCCCAGCAAGCCCATAACCAACGACGACACCGATCGCATCTTTGTCTGCCTGCGCACGCTGAGCGAACGCACGCCGGAGGCCGTGTCCGTCTTCACACTCTACTGTCGCGAGGCTCTGGGCAAGATGCTGGATGCCCAGCATGACGAGGACCAGCGCATGCTGAAGGAGAAGCAGAAGGCCACCGCCAAGGTGCAGCCAGACGATCCGGTGCTCTTCGCACAGCTCTCGAATGGACGCGACAATCAGCTGGGCGAGAACGTGTTCGAGTCCAGTCTGAACCAGGCGCTGGCGGGCAGCAAGAACGCCCAGCTGAGCGACGTGGCCTCGCCGAACAGCAAGCTCAACAAGGTCACTCAGCTGACCGGCTTCTCGGATCCCGTATATGCCGAGGCCTACGTCAATGTCAACCAGTACGACATTGTCCTGGACGTGTTGATCGTCAACCAGACCAGTGAGTACCAGTGCACTTTCAGTTGAAAGGGAATCGCTCACATCCATGCAATCATCACTTTCAGACGACACGCTACAGAACTGCACACTGGAATTGGCCACGTTGGGCGATCTTAAGCTGGTGGAGCGCCCGCATCCAGTGGTCCTGGCTCCGCACGACTTCTGCAACATCAAGGCCAACGTAAAGGTCTCCTCCACAGAGAACGGCATCATCTTCGGCAATATTGGTGAGTAGTCGGAATAAATTCCGCGTTTAAATGCACTCCCAAACTTATGGCGCCTATCCAATAGTTTACGACACCGCCCTGAATACGAATGTGGTGGTGCTCAATACCATTCACATCGACATCATGGACTACATCATTCCGGCCAGCTGCACGGACACCGAGTTCCGCCAAATGTGGCAGGACTTCGAGTGGGAGAACAAGGTCACCGTCAACACCAGCTTCACCGACCTGCACGAATATCTCAAGCACCTGCTGAAGAGCACCAACATGAAGTGCCTCACGCCGGAGAAGGCGCTGTCCGGCCAATGCGGCTTCATGGCCGCCAACATGTACGCCAAGTAAGTATCCAGTTGTCCACTCGAGAGCTGCAATAATAAACTCCACTCATCCTTTTATCCACCCACTTTGCAGGTCCATTTTCGGAGAGAATGCTTTGGCCAATCTGAGTATCGAGAAGCCCGTGGATGATCCCGATTCCAAGGTGACGGGACACATACGCATTCGCGCCAAGAGTCAGGTGAGAGTCGGGCACAATCCATCCGCGCATCTGTACGTGATCATTCCACTAATGTCTAATCCGGGTTCTGTCTTTCGCAAACAGGGCATGGCCTTGAGTCTGGGCGACAAGATCAGCTCCTCGCAGAAGCAGTCAGTGCAGGCGGCCTAGTGGACGTGGAACTGGACGTGGACGACCAGCCACCAGCAGGAGCGACGTATCTAGACGACGTATTCGGCCTCCCGCCCGCATTCCGCCAGCTGCAGCTTCTTCAATTTACATTACACGTTACAATTATGCATAAAGAATATATTATACCTTAACCCCAAGAAGGCAGTGCTTTCATTTGATGGGGCCATATATCAGTGGATTTATTTTGTTCTTCATTTTCCACAATTAACGAAAAAGTTGAAAAAGTTAAAATGCCTATGTGGAGTATAAATTATGATATACAATTCTTTTAAAATCTGAACAAATTATTTGATTTCTTAACTTTGCTAACGGCTAAAATGATTAAATTCCTATTGAAGTGAACTAAAGTAGCTGAGGGTTAGGTAACTTTGTCTTAGACCTGGAGCATGGGACGTTTTTCCTTGGCCTGGAGGTTGTCGTTCGTCGTTGCATAGCCAGTGCCGCCCTGTGAAATAGTCGAGAAACCTTATCAGTACAGGAAAGTTGTGCAGTTCGGGGTGCACTTACTCGCTGCAGGGGAATGATGTCCTTGTCCTTGAGCTTGCGATCTGTGAGCGGATGGATCATGTCTTTTCTGATCAGCCGCTCCACGCACTCCATGGTCACCACATCGCCACTGTGGTAAAAAAGTAACTATAAAGGGTTTTCAAAGCGAAATCCCAGCGAGAACTCACGTGGGTCGCAGCACAGCGCAGGGCACCGCATTGCTGAGTGCGTCGTGGGTAATGGGGCACATGTAGCGCGCCTCCTTGGCAATGAGCGAGCGCTTCGAGTCGCCGTCCTTGAGCAGCGTGAACTTGACATCAATCAGATCCTTGACACGCAACGGTTGCTGCGACACCGGGCAGTAGATGGTGGCGTCGGGCTTCTGGGCCTTGGCCAACCCAGCATTGGGGCACTCGGAGGGCAGCCAGAAGCTGGGCAGCTTCTTCTCGTGCCCGTTGGTCATGTTGGAAATCGAGGATGCGGACGATGAAGATGCAGACGGTGTGGATGCAGATGAACCTGCAGCAGCAGCGGCGGCTGAAGTCGATGCCTTCTCTCTGGCAGCGGCGGAGGAGTGGGCGGGCGTCATCGCTGGCTTCTCGGCATTGACGAAGCGCTCCATGCGCGCCTGCTGCTTGCTGTTGGCCTCCTGGTTCAGTTGATCCTCCTCCGCGCGCCTCAGGCGCTCGTACTCCTTCAGCCGGCGACTGTACTCGTTCTTCTTCGTCACGATGTACTGCAGGATGGCCTCCTTGTCGAACAGGTAGCCATCCTTGGTGATCACCGGCCTGCGACACGGCTGCAGCGTCAGAGAGCAGCAGTCGAAGGATTTCACCGAATCCTTGCCCAAACGCTGGGCATTCGTGCCGTAGCCGGACTCCGCCGCGTCCCGCTTCTTCTCGTTGTAGGTGTATACGGCTCCGGCCGTGCAGTTTCGGGCGTGGCGCGTCATTTCAAGGAAGATGCCTGTCGTTGGCTGTGGAAAATGTAAATAAATTCCTTAAAATGGTTTATTTACAATCTGAAGTGTGACCGTATCGTGATCGCTTGATTTGCTGAGTCGGATTAAAAAACCGCTGAAACTGTTCGAATCAACAACTCATAAAATAATCAATTTCTGAGCTCTTTTAATACTTTTTCATCAGTAAGCCCTCAAAACGAACATTTTTAAATTACTGAATTTAATTTATTTCGATTTAGTGCATTAAAAACTGTTTGGTGACTGGTATTTTTGCTTAGCTATAAACTAGCTGAAAATTCGAAGCAATCGATGCGGTATATTCGGTATATTGCGCGGTATATTCCTGGTAAATAATTCCCTGTCCTCCGATTTCCGGGTTTTTCCTTGATTTCCCCGGATTGGATTGGCTTTGGGCGGCCGGCGATGGATTACCAGTACTTCGAGGAGGAATCGGACTACATTGATCTGGACGAGGAGGAGGACGACGACGACTTGGAGACGGCCGGCAGCTTGGACTACAGGTTTGGCCAGCCGGACAGTGAGGAGGATTACTATTTCGGCGGGGAGGAGGAAGAGGAGGTGGTAGATGGACACGGAATCCTGGAGCTGGCCGCGCGGCTCCTCGAGAGCCTGCAGAGCTGCGTGCAGCCATCGGTGCTGCAGGTCATGCAGTATGTGGCGCCCATGCTGCTCCTCTGTCTGCTGTGTCGTCTCCTGTGCCTCCTCTACTCGCAGCGCAGACGCCTCACCAGCCTGGCACCGCTGCACTTGCTCCACTTCGCCTGCGGCTTGATTATTCTGCAATTCACCGTGGGCTACCGTCTGCTCCTCCTGCTACTGCTGGCCGCCGTGGGCTACCTGCTGCTCCAGCTGTTGCGTCTGGGTCGTAGAGGAGCTCAAGTGCTGGCTGTACTAACCGTGGGCAGCCAGTTCCTGTACGAACTGCTCATTTGGCGGCGGCGCAGTGACTGGCCGCAACTGCGCGGCATCCAGATGGTGGTCAATATGAAGCTCATCTCGCTGGGATTCGACCTGACCGCCAGTGGGCAGCTGCACGCCAGGATACCGGGTCCGATTGCCTATCTGGGCTACATATACAGCCCGGCCACCTGCGCCCTGGGCCCGTGGGTGAGCTTTGGCTGCTACATGGACTGCCTGGTGCCCAGGAACAGCTGGATGGTCAGCATGCGTCGCCTCTTGCCCAACTTGGTGTTCTGCGTGCTGGCTGTGACCGTGTCCAATTGCGTGGCGCCAGCGCTGAGTGACTTCTTCGGGGACAGCTCGCACTTTCTGGTCATGTACTGGGATGCACTGAGTGTGCGCAGCAGCCACTACTTTGTGGGCATCATGGCGCAGGCGCTGCTGGTGGCCTCCGATCAGCGACTGGACGGCGCCACCAAGGAGTCGGATATGCTGGGTCCGCTGATCTCGCAGCCGTGGCTCATCGAGTGGCCGCGCTCGATCAGCTCACTGGTCAGGAGCTGGAACATTCCCATGCACGAGTGGCTCAAGCGGTACATCTACGCGCCCTGCAAGCCGACCTCGTCCAGTTCGAGAGGACGCACCCTGCTGGCGGTGCTCTGCACCTATATGGTGTCCAGCCTGCTGCACGGCATGGATCTGCGCATCTACCTGGTGCTCATCTCGCTGGCCCTCCTAGCCGAGGGTGAATCGCTGCTCAGGCGGCAGCTCGCAAGCCTCCTGAATGCCTGCATCGCTGCCAATCTCTGTCCGGGCAAGGAGCGATGTCGATATAGTCACTGCCCCAGCAAGCGGCGGTCAAGCTCCGTCTCCTACTGGCTGGTGAGGCTCACCAATCTGGCATTCACGGCGCTGGCCATCTTCCACCTGGCCTATCTGGGCGTTGTGCTGCTGGGCGAGGGCCTGGAGGTCGGCGAGGACAGCGAATCCTTCTTGTGGCACTGGCAACAGGCTGGCTATCTCAGCCACTACATCGGCTTGGGCACCTTCGTCCTTTACCTGTTCATCTCGTAGACTCAGACGCAGGATCCAACCGGCCAATACTCGCTATGACTGATCTACACGTATTTATAATCGTAATCCCAATCGAATGCATTTGTACTTTTTGTATCTATTCGTATCTTGTAGTCTGTGTGCTGTGTGAGTACTTAATATTAAATCATTCTGTGAAACGGATGCTGTGATAAGCTTCAATTTGGGCTCCAGATGAGGCATGCTACTGTATTGTATTGGGATGTGGCGTCTTATCAACGATATGCAGTCTTATCTGAAACAAATGATTATGCCCTTCTTGTATTGGCTTCTGAAGAGCACTATGCTCATAAAAAGGCATTCAAGTTTGTTCAAATATTTTTTATTGATTTTTTAATGTATATTTTCTTTGTTGTTGGTTTGTTTTGCTTTTGTTTGTTGCTTGTTTTCGTTTGTTTTCTCATTGAGACAAATATTTATAACAATATTGTAATTTCTACAGATTTTTCTTTTGCATTCCACCTGCCTTTGTATTTACTTGCCATCCTTTTAGTTCCTGCACGCGATTTGTTATTATGAATCCTTTTCTTCGGGCTATCGCGTATCCTTGTGTTTTCATTTACTTTGTTTTTCCGCGCTTACGATTTAGTTATTAAAAGTACTAGCTTAAGAATTATGCAATGACAATAAAAATATTTATTTACTTTGTTGAATGCAACTTTTGTTTGTTTTATTTGCCCTTCTCCGCGTTCCCCCTCCTCCTCCTCCTCTGACTTGGCCAAAATAAGCTGATCTCAGAACTTGCGTTTCGTTTTTTTATGAATTTTTGTTTCTGTTTCGGTTTCAGTTTTTTTTTTGTTTAATTTGCTTTCCTATTTGGCGGAAATTTGGATTCGGACATCAAAAATAGAGCGATATACATGCAAGTTTTCTTATGGTTTTATTTCCGTTTCCGGTGCTTCATTCATTTCATTTTGACATTGTTTCCGTTGCGCTACGCTAGATAAAAAAGTTCGATCTCTGTCCCCCGAATTCATCATTAATTTATCTTATGTATTTGTCCGTCTCTTCGTCTGTTTTCTACAATTCATAACAACAACTGAGTCGATCACAAGAGATAACGAGAGTGTTTGCTTTCAATATATGTATAAATATATATATATAATGCATATATGTATGTACATATCTGTACCCCCACACACACGTGTGTTCCGGCCTTTCGTGTTCCCTTCCCCCCCTCCTTTCGATGATTCGCCCCCAGATTCCAATTCCAAATTGGAGTTGTATGTAAACCAGGTTCTTTGGGGAGCTGCGGTTCGTTTAAAATTATGTAACAAAGTGTTTGAATAATTAATTCCATGCTCAAATCCCAGATGGATTCTTCGCCTCGATCTAAGACTAATTTTACAGATACAATTGGCCGGCACACACGCACACAAATGTACAGACACGCACACACACACATGTAAATCAAGTGAAACTTGCGATTTTTGAACAATTTGAATTGGGAGGCTCAGAAAACCCATTCGTCCGCTCCTATCTAGCCTTCCTGTCTGGACATCCATGGGGGTGGGTGGTTGGTGGTTTGGGGGGCTTGGGGGGGGGGAGTGCTGGTTGACTATATCCTGACATATTGGCTTACAACAATTCGCTAAGAAAAAACACTTTCGCTAGACACGCACGTCCTGCTGCATCAATTACGAATTAGGTAAAACAAAAAAATTTAATTACAATTACAATTACAGCGGATTACAGCGAATCCGTTGGGTGTAGCTAGGTGTGCATGTGGGTGTGGTGAAAGGTCTTAGGTTACAGAAACACATGTTTGTAGGTTTGTAGGTTTGTAGGTTCGTAGGTAAACTTCAGTATCGTTAAGTTAGCGAATAAACTAAGGCGTAAACTAAATCATAAACATAATATTACATCTTTAAATTACAAACATAATTACATTGTGTGTCCGGCAGATAGACCCGACCCTCCGTCGTCTGCGTCCCAACAACACGATCCCACGATCCCACGATCCCACGATCCCTCGTCACACAGTTCATACAGTTCATATTCATACAGTTAATGTACACGCTACCACATATAGCATCCTATACGTATAGAAATCATGATATGCGGCCGGCCCACGGCTAGGATCGATCCATCATCGCTGCTGTCGGTTGGCGTTGTCCAGAACAGAACGGAGCGGAGCGGAACCGCAGCGCAGCAGTTGTCGCCGTAACCGTGTCCGTATCCGTGTCCGTATCCGTATCCGTAACCGTAGCCGTAACTGGAGGCGGAGGCGCAGGCAGCGCCAGAGCCCCGCCCACATTCAATCGTTCTTGGTCTGACAGTAGAGCTCCTTGAGCGACTTCAGCTCCTCGATGAGCGCTTTGTTTTGGTTCTCTAGCACCGCCACTCGATTCTCCAGGCACTTGATGTACTCCTTCTTCTTGCGCCGGCACTCCCGCGCCGCCTCCCTGTTCTTCTGCAGCCGGATCTCGCGCTTACGGGTCTGATCCTCCACTATCCCGCTGTTGTCTGCAAAACAAGGATACAAGTGCATAAGGATTGATTGATCAGTGGAGCCATAAAAGTTGTGTGCATATCTCCCACAAGCGGAACTCTCTGTAACTCGAACTGAATTTGATTTCATTGCTTTATACTTCGCTAGTCGGATGATTTGGGGTTTCACTTCGATGTCAACACAGATTACATGCAAAAATGATTAACCATATCGTTCGTGTTCAACAAAATAATTTGAATAGAAACAAAATTAATGCCAGTATGAATGGAGTTCTTTGAATAATTCATAGAATATCTGAAGCATTATCAAAATGACCAATTGATAGCGATTGAATTTACATATCTGCAGAAGCTGGACGATGAAGCAGTCCCATGAATGCTTCATCGTCTAAATTCAGCATGGAAACTTCGAGTGGAAAGTTGACTGCTCGATTCCAGTTCGATTTACAAGTGTCCTGCCAAGTTGCAACTGTGGCGCTGCAAGCTACAAGCTAAAGTTTTGGAGCGTGGCTATTACTGGTGTTGTAGGACATCCGATTGGACAGGTAGTACGTGGGATCCAACTGCATCAGGGAGCTGTTCGCCGCATTGCCCCCCGCTCCGGTCCCCGCCAGCTGGGAATTGAGCACGCCGTCGGACATGGGAAGCGATGCGCCTGGGATGGGGTTCGATTCGAGTTGGAGTTCGATTTCGAGTTGGAGTTCGATTCGAATTCGATTTGGGAGTTTAGTTGTCGTTTGTCGTTTGTTGTTGAGTTGTTGTTGTTGTTGCAGTTGTTGTTCAGGACATAATTGAATGTTATATATTTTTTTTGTTTTTTTTTTGTGGGTTGGGTGGAGGAAGGCGTTCGAAAAGAAAACAATGAAAAAAAAACAACAATAAAAAATTATAAGAAAACATATTTTCCATTTTTCAGTTTTCAATTGGAAGTTTTGAAATTTCGGATTGATTTTTTTTGTTTTTTGGTTTTTTGGTTTATGAACTTG
Organism: Drosophila teissieri; assembly: GCF_016746235.2. Classification (NCBI taxonomy): domain Eukaryota; kingdom Metazoa; phylum Arthropoda; class Insecta; order Diptera; family Drosophilidae; genus Drosophila; species Drosophila teissieri. The sequence goes on from NC_053034.1 coordinate 10,036,252, forward strand.
AGTGGTGTGTGCGAGCGAGAGCGGCGAGCGAGCGAGCGAGATAGGTAGATTGGTTAGTCAAGGAGAGTGGAGAAAAGCTTTTGATTAACGGTTAAGGTACTGTTAGGTGAGAGGGTTTGCTTGTACTTCTCTATTACTATTTAATATTTGGCATGATGGGTTGTGTGTGTAACAACGGCAACAGCAACAACAACAACAGCGATTATAGCAACAACAACGACAAGAGTGGCAGCGAAAGAGAGAGAGAGAGAGAGGGGAGGGCGAGAGAGATAGAGGAAGGCGGGGAAGAAGACAGCAGCAATAGTTTTGATGCTTAAATTATTGTAAACATTAATCATTATTGTTGCTGCCTTCACTCCCTGCCTATGTACATGTGTGTATGTGCGAGTGTGAGTTGGTGAAAGAGTGCACGAGTGTGTGTGTGTGTGTGTGCGAGCGAGAGGTTTATTTACAGGAGAGAATTGGAAAATCGCGGAATCTCTACAACGCGTCCTCTATTCTGCCCATTCTCAGGCCAAGTTTTTCGTCCTTTTGTTTTTCTTTCATTATTTTCACTTCGTTAAAGCAACACCAACAACAACATCAACTAAATGATAATGGGGGCGGCGGAAAAGGGGTGGGGTTGCCTGTTGTACGGCTGCCTTAAATGGCATTCCTAATGGTGTAGAAAGGACAAGGCGGGCAGTCCTTCACAATCTATGCGTTGTATGTACAAATACAGTTGAGATCCAAACAAAAGCACTCAATGTCAACAAACTGGGTTACATTATTTCTACCTCTATCCTCTGTTTCATTACATCTTTAAGCAACTGTTTTTCAACACGACTGTAACTGATATATGCAAGGCTCAATGAAAGTATACTATCCTACTCTGTTCTGAGTGAAAATTCACTATTTGGACAGTTTTAAGTAGTCATAAAGAATAGTGAGCTTTATATTTAATGTTTAATTTTTATTCAGTCCATAATATATTCTGGTTATTCTTTTGAGCTTCAATAGGCATAGAATCTTATTATTGCATTGTGAGAAACGTCGCCTCATAAACAATACCAGCCTAATGAATGATGTAAATGTTTACCTTAGAGGCCTGCTATATATTTACAATAACGAATTCATAAAGTTCGTAAAAACAAGTGAGCATATTGGACAATAGACTTTGATAAAATAGTAAATGCCTGTTTTTGGCAAAGTTTGTGGCCTCTCATTTAATGATTTTGATATGGATCATTTGCTAAAGCGCACTACAACGAGTGTTTACAGTGTTACTTAGCCAACCGCTACTGTACAAGATGAACGGGGAATGTGACAATGGGGTTACAAACACTGGGAAATGAATGGTGTCTGATGGACGGACCGATTCTCCAGCGATATGGGAGTGCTGGGAGTGTGGTCGAACGATCGCCAGGCGCAAGTGCATCGTGGGATGAACGATGAAAGGCGATCAGCTCGGCGATGCGTTGGATTGTTAGGCGATATAGTGGTTTAAAGAGCGACAGAGATGTGTTTCGAGTGGGTGTGTGACTGACTGACTGGTGGAGAGATCGTCCCCCGGATTTACCGCTCATGTCCGGACCGCTGATCTCGGTGTAGATCTTATTGTACGACGGCCGTCGCGTCAGCTCGCTGCGGTGGTGCTGGGAATCGTCGTCCGACAGACTCTCGTCGCTGTCCTCCGGGTGCTGCGTGTTCGGTTCGGGTTTGATCTTACACGGAAAGGTTGGAGGGATCTGTGTGCGAGGTGATCGAGGGCATTAATAGAGTTCGGTTCGGCGGGTGCTCCTCGAGCTACGCACTTTGTTACGCACTTGCACTGCATTGCCAGGTGTCGTGTGGATCACCGTCGAGTTTGGCTGCTTGGCCACATAGACCACCTTCTGCATCGCTGTGGCGGCGGCCAGCGCCTGTTGCTGCTGTTGCTGGGTTCCAGCTGCTGTCTGTATGACCCCCGAGGGGTTGGCCTGTATCACGGATTGCACCTGCGGGAATAGAAGGTCGCTACATTAGAAACGCTCGTGGTCAGGGTTATTGGCCTCAACTGGACTGGCACTGTGAGTTTTGACAAAATATTAGCCTTGAATTAATGTTATTTCACCTCTCATAAACTGGATATATAATTATAGTTTGCTAATGCTTTAAGGTACATAAAACTGTCCAAATTCCGGGGATATACATATATTCCCATCTATACTGAGTTCCCATGCCAAAGGAGGCTTTCAAGCGCTTCTGCACTGAAGTCCTTGGAAACAACTTCTGGCTGGGATCCGGGACACCTGACACTTGACACATAGCACCTAACACCTGCTCCCCGAATGCTCACCTGTAGTCCGTGCTGCGCCAGCGCCTGGATGGGGTATTGTATGTTGCAGTTGGCGGTGGTGGTCAGCACGGAGGACGCTCCGCCTCCCTGGGCGTTGTTCGTCGCCCCCGTTGGACCGCCGGCCGTTGTACTTTGTGGGTTCTGTTGCTGCTGCTGCTGGGGGTTACCGCCTCCTCCTCCTCCGCCACCGCCACCCCCCGCTGCTGCCGCCGCCTGTTGGGCAACGACATCGACCACGTCATTGGAGCCCGATGCCGCCGACGAGTTGCCGTTCTCCTCGACGATGCTGTTGTCCATGTTGCCGATCCTGGCGATCTTCAGCAGCACCGAAACGCTCTCCGACAAGTGCTTCAGTTTGGCTACCTTTTCCGCTTCAATTTGGCCAGTTTGAAGACGTTTCTACAATGGGATTGGATTGGATTGTTTTGGATTACGGGTGTCAGTTTGCGGTTTATCAATGTCTCATCCGGATTCTGATTCAGAAACCGTTCCTGCTTCTGGGCGGGATTGGCATGGGCTCGTTTTTGTTTTGGGCCGATGACGAGTGTGCGTTGTGATGACGATGATTATATTGTGGCTGTGCTGTCGATTGCTGACTGATGGAACTCAAGTTCCCCCAAAGGAAAACAACAACAATAACAACACCGAGTCGTGAGTATTTCGGTGGAATGACGTCATGACAACGTTGCGCGCGCGTAAGTGTGTGTGTGTGTGTGTGCCAAGAAGCAACAAAAAAAAAAACAGAAAAGCACACCACACAGCACACAGCGAAAAAATCAACTTACTTTCTGATGACATCACTAAAAACGTTGCTGCTGAGAGGCTTTTGTTGTTGTTGCTGTTGCTCGCTCTCTTTCCGCCTCTCCCTCTCTCACTCTTTCTTGCGCTCGTTGACTGTGTGTGTGTGTGTGAACGCGCGTTGCACGCTGCGCTGGCAACTTGTTGAAAAGTTGCGCTGGCCAGGCAAATAAATATATATGTGTACAGCAGCAGAACAAGCGAATCCTAAAAGTTCGAACCCTAAAAGTTCAGATACATTTCGTATGGCATCGCGCAAAGGTTTCTTATTTGTTTCCTCTTTTTGGGAGAACCCCACAGAACACACACGCACACTGGAACACAGCAGCGAATTGGTGCGACAAGTTGGCAGCACGCACACACACAACACTCTCTCGCTCTCTCTCTCGTTCTCGCTCGCTCTTGCTGCCTGTTGTTATCGTTGCTTACGTTCTTTTTTCTATTCGCAGCACTAAAACGCGTTTCTTTTGGCGGCAAGAGCGCTGGTTTGGCGAGTTTCGGACGAGAATTTACGCGTTTTAAACGGCCACAGCAATCGAGCGCAACGATCTATTGATAAACACCGTTTTTGCGCAAAAATCGTTCGTTTATTGCTGGCTCGCTCACCTAGTGATGTAAAAAAACATCGATGCATTTAGCAGCAATGTTTTAGGGCGATATGTTTCGATGTTTAGCTTGATATCGATGACACACATCGGCTGTTTCGTTGAAAACTGTTCTAAAAAGTGTGACCGTGGCTGCAGGATGAGCAACAAGCTGAACGATAAGGCTACAGAATACCACATTGGTTGAAAACTTAGCTGGAATTGCGGTGCTGACTTTGGCTAAATCAGCGGGAACTTTTAAAAATTGTATTTGCTATGGTTTTTTTTTAAGTTTTTAGTGCTTAGATAAAGGGTTTAGATCAATTTTCCTCCGTTTTATTTAATAACATACAAGTACATAACTTTATTTTATATTTTAAAGCACGCGTAAATAATCACTCAACTTCACCTTAAATCTGTTAATTGCAACTAACCCTTGCAACCCTTGGACAAATAATGAATCACTAATTGAATTGTTATTCCATTAAGAGAACACTAACAGAACAACTCTGGTGGCCCGTCAACAAACAATTAGACATAATTACCATTACAAAATAGTTTTAGATCCCCGGATTTTAGCGCGCATAAAACCTAAAAACTTGGAATATAGCAAAAAGTTCTTTGTTTTGCTTATTTCGCTACTCCTAAAAACAGCTTGTTCACATAAGCGCACAAAACAATTAGCCTAAATGATATTCTCGGCTAATTACTTTACAGCCAAATAGTTATTGGCTACATGAGCTGGCCATGACGTCATCGCGTGGAAACTTGGCGGAAAGTTTGAGGCGTAGAGCTGGCCTTTAAAACAGACCTGAGATTGTTTGAAGCCTGCAACAGCTCCCAATAAATAGTTAATTAGTGCAATGACTGTGCCCCCGTTTACTTTTCCTCTGAATTATAATATCCAATTCCATTTGCATTATTTAGGCTGCTTTTTCAATCGACTTCCCTTTGAGTGACATAATAATTGCCATTAATTACGACGTCGCACGAACCCTCAACCGCCCTCAAGCGCCCCCACCCCCCAACCCCTCCGTCATCCCCTTTCGGTTGTGGACCCCAAAACGCCGGACTGTCTGAACCAACCGACCTAGTGGACTGACTCACTATCCAAATCCGCATTACCTCTGCGCCGGCTGACATCACTGGCTAATGAAGTTTGCCCGGTGGCCGCGAAAAAGGAATTGTAAATACGGCTCCTATATTACACTTCTATAACACATATATACGTACGTACATATATACATATATAGGTACTAAATACACCTGCGTTCAGCACAATAGCCGTTGAGAGCTCGACCATAAATTGGCTCAAATATGCGGCTTGCACACAAGCCCGTACCGCCTGCACGGAAAGAAATGCAGATCGTTTTCCATTTACAGTCTTGAATTTTAAAAAAGGTCAATAGTTAGTTGCTTACCATTCTGAGTCCACTCAAAATGTTGTGAGGAGTATTAAAACTCCCCACAAATCCGGGTGTAGGAGATCGGCATAGCAACAGCGAAGACGGCTGGAATGCGAGAGGAGCCAAGGGCGGTCAGGTCGAACGGGAAATAATGGACCTTGGACCCCGGCAAAGCGGAGAGACCGTGAATTAACGGTACCGCGCTGGACCTTGGACTCGAACCCGCCAAGGGCGTAGAGGTCATACGGTAACGGTGCGGACTTTGGACAAGCACAAAGAGGACACACCGTGAACTAACGGGACATGTTTGGACCTTGTACCCGAGCGAGCCGTGTGCAAAACGGGAAATAACGGGATTCCCGCAGCCGATATAAGGGACGGCGCCGGCGCAGCTCGGGACAGTCAAGAAGAAGTACGCGAGGGCCTTACAGCCATACGGAAAGCGAAGAAGAACGCGAAGAGTCGATACCGAGTGACAGTGAAACGACGGGAACACAAGTGCGTCAAGCGGGCATCCAGAGTGGATCGCCGCACGTGAAGATCAGCGAAGGACGAGCGAACACAAGGACCTAGCGTGGTCAGTAAGGGACAGTGGAGTCAGTGGTCGCAACGGTGGTTCGGAGGGAAGCGCTAGCTTAACTCGTGGACGATACACCCTGCCCCATAACATCCTAAGCCCCGGTCGAGCCCGCAGGCTATCCTTCGGCGAGGACCTAGCGTAGTCAGAAAGGGACGGTGGAGTCAGTGGTCGCAACGGTGGTTCGGAGGAGAGCGCGAGCTTAACTTGTGGACGATACACCCTGCCCCATAACATCCTAAGCCCCGATCGAGCCCGCAGGTTATCCTTCGGCGAGGGCAACAAGTGCCTGGCAGACGCAGGAAGGGACGGTGGAGTCAGTGGTCGCACGGTGGTTCGGAGTGGAGCGCTAGCTTAGCTCGTGGACGATACACCCTGCCCCATAACATCCTAAGCCCCAGGCGAGCCGGTACGGATCCCCGTCGGCAGCGACGCAGGCGTACGAAGGACGACGAGGGAGCAACGACGTGCATCCAGCGGCGAGGATCACCGAATCCTGGTCAACACGTGACGATAAATAAAAGTGGTTAAATCTGAGAATCTGTCTTCTTCTTGGTCGGGCAATCACACAAATCATAAATTTGGTGGGACGAACAAACAAAATCTCTGAGCTAGCCGTTGCATTTCGTAGCGAGCCGAAACAAGAAAAACAGTTCGTTACAATGTATCACATCAATATGACATTTTGAACCCAAATACAATGATTCAAATTTGAACTCAAACTATAAACATCATAGTCCATGCTGCTCATTAAACATTAATAATATTTTGCGAAGCTATAAAATGTGTAGTATAAACATGTAAATATCGCTCATACGACATGTTGGCTGTTACGCATTTGTTTTGCACACCGAAAGTGCACGAACAAAACGAGGTAATGATTGTCGAAACTGTTATACTTCAAAGGATGAGAGTACTTAAGCTGCGGTGTTGTTTCGTTTGAAATCGTTGTTGTTTTTCGACATTAGCAGAAAGCTCAAAGTTGTTGCTGTTGCATTTTAATCAATTCCAATCAGTTTGCATTTTGCATTTTGCTTTTGGCATTCGATTTGCTCTGGCCGAACCCCATTCGCCCCATTCACCCCCCCCTGTTTTTGCACCGTGTATTGGCGTACGCAAAATTGACGTCAGCATTATTTATTTTTACTCGTTTCCACTGCGCTGGTGTTTGAATCAGAATCTGCTGAATCCGAATCTGTATTTGTGTTTGTGTTTGTGCTGGTGTGCTGGCTTGCCTTCTGCGAACGTGTTGGTGAATCTCTGCCGCCTTCAAACGCCCAACACCCCCCACTTCGCCCTGCAGCACCTCTTTCTTTCTAACGCTGTTTGCTTGGCTGAATTAATTAAAACTTAAATGAATGTGCAATAAGAACAAAAACAAAAAAGAAGAGAAAAGAAAAAAAAATAATAAAACGAAGAAAAGAGCCACAACAGTTATTGCTTGTCATGAACAAGCCAAGAACAAGAAGAAGCGAGCCGAAGAAAGCGACAGAGAAGAGCGGGACAGCGCCATGGGCGACAGGTGTTATCTACGTGTGCGACAGCTGAAGGGGGGAGAATGGGGGGAGGGCATTACGCCGGGATTATCATAGAACCCTACAATTTTGATAGGGCCCCACCTAACCAGCTCTCCCACTACAAGGTACACCGTGAACAATCGCAGTCATGAAAGCGGTACTACCTCCTAATTGAAATTATTAATAGGTACGTCTACAAAAAAAAACCAATCTGATTTGTAACCTTTCAAACTCTTCTTTCCTTTATTTCCTTTAACAATACTCGTAACATTTTTCTTGCAGTGCGCGCTATCAGATGGAATGGCAGCTTGTGTTATCATGTCGGCGTAGTTGCCGGATAATTATGCACGACGGCCCCAACCAGTTGAGCTCTTTAAGTGTGCAAGATTAGCGAGAATTCGTGGAAAGGGACCGTTCAGCAACAGGCTGCGATACGAACTTTTCACTCTCAATTTTCCGAGTGATTCCCCCATATTAGTCAGCGCTAATTTACGATCGCCTCGATATCTAAACGATTTGTATAGCAGTGTCAAGGCAATAGGTCTGCACCGAAAAAAAGCAACACGATATTAGATAAAAGTTCAAAAGATTATATATTTTTGCTCTTGTATTTAAATATATATATTACAATATTCTATTCGAATAATTGAACTTTTTTTTCGAACGCTTTATGAATAATTAAAAACTAATACCTCAACTTCATTATATACGATTTTTTTCTGTGAGCAAACGTTTTGCTTATCAGCCCTTTGCTTTTCGTCAATATTTCATTGATAAGCATAATCCGCGCATTTCTCCCTTTCCTTCTCTCTTTGTCCCTTTGGCATCACTCCTCGCTGTTATCCGCATTCACTCCCTCCCTCTCTCCCCACTGAGGATCAGCACTCGAAAGTGTTTGTGTTGTTGCTCTCACACTCCCACCCCTTTTTCCCTCTCTTTTTCTCTCTCTCTAGCTAGCTCTTTCGCATTCCCTCAGCCTACAGTAAAACTTCAATAACTAGTACATTTGATAAAAAAAATATTTAAAAGGAATGATAGTTAGAATGATTTTCTATGCATACGTAGGAAACGTTAAACGTTGATGAAATCCAGGCACACAGATTTTTATGGCGGCCATTAAATTGGAAAGTGAATGCATAAAAGACCGAGCTTTAAATATGGAAGTGAAATAATGAGTGGACAATTCGTGCAGGGCAGGTCTGACTGTACTTGTGTTTATCGCTTACCCGTTTTGGTTGCTGCTTTGTTGTTGCTGCCTGTTGACGTTTGCTGACTAATAACAATGAAATCTTTGCATAACGGCAAACATGGGCACTACACGACAAAAAAAAGAGTGAGTACAATGACTACAACACCACACGCGAGTGTGTTTTCGCTCTGTCTCTTTTCGTCGACGGTAAGCTGCAAAAATTAAAAACCGAAAACCAACACAGAAGGAATTCAAATGGATTTTTGTTATTGTTGCTCGTTTTCGTGTCGTTTGCTTTGCATTTCAGCGATTACGTCAAGATTTTTGTTATTTTACTGATTTGTATTTGATTACACGCTCACACACACACTCTTAAAATTGTTCAGAAAAGCTATAATTATAAACACTGAAGCACTGAAAAAAAATCTTGTGTGGCTCTTTGTGGTATCTGTTGGGGATTTGGCGCTCAAAATTTGCCGCTTTTAAATCGTCACCTTTGTTGTTCTTGTTGCCGCCTTTGTTTTCCACCTTTTCTATTTTGCCGCCTCTGGGCTTGTGTATGTGTGTGTATGTTTGTGTTTGTGTGTGTTTGGGAAGGCCGTCTGTTCTCTACGTAGCTCTAAAAAGCACTGATGATGACTGACTAACCAACGGCGACGCCGGCAGAGCTGCCCCAGCTGAGCGAGCATATGATTTGGAGCTTCGCCTCTCCTCTCACCCGCTCTCCTCTCCTTACCATACCTTGCCTTGCCTTACCGCTAGCCCTCTCCTTCTCCCTCTCGCTCACCCACACAATTGTTTCGTAATTGCTGTTACTCCGTTGGAATAGCTTCTTGTGCAGAAACAACAAAGAGAGCACTGCGCCACGTCAAAGTCGACGTCGTAGTTTTTACTCACCTTCACCCCATACACACGCATGCATAAATATTTTTAAATAGCTTAAGCGAAAGCGAGATAGCTGCTGACGCTATCGCCTTAGCGCACAGTTATGGCGTAGCAGAGCTTGCTTGCCGACTCGCTTGCGCACACGCAGTGGCGCCTCATGCCCTCTCTGTCGCTCGCAGGCGCATCGAGTGTTGCATACTTTTCGGTGCCGGTTTCCATGACGATTCTTTTGCTGAGAGAGCGTAAGAATGGAGAGCAGGGAGGAATGAAAGTAAATGATTGTGCTATCTGTTATCGCCATCTTTATCACTCGTCCGCTGCCCATAGAAGCGAGTGGACTTCATCGTTATAGCGGTTTAATTGCCTTTTTTCAGCTCTATGTGCAAATCAATAAATGTATTATAATTGCATACGCATATGTAGTACCTAAGCTGCTGGAATGATCATAAATAAATGTATATTTGGGCTTTTGATCAATAAAACTTAAATAAAAGTTTGTTCATTAAATTTTAATGAATTCTTCATATCACTTCGACACTGTGTTTTTGTTAATATTTCTAAGATAGATTATAATTCTATTTTGTAGGATACGTATCAACTTACACATTTACGCATAATATATAACGTATATATATATATACCATAACAAATAAAATATGTAATTCCAAATGATTTCCTGCGAAACAACAATATTTCGCTTATAAATAAGGAGAAACCCTATCTGTGCGGTTGTTTTCCACCACTTCTATGCATGGGTGCGTGCAAAACTTAAGCATATTCCAGAATCCCAGCATTTATCCTCGGTTGTTGGGGTCAAGTTACGCCTTCGAATGATTTCACCTCCGCCCCGAATTTCTAACCCGCTTTTTTGGGCCATCGCTTCGGGCCAACGGGGATAACATTTCACTTTGCCAACGCTGCGAATGCGTAATGTTTACCTTTTTCGCTAGCCACCCCTCCCCCCCCCCACAAGCCCAATTGCTAACCCCCGGTATCTGTGTACACATGTGCCCCGCCCCCTTAGGTAGGCTTGAGGGGGGGGGGGGGCGAAAGTTTTCGTTGTCGCGTGTGGCTCACATGGCGTATGCGTTACGTGGGACCAGGCCACATCGAGTATACGCCACGTTGCCTGCCAGTGACAGGCGAAATCCACTCAAAAGCACCGCTCACCCGTCGCCGCGTCGCGTCGCGTTTAATATGATTTGAAACTGTGATCTGCTTGTGGCATTTATTTAATGGGAATGGAAGTTGCTCGTAGGCGCGTTAAGCAAACCGCCAACCGAACCGCAAAGAAATAAAAAGCCACCTTAACTCCTTTTGCGGGATATTGGCCACCAATATTAACCCTCGACGGCTCAGCGGGACATTTTAAATCGAAATGATGAGTGAGTGAGAAAGAGTGCCTTTACACTTTCATTGAATTAATTATGGTCAACAGAAAGTTTCTACGACTGAAATGGTAAACCTATAATTGCATTATAACATTAATCAAATTAAATACATCAACATAGTTTCATAAATGCACTCTTGTTGAGCAAATTGCATTTAAATCTACATACATATGTATGTGCGCTACACTATTTGCGGTTCATGATTCATCATCCAATTGAGTGAAGTTGTGTGAGCCAACTAAATATGCACGGAATATTTTGCGTAATTATTTTAGCAGCTGCGAAAGTGCACAATCGCTCTCGACTTTTTCAGTGTTTACTGTGACTAAATCACAAATTAGTTTTGCCGAAAGTTTCCATTCCTGGGGGGGCTAAAAATAGCGTCACCGCCGTGGGGTTAAGAGCGTGGGCATCAATGACGCAGGCAACAGGCGGAATGCAAACCAATCAGGCGGCGGGTGGCGGGGCATGTGGCACGCAAGTCGCTGTATGAATCGCAAGGAAAAAAGAAAAAGAAAAAGAAAAACAAAGAAAAGCGGAAAATCGAAACGTCACCAGACACAACAACGTCAAGAAGCCGAAGGTGTATTTACGGGCCAAGCCTCCGCCGCTGTCTTTTCCCTGCCCTGCCCCATTCCTCCCCTTTCCTCCCTACCCACCCCCTCGCATTCCCATGCCACCTCCATTACCATTTCCCAGGGGAAAGCTCAGACAAAGCGGTTTATGCGTGGGTCGCCATGTCCGCGTTGATTGACAGCCCTGAAGACGATCGCTCTGTCTTTGTCCGCCTGCCTCAGTCTGTCCCGCTCTCGCCCGTTCATTCCTTTGTTTCGCCTCGAAGGGAGAAAAAAAAAATGCCGGAAAATAGCCCTTTACAAATACTGCGAAAATCACCTTCATTTGGGTATTTAAGGGCTTTAAAACAGGCTTTTGGCGCCCAAGCTAGCATTCGCTTTAACCTATAAAGATGTGGAGTAAAGAAGTTTAAATATTGAATATAAACAAATGTACAATTATTATTTAACGGAATAATGCATTAAATGTAATAAATGTATACATTTAAAGTAACGTGTTAAAGCTGTCGAAAAGTATGCAGATTAATAATGCATTCAATGTAATACATGCATACAATTTAAAGTAAAGTGTTAAAGCTGTCGAAAAGTATGCAACTTTATATTTGCAAATTGAAGGTAAAATTTAAATTCTACTTTTGTTGCATACTTTTGGCCTTGTTTTGCAAATAGGTTTCTTGCTCAACATACTGGATTACATTTTCGGGTGCATCTTGTGGGCTTCCTGGTGAGCAGATAAAGTTGGATCTTGTAGTTCAACTAAATCACGGCATAAACCCGCTGCCCGCTCCGCCCAACCGCTTAGATAAACACGCCCACCCACACGCCCACCCACACGAACACCCACACGAGCACACAAATACATGTAAACACACGCGGGTGTAGTGCAAAAATTGAGTTGACGCCTGGCAAGCAAACTTAAGCTGTCATCCACATGCCTAGAAAAGCGACGAGAAAGCGACGGAAAAGAGACGGAAAAGCGATGGAAAAACGCGGGGCAAGCACCCATGCAATGGTGGGATGGCTCGGTGATGGGTTTCCGTGAGGTCGACTGGTGTCATGTTTACGCTGCGTTGCCACGCGACAACTTGTTGCACGTCCTGGCCCTCCCACTCCCACTCCCACTCATCCGCGTCCTTTCCGCTCCTTTCGATCCTTGGAGCGGCAGAAGGAAACATCAACGAAGTGGGCAAAGATGAGGAAGTTGGGGAAGTTAACTTTCAGAGCTGATTCGACAAAAGGTCTGGTGTTCCGCTCGTTCCTTTAAATACTATCAAAAAGCCACACAAATAAAAATAAAAAATATTAAAAAAAGGGAGGAATAAAGAGGGAACAGATTGTCAGCATGTGGATACCTTTTCTTTTTAATCTGATAAGCCCTTGTCTGTCGCAAATTTCGCTATTAATATCAAATTTATTGTGCAACTTGTTGGGGCTTAAAACGAGATGAAATGCTTTTCTGCTGAAAATTCTAAGGGATTTGCAAGCCACTTATGAGTTATGTTTTTAAGTACACAATTATTGGTATTTATAAATCTAATGCTAAACCTCTTCAATTCAGACTGAAGGTTATGTCAATTAATGCAATTGTGGGCGCAAAAAAGAAGGCCAACAAAATTGGTTTATGTATGATAACTTTTTTATTTCATTAAGCGTGAGTTGTCTCGTTGAAGAGAAAGTCATAAAAATTGCTAATATTTGAATCATTTGCTTGAAAAGAACTATACCCCTGGGGCAGTGTATCAGTGAGAAGGGAAGGTGACTACGGAATATCAACAAACATATCCCAATCTCTTAATGATTTTAATTAACAAAGTTTACCCCCGATCCAGCTCAGTTCACCTCAGTCCACTTCCGTCCACTTCCACCCAACTACTCCCATCCACTTCGCCCCAAATCCCCGCCATTCCATCCCATCCCATCCCTCACATGCTCACGAACTTCACCAACTTTCGGCTGCTCCTCCGGAGTAGCACCTTGCCCAGGGGCTGGCCGAAGCCCTCGAACTGCTGGTAGACATGCAGGCCCCGCACCACCGTGGCATGCACCACGCCCCGCAACCTTTGACCCGCGTACGGGGTGGCCTTGGTGGCCGTGTAGAGCAGCTCCGGGCACACGGTGAACTCCTCCTCCGGGCTCCACACACAGAAGTCCGCATCGTAGCCCTCGGCAATGCGGCCCTTCGAGGCGGACAAGCCGCACAGGTTCGCCGGCTCCTGGCACATCAGCCGATGGATGTCCGCGATGGTCAAGTTGGATCCTGGAAACGCAAAGAGTTTAATGTACATATATTTATTCCTAAAATGTGATATATATGATATATTTTAATTGAATCCGAAACTTGCTGGTTTTTAGCATATCCATTGTGATAATGATAAACCGAATATTTCAATTTAATTGTTGACTACATCCAATTAAAATATATTTTATTAAAATGGCAGTGAATGAAATGTAAAACAGATTAAAACTTTTAAATGTGTCGAAACTTTTGGGAATCCAGAGTTTTATTGTCATTAGACATGAACTAAAAATAATTAGTTTGCTTGTTAACTAAGCCCAATTAAAATATATTTCATTAAAAACGTTGCCCGATGGAAATTGCAAAGTTTCAATCATTTCCCCAAAATGAAATGTGTATATGCGTTTTTAGTCTAGTTCCTGCATTCGACGCAGAGCTATTATGCCATTCATAATGATGACGAGTTCCACAAAAATGATGCAAACTCTGGCATTACCTTTTCCAGCAAATGAATTAAAAAAAAAACAGTCTCTCTCCCAACGACATATTTCGTGATAAACAATGTTATAGTTGCGTGAACAACTTTGACGTTATCCGCAGATAACTAAGTACTGAAATGAATCTGCGACTAACGCCAATTAAAATGTGCACTAATAGATTTGGCATTGTATTCACATCACATAGCAGCTCCAGCTCTCGTGTGCCTTTCAAATGCAGCGAGTTCTCAGTAATTGAGTAAAGTTTCGGCACACGCGGCGTATACTTGATATTTGCCATTCAGTCCCCGTCAATTAGCACTAATGTGAATGCTTCCCCCGCCGATTGGCCGCCGTCCAGACGACCGGCAGGCTGAGTTGCAACGAGTTGATGCCCGGCCACGCCTTCAGGAAGTTGCCACGCCCCCTACCGCAGGTGAGGGCGCGTGCGCCCGGCGTCGCCGGCGAGTGATCGCTGCCAATCATCCGGATGGCTCCGCCCAGCCCCAAAGCCTGCCACAATCTCTCCTGATTGCGGCGCTCCCGAATTGGTGGCCAGGTCTTGTACTCCGTGCCACAGTCGGGCACATCCTCCGCCGCCAGGGCCAGGTAATGCGGACAGGTGTCCACCGTTAGATGCCCGCCCTGCCGGCGACACTCCTCCACCAGCGGCAGACATTCGCCGCTGCCGCAGTTCAGGATGTGTATGCAGCGCCGCGGGTGGCGACTCGCCAGGCGGCAGAGCAACTGCGTCGCGGAAATCTCCATTTGTGGTGGCCGCGTCACCAGGAATGTGCCATACTCCCGGGGCGCCTCCTCGTCGGGATGGATTTCGTTGGTCAGCGGGAGTTCGGCGTGCACCTGTCGGAATGGGAAATGTAAGTATTCAATTCTCAATTGAATATTCTCAATCAGAGAATCTGGTTTATTGGGATCTAAAATGATTGCCTTGGAAGTTATCTATATTATTATTATTATTATATTAACTGATTCATAATGAAGTGACATTCAACTTGGCAGTTAACTTGTATAAAAAAGATTAAAGCTATGTTGAAATCTAAACATTTTCATTTTGTTGACTCACCGCTATGAGAGCTTCACCTTCCGCCTGATCCTTGTCCAACTGGCAAAGAGCCTCCTCCAGCTGGGCTTCGTTTACGGCGGGAAATTCCTGAGTAACGGGAGCCGCGGGATCGCATAATGTGCACTGCAGACCCATGACGCCGGCACTCAAGAGAGGAGCCAGCTGATCCCCGTTACCGGGCACTAGTCCGCCCCAGAAACCCACGTCCACGTAGATCTTGCCACGGGCCGTCGATGTCTTGGCCTTCAGATGGGCCACACTAACGGTGGGTGGTTGGGCGTTGGTGGGTCGGTCGATGATTGCGGTGAAGCCACCAGCGGCCGCCGCCTTGGTGGCACTTGCGAAACCCTCCCAGTCCCGGCGACCCGGCTCGTTGATATGGACATTGGGGTCGATAAGACCCGGCATCAGGACCAGGTCCCCAAAATCGTGAACCGATTCGGATTCGGTGTTGTACAAATAGGTGTTGACCTCCTGCGCCGAGCGTAGCACTAAGTTATGGGTTGTTCCAGATGTTATATGGGTCATAAACGGGGTATAGACTATGGGTAAGCTTACCCCTTCGTATAGTGCCCTCTGTGTCCACTACAATGCCGCCATGGATCAGGCCGTTTTGGCTGCCATCGCCCAGGAAAATTCGCCGGCTGAGAAACAACAGATTCATTCTAAAAGCAGCTGACTACTGAGCGAGTTTCCTCTTCAGCTGTCTAATCTACATACATATTCATCTATTTTCGGTGATCATGGGAGCGCTCTCTGCTGAAGAGAGCAATTCTTCTATGCATACTCTCTTTGCGCAGTTGGGTATATAGATCTAATAAACATAATATAATACATTTTATAATATATTTTGTATACTGCATTTGTCTGTATAAAGCTGAAATATAAATGTACATAGGTGGCGCCACTTCAGACGTGGCTTATTAAGCTGTGGCGCTCTGAATTTACAGAGCCCACTTCCAGAATTTGGTTAAGGATCTGCTTTCGTAATCCGAAATTTGGACTTTCAATCTGTGGAAAGGTCGAGGCTCTTCCGTTGAGTAATTGAATTCGGGATAGAACTTTTTGGCAGCTCACCTTCCAGTTGCGCCCCCGCTTTTTGGCTTATTAAAAACTAGAGAAGAACAAAAAACGGAAAAACTTTGTTGACCCACAGCGGAAAAGGCCAAAATCTGCTTAATGAAAATCTAAAACCTAAAAACCCACCCATGGTTTTTCTGTTCTCGTATGTACATTGTATGTATGTGTGCGCGTGTGTGTGTGTTCTTTTTGCTGGGCGTTACGTGTGGCGAACTTTATTAAAGTGCTGTGCACAACTTTCGAGCGTTTAGTGTGTATTTTTTCAGCTTGTCGGATTCATTTTGTGTTTGTTTAATTTGTGCAGAATTTGTGCATTTAATTGGTGGCGCCACCCAGTGGGAGCTTAGCAAACCGAAGAGAGGTGTACGGCCAGCAAAGACAACAGCAAAAACAACGGTAAAAGCGACGGCAAAAGCAAAAGCAACAAGCAAGACCAAAGGCGCAAGCGAAAGCGAAAACGAACAAGCAGACGAAAACGACACCGAAACCAATAACGGTCGCAACGAGACGCATACATACACGCTAAACTGACTCCGATTGTGTGTCTGTGTGCGTGCGTGCGTGTCAGTGCGTGCGCGTCTGTGTGCTTGCGTGCGTGTGTGTGTGCGTGTTAGAGTAAGAGTAAGAGTAAGAGGGAGAGGGAGAGGGCGCGAACGAGTGAGCGGAAAGACGAATGCAGCGGACGAGCCGAGTGCCGAAATAAAAAGAGCTCCACTTGTTGTTGCTGCTGCACGGGGAGAAAATCGTGTGTAATTGAATGAACCATTTAAAGTTGAGTTTATTAGATTACAGTCTGAATGATTTTTACTGTCCGTTTAATTGGGATGCTAAGTTATGGAAATCACGTTCCACATTCACACAAAGAATGGCTAATTGTGCTTTTGTCACGGGGTTGTCAAAGACTATTTCCATATTTTGCCTTTTTTTGATAAGTAATTATAGAGATTTTGTTTTATTATCTCATATTGCCTTACATTCCTTAATAATTCCTCATAGTTTGATTAAAATAATTAAAAGGCTTCATCACAAAAGAATTCAGAGGAAGTTGACATTCAAGGAATCTCAATACTTAATACTTGAGAAAAGTATTCACTATTAGTAAGTGTTTTTTACATAAAGAAGCAGACTTAAATGATTTGTTACTTTAATATTCAAATAAAAAAAAATTGTTTATAAATGTGAATTTTGTTTTTCGAAACTTTGACTGGTTTTTGGCAGTGCACCTGGCCGGACGCTGTTGCTGCTGCTGCGTCTGCCGCTGCTGGCAGATACACACGTACACTTAACACGCACACAGACGCAGCGATGTTGAGGCTGCACCGCACCTTCCCCCCCACCGCCTGCCGCTCCTGCAGCGTGCTGCCGAAGCTTGGGGGCAAGGACTCGGGCGCTCGGGTGCTCGGGTGCTCGAATGCTCGGGTCCCGTCGGCTCCGCTCGGCTGCTGTCGCTGCCGCCGCTCGGTTGGCGGACTCGCGTCCATTCTCGTGCTCATCGTCGTCGCTGCTGGCCGCACACATCCTCGGATCGAATCGAGTCGAGTACTGCGAGTACTGCGAGTCCTGCGAGTCCTGCGAGTCCTCAGCCTCTGCGAGCCAGGATTCACTGCTCTTTGGGCAGCAACGCGACAACAAGTTGAACTCGGCTCGAGCGAAGCTACCAACGACCATCATCAACTGGCCAAAAGCACCTGGCGCTAATCCGTCGCTATAAACACGACAGTCGAACATACCTACATATAACCAATTCCGATCATTTCGATCAATTCGAATCGTGTGAATTTCCAATTTCCAGCATTAATGGTAAATCGAAAGTGAACAGACTGACCCCCTGACCCCCTGACCCTCCCTCTCCCCCAACCGCCCACATAACAGCCACACTACCCGCAGGACATTTGGGTAATTTGTTTGTTGTGTTCTGCATATTTTTTTACGGTTCGCTGAAAAGTCCATTAAAGTGAGCATAAAATGCTATTAAAAGTTCTTTGACGATTTTACATTATTGATGGTGACGAAAGCGTGTTAAAGTCATGTAGTCTGCTTACCACGGATGTTCGAATTTATTTATATACGTACATATATATTTTTTTTTACTGTTTGTTTCGAAAGTGGCAGCGAAGAGAAAACAAAGTGCTGGAAAATCATAAATTCGATTGGCGATTGGGAAACGCGCGAACGTGTAAGGGAATTTGTCAATTTTTATTACCGATGGCTTGGGATGCAGCGCATCCATGGGCTGTTAATTGAAAAGAATTTAAGCCCCCAGCGACCGGATCCTGATTGATGCCATTGTTAGGCAATGGGGCGATAATCGAGTTGGGGCATCTTAATGCCACTCCGCCTTTCACTCGCACTGTGAGTGGGCTTGCAGCATTGTCCAATGCAGACTGTTGGCGATTTATTAGCCTCGAGCCTGAAAGCCCCAAAAATGTATGGCTTGAATTACCAAACAAAAATATGTGGCTTGAATTACCAAACAAAACTATGTGGCAATAAAAAAAAATTACTAAAATACCAACCAACATCTTAGCAATTTTCCAAAATAGTTTCTAGTTCTCGAAATGAAAGTACAAACAATAAATAGCCAAAACAATGCGTATGACAGTCAGTGGAAAATAGGAAAATAGAGAAAACGCATCCATACCCATCCGACTTTTCCCATTCGATTCGGCGAAATGAATTGCCACTGAAACCAATTTTTTGTATCTTTTTTTTCCGGTGCCAGCAATCGAATCGAACGCAAAGCAAAGCGGAGCGAAAATAAATAAATAAAACGTAAAACTCAGCGGAAAGTAATAAAATAAGAGCGGACACGTCCCACGAAAACCCGGAGGAGGAAGCCAAAGTGTCAAGTAAGCAAACATTTAATTTTGATTTATTATTAATTTCCACACGCCCACACGAGCAACAGATAGCGCGATTCTGGGTGAGATTCTGGGTGAGATTCGGGGTGGGATTCGGGGTGGTGGTGGCTGCCTGAGAGGCTGAATGGGTGGCTCGGTGGTTGGGTGGCTGGGAGCCCACCCACTTGACGGCTTAATGCTGGTTATTATTTTTACCGTTGGCCGTTGCCACCTGCAGCTATCAAATGAATAATGCAAAAGAGGAAAAGCTGAGACAAGAGAGAAAAAAAAATGGGAAAAGGAAAAATGAGGCCGACCGCGGGCCAAAGAAAAGGCAAACGAGCGGGCAAATTATTGTAATTACTATTTTCCATTAGCAGCGAATTTTCGGCATTTTTCTTCTCCCGCTCCCGCTTCCACTCCCCCACAAGCAAAACGAAAAAAATCGTAAAAAAGGTACAAAAAATAAAACAAAAAAAAAAAAGGTAAAAGGACAAAGACAAAGACAAATACAAAAACGACGAAATGTCGAAATGAAAACGAAAGTGGCGCAAAGTTGTGAAATACGTGCGTTTATTTGCGTAAAAACTTGCACTGTTTTTTCTGCCGCTTTTCCTATCCGATTTTCACCAGCCTCACCGACCCTGCCGTTTTCCTCGCTTTCCCCGCGTTTCCAACAAGTCATAAAAAGCATCGCGCATTGGGGATTTAGTTGCCAAAGGATAAAGAGGCGGTGCTGGTGGAGCTGGGACTCGGACTCGGACTCCAACTCGGAAAACACGCATCCTGCTCCATCCATCGTTTGGGCATTCTTGTGTGCGGCTTAAATTTGGTTCATAGAAAAAGTTTTAATCCAGCTTTCGTCCTGCCCTCCACCTCCTGCCTCTGCTCCTGCTCCTGCTCCTCCCCGTGCTCCTGCTCCTGGTGCTCCTGCTCCTCCTTCCCGGTCGCGTTCTCAGGGTCGCTTGGCACTATAATCCAAAACACCGATGCACTCGTACACCCACGCATCGATCTCAACAACGTCAATTTCCCAGCGAACGCACGAAAGTGCACCTGGAAGATTACGAGCTGCTTTTCTTTTTTTGGGGGCTGCCAGAAATTGGAGGCGGCAGCTGAAAATACACACTCGAAGTACATGGCACACAAACAGTCCTGTGGAATTGTTAAAAGTCCTATAAATGGTTTTTTAAGGTGTGAAAGGAAAACCGGTAAATGGCTTAGAAGTTCGAAGCATTACTTGACTTTCCAAATAACAGCGGGGTTTCGGGGAAATCTCTGCTATCCGCTTCTGTGAAGGTGTCTAAAAGTATGCTTTAAAATATTAATTACACCATCTATTACAACCGAAAGTAGGGCATACTAATATTAATAGTTTTGCACCGCAGATAGTTTGAAATCTAATACATTACTTAAAAACGTGCGGATTTCCCAAGTTTTGCAAAGTTTTGGTTCTTGTGGTCAATTCAGTTTAAACTTGGCAGCTCAACTAGGGTGTCTTGGGGTCGAATCTCCATCGCTTTCCTGCGGAGTTTAGTGTCTATTTTTTGTGTGTTTTTTCTTTTGTTTTTTTGCCGGCAGTCTTTGGGGCTGTTGCTTTTCTGTTTTCTTTGGGGCCGCTCGAATTGTTGTTTTGTTTTATGTTTATTTTTATATGACCGTTTGCCTTTGTTGCTCCGCTCCATTCGGCTCCTTTCATTTAATGATGTTCGCTTGGGCCCAAAGCTTTAATTGTATTGATTAAATGCTTAATTGTGTTGCCAGGCAATGCTCTTCTAGACAAAGCCAAAGCCAAAGCCAAAGGAAAAGCCAAAGGAAACGCCAAAGGAAAAGCCAAGCCGGGGCTCAAGTCCCAAGACTTGGGCATAAAAAAAAGGGGATATATACGTAAATAGCCGAGGAATTGGCATGAAAAAGACGTTGAGGGGCGGTGAATGGAAAAAAGAAAACGCACTTAATTGTTATTAACAAGCGCACATTAATTACAATGATTAAAAGTGGACTGGGCATCCCTTTCGCTCGCCGTCCCTGGTATTCACTATAATTAGTTGGCCAAGACGCTCAGCTGTTTAATTAAAACTAATAGAGTTCCTAGTCGTCGTCGTCTTCTGGCCTCTGCAGTCCCATGGCATCGCATCCCAACCCACTGCGTCCCATTGCGTCCCATCTCGTCCAATCCAATCCAATCCAATCCGAGTTGAGGCCAATCCAAACGTGAAACAATTAACGTGCTGGACCAACAAGGACGCTGCCCAGATGACAATGGCAATGCCAATCCAAGAACAATGCCAAGGCGGCAGCAGCAAGCACAGCAGCATCGCACCACCAACAACAGCAACACCACCAACAACAGCAACACCAACAACAACAACCACCAACAACAACAACAGCACCACCGAAAGCAACTAATGCAAACAATGCCAAGCAACAACTGGCGCAACAGCAACCGAACTGAGAACGAAGGCTAACGATTCGAATGGCCGGGAAACAATGCCTCCAATACCCTTGAGGGCGCAAAATTCGCATAAAATATATGTTTCGGTTAACTAAACTGGGGAATCTATTAGGCAAATGGAATTAGTGGAGGATGACACAACAGTCTCCGGAGATATGAAACTACCTCCAAAGTAATGTGAAAGTATGACAATTTTCAAGTATCCATAAAGCTGTCGGAAAGTAGGCTAAAGTATTTCAACAGAAAGTGCATTGAGCTCTGAAAGATGCGAGTTTCAATATGGTATATCAATGGTAAAGCTGTCTATACTTTAAGAGGTCCAAAAAAGGATTAACTGCTTGGGGATACCCTTAAGTGGCTTCAAATCTCTGCAGATCTCTCTGGCTCAAACCTAACTAGTTGGCAAGCGTTTCACTGCATATATCATACCATTTCCAGGGTATCAAGCCAAGGCATGGCACTGCATAAACAGATGCGTTGTGCTGGCCAAGTTGTAGTTGGACCAAGATTTGCCGACAGATAGATATTTATGGACTGCCAGAGCTTGGCAGCCTCAGTTCTCAGTCCTGGTGACAGCACCACCAACACCAACACCACCACCACCACTTCCTGCTCCGTGACTGGGTGTGAATGTCTGTCGGTGGTCTGCGTAGTTGGACAAGGTGTCTGGCTGAAGATGGCCAGGAGATTCTGTCGCCGCCTTGGTTGTCCGTCTGCCACTGAGCTCCTTACTTTCGTTAGTTGACGTCTTTTGGCTTTAACGTAATTAGGCTTTAACTTTGGGCCGCTGAGCGCATTAGCGTTAAGTAAATTTCCCGGCATTTACGTTGGTGGTGGCCAAATGGAAATGGAACTTTCCCCATTGCCATTGCGTAAGGACTTGCCTCCGCAGTTGAAGAGGCGTTTTCGTTAGGCGACCCTAATTGTGGGTTGGATTTGGTTCGGTAATTGTCATGTCATACGGATGTGCGCGTGATGATGAAAAATAACGCTCATCGCATTTGCAAATGAGTTGCTTTAACAACACACAAAACATTCAGATCCGAGTGGTGACACGACAAATGATATTGTTATGGCATTTTGGTTTGTTTTTGGTCATGTGGCAAATGAGATTCCTGATGGACAAGGTAACCGGCATAGGAACAGTTGAATGAATTTGTTTGAAAATGTAAAGGATATTGAATTAGGGTGTGTACAAGTATGCCTCTATATGTTGCAAGGTAGTTTAAATTTCCATTTCCATAACTTTTAGTGAGTAATATTTTTGCGCGGCACCGACTAATCGGAGCGCACATTAGCAACTGCTTGAGCACGTTTCGCACCATTTGGCATTGCCATGATGCCCCATCGAGTGCCATGCAAAGGCAGTGCATGGAGATGCCCACGTAAGTCGGTCCATAATCGGGAATATTGACAGGACCTTTGGACACCTTCGACGTCCAGCAGGATAGATCGAAGAAGGGAATGTAACGGCAAGAAGGGAAAGCAGGGAAAGCAGGGAAAGCAGGGAAATCAGGGAAATCAGGTGCCAGGACATGGACATGGGACATGGAAAATGGAACATGGACATGGTCATGGGCAGGGACATTGGCCCGAAAGTGAAACATGATGCGTTTGCCGCAATGCACAAAGCTGCCGCAAAATCTCATTACGTAACGTATAACGTGACGGTCGACAATGGCTCAGCTACGTGTTTTCAGTTCCGGAGACCACCCCCCTCTGCCCCCCTGGGGGCGCCACTGCTCTGCTCGACGCTCTGGAGCATCTGCCTCATGCGTGTACAGATTGCTGAGCTCGTCAAAATTTGTTGCCACGAGTTGTCGTCTCCCGCTTGTTCCCTGTGTTTTTTGCAGTTCTTTTTTCTGTTTTTTTTTTTTGGCGACATCCACCAAAAGCCAATAAGCTCATATTAAAGTTGCCAGCGGTGTGGCTTGAAGGGGGATATCTTTGTCTTGCCGCAGAGTCAAGAGAAATTTGTTAAATTTCATGCAATTTCCTGCGTGAAGCTCGCTGCCAATCCCACTTCCACTCCCACTTCCAATCCCACTGCCACTCCCACTTCCAATCCACTGCCAACTTCCTTTGGCTTTGTGTTTGGGCTATTAACTGCTCTCGCATCAAATGGAAAGCCATAAAGGGCGGCTGCTGCAGAGGGGGAGGGTGGGGGGCGTGCTCGCAGACATTATTAATATGTTGCAATTATTTGTGCGCTGGCGAGGGGCAAGGGGCGGATTGGTGGGAGGGCGTTGGGCGGCTGCGGGCTTAAAGGGCTTGGCAGGTGGCGCATAAAAATTGCACATAAATGTTGAAATGCGTATACGCGTATACGACGTATGGGGGAGTGCCGGGAAAGTGCCTCAAACAGACGCAAAATATTATAGCAAATGGGTTTTCGTGTCTATCGAGCGCAACGCACATTGACTTAGGGTCAAATTGTAATGTGCTTGTGGTTCAATGAATCCATACTACATTTTATAGCATTTTATTCACTTGGTATTTAGTCTGCATTGCTCATACGCAGTGTGGACTAGCACAAATAATCGTAGGTTACATTTTTAAACTTAAATTATTCTAACTGCTAAGTTACCATGCCAAATAGAAGGCAACACCGCGTATTAGTAATATTTTAGCATTAATCTGTTCATTGTTACGCATACGCTTAGCAAAGTCGCACAGTTTAGCGAGACATTATTATTAAATAAATCATTTACATACAATATTTCCTGCGACAACACACGATGCCATTGGACGAGGTGCTGCCGCATTAAAAGAAATCGCGTTAAGTGAAGGCTACACACGCATGGACATTAGCACACAGTTGGCAACCGTCGCAGCACATCCACCATACCCTATCCCCCGTTTTCCCAGCCATTTCCACCACCCAACATTACCCAGTTACCCAGACCCACCCACACATTGCCATCTCCGCTCCGCTCCACACATTTCCATTCCATTCCGACTTGTTGCGCACTCGGCTCCGCTTTCCTTCTTATTCCTCTTTCTTTTCCTGGCAGACAACAAGACGCCGTCGCCGTGCACTCGCAGAAAAAAGGAATATGAAATTACCACGAAGGGCGAGGTGGTAGGTGTTGGCGTCGGAAAATGTGGGGAAAACTGCAGCTACTGCTGATATTTGTCGCCCTCCAATTACGCACACACATGCACACAGCCACGCACAGCACTAATGGTCCAATGCACACGTTTAAAAACAGTTTACGGCCAGTTGAGGCGGCCTAATGCGATTAAGCGGCGGAGTAGCGTTGTAACTTTAACGCAAGAAGCCGCGGATAAGGCATTGCCAGCTATGAGGCCTGATGCTCGAATGGCTGATACCCGCTAAATAGAAGTGAAGTGAAAAGTCAAATAACACAGTGTTTTTTGCGATTTAAATATCAGTATTTTGATCATAACATTCGAAATGTTGGTCCAAATGTGGAAAGTCATACCTCGTTGAATTCGTAATTAAATTTCCAATCGAACTGTGTTTACCAAAAAAAATTAATTTTTTTTTCAATTTTTTTCCAATTTTTGAGGATGAATTGTGGATTTTGGCCGAAAATTGATTTTCCGTTTTTTTGCGATTTAAATATCAGTATTTTGATCAGAACATTCGAAATATTGGTCCGAATATAGAAAGTCATATCTCGTTGAATTCGTAATTAAATTTCCAATCGAACTGTGTTTACCAAAAAAAATGAATTTTTTTTTCAAATTTTTTCCAATTTTTGAGGATGGATTGTGGATTTTGGCCGAAAATTGATTTTCTGGTTTTTTGCGATTTAAATATCAGTATTTTGATCATAACATTCGAAATATTGGTCCGAATATGGAAAGTCATATCTCGTTGAATTCGTAATTAAATTTCCAATCGAACTGTGTTTACCAAAAAAAATTAATTTTTTTTTCAAATTTTTTCCAATTTTTGAGGATGGATTGTGGATTTTGGCCGAAAATTGATTTTCCGTTTTTTTGCGATTTAAATATCAGTATTTTGATCATAACATTCGAAATATTGGTCCGAATATGGAAAGTCATATCTCGTTGAATTCGTTATTAAATTTCCAATCAAACTGTGTTTACCAAAAAAAATTAATTTTTTTTTCAAATTTTTTCCAATTTTTGAGGATGAATTGTGGATTTTGGCCGAAAATTGATTTTCTGGTTTTTTGCGATTTAAATATCAGTATTTTGATCATAACATTCGAAATATTGGTCCGAATATGGAAAGTCATATCTCGTTAAATTCGTAATTAAATTTCCAATCGAACTGTGTTTACCAAAAAAAAATAATTTTTTTTTCAATTTTTTTCCAATTTTTGAGGATGAATTGTGGATTTTGGCCGAAAATTGATTTTCTGGTTTTTTGCGATTTAAATATCAGTATTTTGATCATAACATTCGAAATATTGGTCCGAATATGGAAAGTCATATCTCGTTGAATTCGTAATTAAATTTCCAATCGAACTGCGTTCACCAAAAAAAATGTATTTTTTTTTCAAATTTTTTCCAATTTTTGATGACGATTTTTGGATTTTGGCCGAAAATTGATTTTCTGTGTTTTTGCGATTTAAATATCAGTCTTTTGATCATAGCATTCGAAATATTGGTCCGAATATGGAAAGTCATATCTCGTTGAATTCGTAATTAAATTTCCAATCGAACTGCGTTTACCAAAAAAAATGTATTTTTTTTTCAAATTTTTTCCAATTTTTGATGACGATTTTTGGATTTTGGCCGAAAATAGATTTTCTGTGTTTTTGCGATTTAAATATCAGTCTTTTGATCATAGCATTCGAAATATTGGTCCGAATATGGAAAGTCATATCTCGTTGAATTCGTAATTAAATTTCCAATCGAACTGTGTTTACCAAAAAAAATTAATTTTTTTTTCAAATTTTTTCCAATTTTTGAGGATGGATTGTGGATTTTGGCCGAAAATTGATTTTCCGTTTTTTTGCGATTTAAATATCAGTATTTTGATCATAACATTCGAAATATTGGTCCGAATATGGAAAGTCATATCTCGTTGAATTCGTTATTAAATTTCCAATCAAACTGTTGTAGGAGGCGATTCAAATGCGGCCGTTCTCTCTTCTTGTCACAAACGAAGTGTTCTTTATTTCTTCGTTCCGTTCCTTCTTAGCCTATTACATGTATGTATTGGTGTGTCAGTTGCTGATCGTGCGAACGGGACGCACAAAGTAGTGTCCGTAAGCACGATCTTAACATTAGCGTAAAATTGTACTTAAAACTAAGAGTATGTATATCTAGGACTGTATGTACAATCACTGTGTGTATGTTACGGTAGTGTGCCTGCTTGCTACACTGTGTTTACCAAAAAAAATTAATTTTTTTTTCAAATTTTTTCCAATTTTTGAGGATGGATTGTGGATTTTGGCCGAAAATTGATTTTCCGTTTTTTTGCGATTTAAATATCAGTATTTTGATCAGAACATTCGAAATATTGGTCCGAATATGGAAAGTCATATCTCGTTGAATTCGTAATTAAATTTCCAATCGAACTGTGTTCACCAAAAAAAATTAATTTTTTTTCAAACTTTTTCCAATTTTCATCTAGAAAAACGATTTAATGGTTATGGTTAATGTTTTATTTTTTGTGCTCGGCAAAATAGTATCAAAAAAATAGTTATCTACGTTTTTTTCAGTCCGTAACTGGTTCGGAATAAACATATATCATGGAAACTATTTGTAAAAAAAAATGTGTTCATAACAATTTACACTTTGTGCCTGTTGAAAGTTGAAGTGTTGCAAAATTACCCCTCGAAATCAGCATGTTCACTGTGAACTATGCACAAGGACTGCCGTTGAATATTTAACGCATTTTTCGAGCTGCATGTCAAGTTAGTTTCCCGAGGCTCTGGCGGCTTTCAAAATGCAGCAGTTTATTCGGCATTTATGCCCCACTGATGTATGATAATTGCCCAAACACTCCACGTAGCTCTCGTAACTCGTAACTCGACCGCCTTCCGTTTAATTTGAGCCCGAATTTGACAGTTATTGGACAGTTGAGCGAGGACCGAAAGCGGAAATGCGGAAAGTGAAAAGTGGAAAAGCGGAAAAGCGGGGGAGTTGAGTTGCTAAATGAGAAACTGCAGCATCTGATAGTTTGCCGCTTGAGGTTAGGGAAGGACACACTCGTTGCCAGTGACCTTGACACACACACACACACACACACACACAAATACATACTGGCGCTCACACACACAACGTTAATCCGATACTCTGGCAATTACATTCCACATGTGGCAGTCTCTGTCATTCTCCATTTGGGCAATCCATCAAAAATTCCTTTGTCTTTCTGGGTGTTTTATTTTTTTTCCCCCACATTTTTCCCTTTTTTATTTGCATTTTCCCTGTTTCTTCATACCATTGCGAGCAGTGTATCAACTAACGCTTCGCTCCAACTGTCATACGAAAGTGAAGCAAAGTCGAAAAAAGTTTCGCAACAAAAAAAAAAGAGAAGGAAACTGGGGGGATAACGCAAAAGTGGAGGTGAGGTGGAGGTGGAGGTGGGTGGAGTGGGAAGCAGACGCAGAAAAGTTGGCAAAGCAACAAGCTGCGATGGCGACGATGAGAGAGATACTCACACAGCCACACTCGCACACTCGCACACACAGCTGCACATCGAAATACCATCTACCATCCGCATCACTCATCCGCCCTGTGGCCCTTTTTCTGGTCTGTCTCTTTTGTGTGGAGATTTTTTTCCTTTCTTTCCTTTCGTTTCGTTTGGTTTTTTTCTTTTTTTTTGCTTGCCAGCTTCCTTGGACGACAGCGGCCTGTTGCGCCTTTTGCGTGTTCCTTACAGTTCGTACTTTCTCTCAGCCCCCGCGACTTTCTCGTTGGCTTCCTCCCCTCGCTCAATCAACAATGGGCATGCCAAAATGTCTCGTTCTGCCTTTTTAACAAGGCAACTGACGCCGCTTTCCTCACCCTGCCCCTCCCCTCCACACACACACACCTTTTTGTGTGTTTCACCCTCCAGTCATATCATGCAACAAAATAAAAAAGAAAGAAACGAGGGGAAAATGGAAAATGAGTAGACCCTCGCTAAACACACTGTCTCTTTCGGTGTGTTCTCGTGTTTGCTGCTGTGGCAACAATTTATGAAATAACTTTGGCAATGTCGCTGCCTCCGCACACACACACACACACACACGCACACGCATACGCATACGCACACTCGTACACCTAGTTACCCATACAGTCAGATAAACAGATACACAGGCAATGAGAAATAGAAACTCGCGTAACAGATACACAAGCTCAACCAAACTCAACTTAACTGTAACTGAGTGTGTAAGCAATATAAAGAGGGCCGGAAGAAGAAGAAGATGTGGGGAAGGGGGGGGGGATGGTAAAGATGGTAAAGATTGAAAGAAGTAACAGCAAAAGCAGTAGCAGTAGCAGTCAGCTGCAAGCTTAAAAAAATTGTAAGAGAAAAGAACGCAAGTGTAACACAAGTGAAGACGGAAATTGCGGCCCAAGGGGTGAGTTTTCCAGAGGGGTTTTCCCGGAGAAAGGCGCGTAAAGGCGGGTCGGCATATCGAATCGGAGGGCGAAGGGCGGAGGAGACGGCAGAGGTGGCAGAGGGGGCAGAGGGGGTAGGCTTCTCCATTATCACGATGCGACTTCAGTGGCGTTCCTACTTAAGTAACATTCCACGTTTCCCGGGGTACACTCACCCCCATTTCACATTTCACATTTCGCACGAGACCCCCGCGCCACGCCCCGCCGCCTCTAACCCCTTGGAATGAACCTCTTACACTTCTGTTATCTGAAAAGTTTGCATATAACGCGCGCAGAAAAAGATACAAGATACAAGATACACGGTATAGTGCGGGACAATGGCATGGCGAAAAGGACGACCAAGGACAAGGATGCCGAGGCATCCTAAATTTGATGGTATCAGCCAGGATTCGCTTTATGGCAAGTGAGTTTTAAAACAAATCTTTTGAGAAATTGCCCTTAAATGTAATAGAGAAGTTTGCCATGAACCAGAATCCATTAAGCTGGCTCACTGTATTCCACTCTATCTCACTATTAGGAAGTATGTGTATTTAAGTTCAGCAAGTTGCTTATCTGAAGATTTTCAGGATGTAACTATTGCGAAGTGGCAAATTAAACTAAATCTGCCGATCCTCAAGGCTAGATTGTGAAATTGAAGCTAATGACCCTCAATTATTAAATTGCTTAAAATTATAAATGTATAAGTATTAAAGTAGGTAGATCTTAACAGCATGCATACGGCTTGTGTAAAGTTACTTACGGCAATCACTTAAAGTCCGCCTGGAAAATGAGACTATATTCAATTCGCTTCCTTGGCCGCATTTGGTGAATTGGCCTTATAAATGGAATGCGGGGGCCTGCACAAAGTACCGCATACCTCTATTCTCAATCAGACTGTCAGTCCCACTGGCCCAGGCATCCATTCAAGTTCAAGTCACCATTTCAAATTCAAATTCTCTTACCCCTTTCTTATTTCCTTTTTTTTCTTTCTTTTTAAAGGGAATTGGGTTTTTCAGGGGGCATGTCGTTGGCAGTTCTTCTCCATTTTGCCTCGCTCTCGTGCAATCATCGAAATTTATAAGCAAAGTTGGGTTGTCCTGGCAGCAGGAGAACGTGATACAGGAGGGAATTGGGGGGGGGGAGACTCGGGGCAAATGGTAAAGGCAAATATTTTTGAAAAGTTTACCGCCCCTCGAAAGAGCCGCCCGAAAACTAAATCAACTCAAGAGGCGCCCGCGTCTCGTTGATTCCCGATGATGATAATCTAAATGATGACAATGACGACGATGATGATGATGAGGATGCTATGCTGGGATGGTAGGGATGCTTGAGGTCGATGCTGAGAATGAGGTTGATGCTGAGACTGAGACTGAGGCCGAGAGGTGGTTGCAAATGCTTTTCGGGCTAACCGACTTCGATGCTGCGGCCCAGAACCAGAACCAGAACCAGAATCACGATGATGATAATGATGATGATGATGTGAGCTGGGAGCAGCGACGATGATGGAACGCTCATCCCAAGCTCATCCCCCGGCACGAAACTAAACTAAAATTCTTTGAGCAGATTTCTTTGGGCTGTTGTTGTCTGCCCTTGCAATTATTTTAAGGGATCAATAAAACAAGTTTAAAAATAGCCCTCTCGATGGCAAGGAAGAGGCAGCAGTGGCAGCACTGTATCTGCAAATCAGCAAAGAAGTAACATACAAAAAAAAAATGCTGGCAACTTTAGCCGAACTTTGTTTACTCAATTAGTTTGTTGTTGCTGTTTTCCCTTTTTATTTCCGCCTGCTTTTGGCCTTATTTGCTGGTTCGTTGAGGATATTTTCCAGGGGGTGTGTGGAATGGGGGGGGGGGGGGAACCGCACTAATTGGCTTAGAGCGACAAGCGAAAATTAACTTTTATTCTGGTTTTTTTTTATTCTTTTTTTACCAGTTTCAGTTCAAGTTTCCTGCCGCCAAAGAGCGAGGAGCAAAAACCGAAAAACGAAATAAAATGAAATACAATTTTCCATGCCCGTCAACTTGAAATAAAAAAATTAACAGAGGGGGGGGGGGAGGGGGGTGGAAAAGCGAGAGAAATCGGTAAAATCAACAAAACACACGCTAGATAAACAGCCGCAGGAGCAGCACAAAGACGAGCCCAGTTTTTGGCTTTTGCGGTGGCCAGCAGCGCATTACGTAGCCGACCCGTTGGCCGTCTCCCTTTTGTTAACCGCCGCTCCACACACACACACCCATACACACACACACACACTCACATAGACAACCGCACACACAAGTGGCACTTGAACAAGCCGCTTGCCTTTGCCCCTCCGCACACCGCCCCCCGCCCCCTTTTACCGCTTGTTTGGTCTGTCAAATTTATGTTGGCTAAATTGCAATATCAATAAGCTGGAGAGGAGTGAAGGAGGTCGAAGGACGCGGCCGAGAGCTCTGGGCAACGGCATGGAAAATTGCGAGAAAGTTGAACGGTAACGAAAAGGAAAGTTTCCCAGTTTCCCAGTCAGCCATTCAGCCAGTCAGCCAGTCGATCTGAGGTGGAGTTTTTGTGCGCTTAAAGAATCAAGCACCTAATCTCGGCCAAATGGGTGTATAAATTTCTTTATAACATGCACATTATTTCAAATTTTATGGCAACTACTAGACCACAACAAATTTAAAGGCAATCACATAGAATAGATTGGCAGTAAAAATCATTCAGGTATATACTCTCGCCATTTTTTACGAACCTGAACCTGAACTGAAAGCACTTTTTCAAACTAGATCATATATAAATCGTTTACTAGGGGTTTCTTCAAATATTTTTGCTTTCACATATATATTAGATAACAGAGAAACTCTTTTTACTTATTCAAACGCGTAACGGGTATAAAATTGCACTATTAGCTGGTAATTTAATTGTAAGTAACATGCTTTGCACTTCTTAGTGCTCTATTTTATTTACATCTTAGTTTGGCTCATCCTTTATCGAAGAAGCCTTCGCTGAGAGTCGTACGTTCGAACTCAGGTTTTCTGCGATAGAAGTATCGATTTGTTTGCGCTATTTTCGGTTCACCTGGCATCCGGGACGTATGCGTGATATGTGAGGCAGTGTGGAGATGGTGGATGGTATGGAGATGGTATGGAGATGGTGTGGAGATGGTGTGGAGATGGCAGGGTGAGAGCAAAACAAGTTGGTGCATCACCTCGACGCTTCCTTGCCTGCCACTTGGCACAATCCATTGCCTACTTATCGGCGCTGAAAGTTGATGACTTGAGCGAGAGTTTTGCCCTCCTCGTAGATGCTGTAATGCTGGTGTGCAACTATCCATCAATATTTGTGCACGTGAGTGGGAGGCGTTTCCAATTATGGTTCCTGGTATCATGGTATCCTGGTATGCTGGTGTCCTGATGTCCTGGTGTCCTGGTGTCCTGCTGTCCTAGTGTCCTAGTCTGTTTGTCCTGGCGACTTGGCAAGTCACTTGAGAACCAGAGCGCTGGCATCCACCAACTCTGTTTGACTCCTGGCGCCCAACAAGTGGCAGCAAAATGTTGCACAGCACTTCAGGGGGCATTCCTTTTGCAGCGGACTATTTGTGCTCCTTGCCTTTCTGCCTGCCATCCTGCGAAAGGGGGCGTGTTTGTGCCAGGGTCACGGGGCGTATGCGTGTTAATAAGCTTACAAAGATTTACGTAATTATCGTTGCTGAAACTGGGAAAAATCGGCAAAGCGAATAAGCTGAACAACATGGCACTCCCATCATTTGCGCTCTTGCGCCTCGGATCGACATTGCAACGGTGTCCTTGATGTCCTTGTTTCAACCCCTCACGCATCTGGGTCAAGGGCTCGGCTGCAGCTGCATTTTGTGCCATTTTCCTCGCTTGCCGCCACACACACCAATGCCAAACATCAAATTGGCATCAAGATCAAGGCCACATTGGGAGTGGGAGTGGGAGTGGGAGAAGTTGAAAGCTTAACAGGCGAAATTATAAGCATTTCGCCTTAGTCCTAACCCCTACTAAATTTCCCAATTTATTTCGAGGGCTTAGACCCGAGGCGGCTTATCTGTCGGGAGGCAGTCATCACCCTTATACATACGTACATATCTACATCTGCAGGACACTGCCTCCTTCTGCTCCTTCTGCTCCTTCTGCTCCTCCTCCTCTCCCCTTTTCCTTTCCCTCCCTTAACATCATACATCTGTATATACATATACACCTGCTACCGCCACCCGGACTTCTAGGCGAACGGGATCCGGGCATTCACTCCCACAGAAACTTCTCTTAATGGCCGTTTAATGGCCAAGCGCGGCTCTCTGGGCACGGTTAATTGTGCGATTTTTGGCCAGTTTATGTCGACCAACGCTTTTTAATGTGGCCTAAAGCGGGCGGACGGGCCAGTTGGGCATCTGGCAGTTGTGCTGTGCTTTTATTGATGGCTTCGGGCCTTGCCGGCGCAATGGTGGCCACATGTAATGGCCCTGTTTTTGTGGGGTGCTTAAAAGTTATGCCACTCTCCCCCCTGCCCCCTCCTGACCATCCTGCCCCCCATTATCGTCAACCAACCCCCGCGACCATTAGTCAGTTTGTCAATTTGTCAGGCTGTCAGTTGGGCTGAAATCATGCTGGCGCTTTTGGCCATTCGCCTGTCAAGGTTCGCCCGAATGTCGATTAGAGCCTTGGTTATGCCAACTATTTTGCTGCTTGTGGCATACACACGTCTTGCCACACACTCTTAATCACCTTTGATACATCTTCGAGTTTACCCCCAGAAGGAGCTGTTGCTTCAAGGGAAACTAATCTTGAATCCTACATACATTTATAGTATATTCTCAAATAAGTTGGTTAGATTGCAAAATTGAATTCGTTATAATTGCGCCCATCACTTTCAGCCCCTGAAGTGTATTTAATTCTTCGCTCTGCTGGATGCCTTAAGTGTCATTTTTATTTCCTGGGATTACCCGGCTTTACATGCTTAATGTGGCCATAATTCCTTGTTTCAGCCATCCGCAGGGCTTTCCAAGAAGCCTTGCTAGCTGATCTTTGAGCTGCCATTAAAACGCGTCTGGTGTCTGATTAATTAAAGATTGCGGCCTAGCCAGGCTCCGCATTTTCCAAACGGCATTGCCACAGCTTTTCCATAACTTTTCCAGTTGCCGCCACAAGTCGGCAAAAGTAGAAAAGCAGATGCTCGAGTTGCCACGTCAATCAAAGGCTCAGTTATTCAATTGGTTAAATGAAACGTTAATTGTGTGCTCTTCAAACGCCGCCCCATTTACACACGCCCCCTTTCGACGCCCTTTATTTGCATCGATGCCCGGCCTAATCGTTATCATTTATCGATAAGTGCATAATTAACTATCAATAACTATTTTGCTATCGCCCACGCTTTAGTTGCAATGGCCCTAATTGAAAATCACTTAAAATATTTTCATTTCGCTTATGCCCATGCAGTTGGAAAGGGATGGCGACATATACGTATGTAGTGGTAAATGCGACAGAGATGGCGCGAGAGAAAGAGCGGGAGTGAGAGCGAGTGCGAGTGAGACAGCGCCAGGGAAGGCAAACGTGTGTGTGCGTGTTTGAGCGAGTTTTGCTTACATAATAGACACTTTATTACCATTAACTTAATTTACATTTTATACAAATGCGGCGCGAGTAAAGTGGGGGTTTCGAAAGTTTGGGGAGGGGGGGTGTGCGATAAAAGGGTAAAACATACGTGTCGGTCTGTCTGTGTGTGTGTGTGTGTGTGAAAGAGCTTTTGTGGTCTTTCCACATTTGGGTCTGCTTTTGGCACACACACACGCACACACACAGGCAAATTTAAAACGCACCCACACACTCCCAAAAAAGAGAGGGACAGATAAATGGTCCGTCTCCTTCCGTCCGAGTGTTAAGTCGACCCTATGTGATACCCTGGAATGCTACACACATTTTCAGTGTTGCCCTTTAACTTTGCAGTACACCCTTTACTACAAGTAAACTGAAGAATATTTTCCAGTTACTACAAATTAAGTATAACAGAACCAGTAGTCTTAAGATATAACTATCAAACGAATAAGTCAAATTGAAATATTCAATTTGCTCAGTCGCAAGTACCCATCGGGGTAAACAGGGTATGCAAATCGCTGTGATTCCATTCAGGATAAATTCAATTTGCGATTACTCCGCCCGTCGTTGTCGTTGTCGTTGTCGCTGTTGCTCTTCATTGTTGGCTGAATGCTCGCCAAATCTCTTAATGAGTGTGAATTTATGATTACATGCATTTAATGTGCTTCCCTTTCGTTCCTTCCTCCCCTCACTATTCCCCAGCGTGCCACGCCCCCGCACTCCAGCAGTTGGCGCCCCCTTTATGGCCGCCCAAAAGCTTATGGCATGCAAATTGAGACACTCGCCGCCTTTTTTTCGGGGGGGGGGGTAGGTGGTGGGTGCTGGCTTTTCCGCCCAGAAGGCCGTGGGCCATGCTATGTGCGCACAAGGACATTCACTTGCTCCTGGCTGCTGCTGCTCCTGCTGCTCCTGGCTTTTCGGCAGCCTCCCAACGATGATTCTGTCAATTTGAGTAAATCTTTTTAATGGATCGCAAAAATTAATCGTGTGGAATATGCTTGCGTCTCTCGTTCTTTTTTTTTTCTTTTTATATTTATATATGTATGTATGCAGATTTTTTAACTCTCTGTACGACTTTACCCACTCGCCACTCGTGTGTGCATGTATAAACTGCCACTTAAGTTATTTGTCAAGCGGAAATCGATTTTAGTTTTTCAATTTTGCGCCGAGTGCCACAGCCAACAGGGAAAGGAAAACCCAAAGGGGGGAGGGAGGTAGAGAGAGAGAGAGAGAGAGGGAGAGGGAGAGAGAGAGGATGCCATTTTATTTGATTTTATTGCGTAGCATAATAAATAAATTAATATACATACTTACATGTGTGTGCGTTCGAAGCAATTTACAATTCATTATTTTGCCATTCTCAATTTCAATTTTTGCACACACTCATGTGTATACTCCTACACACACACACCCACACACACGCACACACACACGCGCGACTGTCATCATAATGTTTCATTTCTGCACCCCCCTTTTTTCAAGTGGCAGCCACCAGGGGCGTGCCTCCTCTGGGGGATGGCTTACATAAGAGGGGTGCGGTGTGGGGGTTAGGGGGATACCAGGATGGGGAATGCCTCTGGGCAGCCCCAAGACTCCAAGCTAATGAAAGCAAGCGAGACGAGGAATGAGTTCAAGTGGAATTTATGTCCACTTGGGGCCAGTGCCAGTTCACTTCAGTTCAGTTCAGAGGGTCCAGTGGAAAGTGGCAAGTGGAGAGTGGCAAGCGGAGAGTGGCAAGGGGAAAGTGGAAAGTAGAAAGCAGGGGCACTTTTATAATGTCCGACAATCGTTTCACATTTTTGTTTTAATTACGAAATGCAAGCGAACAAACAACACCAGCATTCGCAAAGTATTTCTCGTTGCTATAACTTTTGTCGCAACAATTTTTGCTTTGGCAAAAATAAAAAAAAATAGAAAAAGAAAAAGAAACATTTCCTGAAACAAGAACATGCCGAAAATAAACATTCCATAAAGACAATACGATTTGTTTGGATTTTGTTTGCACTTAAAATAATACCACAGCGACATAAAATAGCAAAAACGGGCTAACTAATTTAATTTGCTAAAGTTTTTTTGCTTTGTTCTATTAATTTTAATTACTCTATATAGTTACAACTTAAATCTAGAAACTTAACCCTGCTGTTTTTCTATATAGCAGATAGCAATATTAGCTTTTCTGCGTATTTTTTTCTTTCTTTTTTTTTATTTGGGATCCAATCGTAGTAATCTGCAGAGAAAATGAAGTGCTTATGTGCTGTGAAATTAAAGCGATCTGTTGGCTGTCCCTTTGGGGCAAACTTTGTGCCTTTTTGGCCCCAACTTTTGGCATCCAACTATCGATCGATTGGGGGGCTCCTCTCATCTCTCATTTCTTATTAATGCCGCAGAGCCGAAATTCTTTCGCAAAATTAATAACAATAATCGTGAGCGTCGGCCAGCAAGGGCAGCAAATCAAATTGAGTAAACTTGCGGTCTCAGGGGGGCCTCGGTTTGGTTTGCTTTGCATTGGGTGGAAAATGGGGAAAGGGGGATGGGGGGGAATGGGGGGAATGGGGTGTATGCTGGAAAAACCACAGAATGTATAGACTTTGCTTTCACTTTGTAGCTGGATTTTTTAGAATTTTTTTTCTGCGTTTCTGCCCCACTCCGTTTGGTTGTTTGCATTCTGCCATAAATCATTAAAAGCACATCAAGAGGGAGTCGTGCGGGGCAGGGGCAGGGGCACGATGGGTTGGTTGGTTGGTTGGTGAAGGCCATGGCCATGGTGAAATGGGAGTGGCAAGTGGAAGTGGCAGCGGGAAGTGGCAAGTGGGGGGGAGCCTCTCCAAGGACCAAGTCGAGCAATATTCAACAATTTATTTATGTTTACGCACCACAAACAATTGAGAGTGTGCTGGAAAGCGCTTTCTGCTTGCCACCGCTTTGCCACCGCTTTTCCACCGCCGCCTTTCCACCGCTTTTCCACCGCTTGTCCTTCTGCTTCTCCTTCCGGTGGCCGCTTCAGTTGGTCAGGGGCAAAATGGTTTAGAGGGATGTCTTCGCTCGGGGACAGAGGACATTTTCTATTATTATTTATTTGTTTTGCTTACACGGAAAAAGTTTATGCGACACAGGCGGGGTCAATATTATACAAAGGTAAATACATGTTTGCCATATTAAATGTTTCAATTTGATGGAGTGCAGGCCGCAGCCACTCATATCCGTATATATAACCATATAACCATATGTATATGTATATGGCCTTTGAACAAGATTTAATTATATTACTTTGGCAGCACAATACCCTTGGGAACTTTTGCATTTTAGTTTGCGGACACACTGATAGATGGCAACATTCGATGCCCCTGCACGATGCCTAAAAATCAAATTAAATGCTAACAAGGTCCACTCTAAAAGCTCGAAAAACGAGACAAGCAGAGACTTAATTATGCAATTTTATTTGGGTATTTGCACAAAAATAATTGTATTGATTGCCGCCCGCCTCTGCGAGTCTCAAGTTAAGTTTTCACTGGAACTTTCAACTTTGATCAAAGCAGCTGCGCGATGATAATCCGCTCCGGCATTTAGGGGCTTTTCCCAGTAAATGTTTAATTAGATAAACAAATCAATTCTGATGCCGAGCACCCACATCCGCCGCATCCGCATCCGCATTCGCATCTGTATCCGTATCCGTATTCGCATCCGTATCCGTACTCGGTTGCGTAGCAGGTGATGGCTTCGTGTGGATGTATAGATGCATTAATTGCGGCACCGCCAACTCCGTTAAATAAACAATTAATTAATGGCTGTGGGGAGTGAGCGAGCATTATGAATGATAAATCATGCATGTTTCTCTGCTGATTATTTCCCAATGATTCTATGAATATTTAATCCAATATGTGTGTGTGTGTGTCTTTTGTTTCGCCTCCAGGGTAATTGCGTTTCGTGTCATTTCATTTGTACTGTGCCAGTTTCAAAAAATCATCATACATACATATGTACATATATAGGATAAATGCACATTGAATAAACAAATCTCGCTAATTATTTATATTGCAGTAAATTGCCTGCATACAATAAATTGCCTATGGAAAGCACTAGGTGCCTAAAAGACTATGTAACCAATTATTTTATGTCGCGATGCCAGCTGAATGATGGCTCTTCTTTGGGAATTTTTGGAATTTCCAAATATAAATTGTATTTTTAAAAGTTTGCAAATTACAAATAACTTTCTTGCTGCTAAAACTTACTCGGCTGTGGAGTAGGTACGCTTCTCAGTAACTCTCTCCACTCCACCGCGTTCTGTTACTTGTCAGAAGTTTTCACTGCACTTTCACTTTCACTGCGCCCCGTTTTATGCAACATTTTCGTGCCTCAACACTCGTGCCTCTCTTTCAGCGCCTCTCGCTTGCTCTTTGCCAACAGTGCCACGATGTTTTTTCGTGTGTCATGTTATCTAAGCTAATTAGTTTTCCACATTTCGCTGATAATTCACATCGATGTGGAAATTTGAGGGGTTGGTGGAAAACAAAAAGAAAAACAAATAAATGGCCAAATGGAAGAGACGTGTGTCGGGGTATTTTGGGTATAATCATGTGGTTGTGGTTAGATATACACCTTAACCAGCTAGGTTGCATATCGCATTTGGCCAAACTGACTGTGACATTCATGCTGTCGCATCGATACGAAATTCAATTAAATGCGAAATTCCATTCAATCAAAAACTGGATGTGAAATCCGACTTTCTAAGCCCACCTCCACCACCCCAGGTGCATTGTATGCGACACAAAACAAAAGCAAACTGCCGAAGCTCTGTGGGATTAGCTCCCAGGGAAAATATTACCATGGGCCTTTGTTCGCACAGCAGTTCTCTTTTTAGCCTGCGAAACAATGCCTGGATGCAACTCGAGATAGGATCCCACTTCTGGCCCTCTTCTCACAAAGCCAGGTCCAGGTTCCTCAAACCCAAACCCAAGTCCAAGCCCAAACCCAAGCCCAATCCCAGTCGCAATCCCAATCCTATTGCCATTTTATCAACAAGTTCCGGGAGCACCGAATACGGCTTAGTTCCAGAATCGTTGGTGGCTTTGTTGGAGCCCAGTTCCCAGTGGCCAGTATCCTGTACCCAGCATCCTGTACCCAGTAGCCAGCACTCAGTAGCCAGTACCCAGTAAGCAGCTTACACTCCTGTGCCACTCCAGCAGTTGGTGCCAGCTGCATTTTAATTACCTGACAACATTTAATTAACAGCACGGAAGATTCCACAAGCTCGGGCTGCGATGCTGTTGGCACTACCAATCGGAACTTCTGAATGAAAAAAGCTTCCAGTTTAAATAATACAGTTTCCACAGTTATTCCCTCACCATCACTGTTTGTGAGGGATATATATATATAATATATTCAACATTAAACAAAAACAAAAAAATCATAAATGTGGTTTAGTGTAAACAAACAAATAAACTGGCTTGTATTTTGTGTGGCAAGCGTTGAATATGATACGCAGTATATTAGGATTTTCCATCTGCATTTCTGTGTAATTGCGTGGTTATTATGCATAAAGTGATATTTTGCCAGAGATTTTCTCTGATGAGTATTCAAAATACACAGCTACAGGGTATTTAAAGTGTATGGAAGAGCACAAGAGAGAGAGAGAGAGCAAACAAAAAAAAAAAAAGAAAAAAACGACCAAGCATTTCGTAATACTTTTTTCTGTGAAATTAAAATTGTATTTTAGCCATAATCTGTGCAATTCAATGAGCAACATGCGAATTCAATTGAATTCAATTTGATTCAATTGGAAGCAAAGCAAAAGCAGACAGAGCCGAGCACCCAATGAGGACCAAGTCGGATAGACAGCAGCAGGAGCAGGAGCAGGAGCAGGAGCAGAAGTAGGAGCAGGAGCAGGAGCAGGAGCAGGAGTTGGAGGAGCAAAAGCTGGATGGCAGGACTCGCTTTCGTTCAATGGCCAACGAATTTGTATGGTTCCATGCAAGAGGAAGACGACACACACAGGCTTACAACCACACATACACACACACACACACAGACACACACACACACACACACACACATACACACAGACAGACAGACAGAGGGGGCGGTAATGGGCAGTGGGCGTAACAGTTTACAGTTTTACAGCTTTCTTTTTTATAGCCTCCTCGCCACTTACTTCTTGTTTTTTGTCCCACAGTTTTTTGCACATTTTCCAGAGCAACGCAAATTTTCTAGCATTTCTACTTGGTCCACTTTGGTTAGATTCGATTAGAAGTAAACGCCCGCCCACTTGGATTCATCTTGGATCCCTGCTCCTGCTCCTCCTGCTGCTCCCCCTGCTCCGCCTGCTGCTCCTCCTGCTGCTGCTGGCCTCTGCAGCAAATGCATTTATGTTTTAATTCGCTCAACCAAGTTTGTAGGTGAAGGCGTGGGCATTGGGACGATGACAAGGACGAGTATGAGGCCGGGAATGGGAAATGGGGATGGGAATGGGTATGGAGATGGGTATGAGGATGGGGATGGGAATGGGTATGGGGATGGAGGATGACTCCTCTGCCTCCTCTGCCGTCATGTGCTGCAATTCAGTTAAGTTTTGATTGCTATTTTCGCTTCGCTTCCTGGCCCGCAGCTCGGCTGCTGCCACAATGTTGCCAGCGGCAGCAAATGTGTGACATTTCCGTTTCCGCTTGCCGCGTTAATGTATTATGCAACAGGCACACACACACATGCACACATACGAGTGCACACTTCCTCTTGCAACTTTTTAGTTGTAAATTGCCGAATAACAACAAAAAGGAGAAAAAATAAAACCACAACAAATAGCGCATACAAAGGGACTGGCAATAACAATGTTATCAAAGCCCCAAAGGGGCGACAAAATCGAAACCAAAAGCGGAAGTCCCAAGGAACTGGTGCACAAACGCATCTCAGGGAGTCCGATTTCCTTTGTGGGAGGGGGGGACCATGATGATGACCATGACCAAGACCGATTCCGATTCCTATTCCGATTCCTATTCTGATGCCGATTCTGATGCCGATTTTGAGGTTGAGTCCTTGTCCATGGCCGCCTCTATATCGTCTATATCCTGACCGCATTTTCGTTGTTGCATGTCATAAACAAGCTTGTCAAGCAGATCTCCACAGGCGAAAGGCCACAGAAGAGGCAAGGACAGAGGGAGTGAAAGGAGTGCAAGGACTGCAAGGAGTGGAAGGAAGCGGAAGCTGGGGAGTTTCGAGAACATTTTAAATTGCACATAGGAAATGGACTTATTGTT
The DNA here is from genome assembly GCF_016746235.2 of Drosophila teissieri. Taxonomy (NCBI): domain Eukaryota; kingdom Metazoa; phylum Arthropoda; class Insecta; order Diptera; family Drosophilidae; genus Drosophila; species Drosophila teissieri. Next base: position 10,078,027 of record NC_053034.1, read on the forward strand.
CACCCAGCTTCTACTGTACTGCATATAGTACACAGTCAAAAAGTGGTTCAAACTTAACGAGTAAACCAAAGGGAAGCCGAAGCCAAAGTCAAAGCCAAAGGCTGCGAATGAAATGCCTGAATTTATGGACGCAATTCATTACAAATACCCTGACCACCTAATTGCCCCAAACCACAGTCCCCAACTGACCTTTCCGTATCCGCATCTCAGTTGCACCGGTGCAACCACAACGTATTTTCGAATGTGGCCATGTGGGGTAACCAGGTGTGCTCACCCACTTCCGTTGCCAGGTGCAACTGCTGCTAGTTGCAAGACAGCATGTCAAAGTCAGCCAAGAACGCCGCAATCATGCTGTTCCTCTACGGAATCGCATCCCCATTCCACATAAGCCTGCACAAGGAGTTTTTCAACTACTTCACCAGCTCATCGCATAGGCTAATGGACTATTGAATACACTTTTCCATACATGTGTATTAAGCCATTTATATGTGTGGTTATATTTGGCGTGTCTGTTTCGGTTCAATTGAGAGCCTTATTAGTAAACATCAATGGGTATTTGGAAACTTGCAACTTTATGACCTACCTGTTATACCCACTGATGATAGTTCGACAGGAAAAAATGGTGAAAGTTGCACGCACAGAGAACAAACATTTTTCTCCGAGCATTTGAATCTCGATGCGAATGCGTTTGCGAATACGAATGTGGCACTGAATGTGAAACTTATGGTGATGTGGACGCTGGATGCTGAATGTGAATGCGAATGTGAAAGCGACGTTGCCAGTGGCCATATGCGGTTTAACCCCTAACCTTTGGCTTTTCAAATGTCCACCCCAGAGTCGAAGCCGATATGGGTGGTATGGGATGGGATGGGATGGGGGCTTTCTATAAATGTCTCTCCAGAATATGGAAAATCAGGTGGGCTGCAGTAGGCAGTGTCTGGTGTGAGCACCAAATCGCAAACTACTCGATGCTTCTCTTAAACGGGCCGAAAACCAACTGAAGGCAAGTAAAGTGGCGACGATGAAAAAAACGAGTAAAATCATCCTTCAGCACCTCAAGGATAAACATATCCCTGGACAATTAGCAGCAATTTGCTCCTGCACAAGACCCCAGTGAGTTGTGCGTCATGTTCCAATGCGAAATGTTAATGCCCATTAATATGCAGTGTTGCATTGGGTGGCGAGTGTGCGAGTGTGCTGACGATGCTGATTGATATCCTTTTAACCCATCTCCACCATTTCCAGGCTAAAGTGCTTTGTAAACTTTTTTGTGCAAGTCCATTAAACAAAGCTAAGCTGAAATTGAGCGTGGCGCCCGAACAGGGACCCCGAAGTGGTGGACAGTGCGACATTGTGTCGCTGCGTCCATCTGTCAATCGCTCTCTGCTCTCGATCTGAGCTCACTGTGTCCCTGTTCCCCCCTCTGACTAACCCACTGACTGTCTCACTGTCCAACTGTCTATCTGGCGGGGGCCGACTCAATCAATCACCCACAAAATTGGGTGGAGTGGTCGAGTGGCGTTGAAAATGTGTGGCAACTCAAATCAACTAACCAAATACACACATCACTGGCCGAGGGAAATAGAGTCGGTGACTACTGAGAATCAATTGAAGTGACATTTGATTTTCCTCAAATCGATAGAAAAATTGCACCACATTTGTGTGGTGCATGCAACTTATCAAATACTATACTTATACCACGGCGTATAAATCTCAATTAGTTTCATTGACAATTTTCAAACACTGCTCCGCATTTCGTGCGCATGTAATTAATGAGCGTTGAGTTAGATTGATAAAGATATCCATGCGGTAATCAATTTCACACAAAATTATGCGCTCAATCACAGCCATTATGCTTGCCCCAGATAATTGCCCCTGATAATTTGATCAACTCGGAACCCGCCTGGAGTCCAGTCCTCAAAAGAACACAGTCCCATATGAAATGAGTACTGAACTGGTGACATTTCTGATAGTTCGCACACTGGGCTGCACTTTGGCAGGTGGTCTTGCTGGCACCATTAACTGCACAATGGGTTGGGTGCCACAATACACGATATGAACGGTTGGTGGCCCTCCCCACACACACACACACACACAAAATGGGGAGGGGGGGCAGGTTCAGACAGTAGCCTGTCCAAAAAGGACATGCAATAAAGGAGCAACGCACTAGCTGCATGGTGCACAAAATTAACCTCACAACGGTTTTCGCTTCTTTCGAAACCGCAGGACATGCAGTCCGTTTGTGCTCCAATGAAATTCCCTAAAAACAATGGGCACCGATAGCCACCGAATCCTAGACTTCATTTATATGCTGGGCAGCGTTTAGTTGTCTGTCGGACTGTGTTATGTAAACGTGAAGGCATTGGTTTAGTAATGTGCTCGTTTATACAGTTGGACTAGCTGGGTGTTTTTCCAGCTCTTCAGTCACCTCCGCGAGCGGACAATGAAGGCGTGAAGTATTTCCCGGAAGGATAATTGCCGGGGAAAGGAGCGCGCAGGACGCCGAGTGCGGCAGAGAGAGAGAGTGGGGAAGAGGGTAAGGGGGGGAGAGCGCGAGGGTCCTGTCAGTGGCATAGACAGGCTAATTAGCTCCCACACAAAGCCGCAACTTTGGTGTTGATTGCCAATTTACAAGCTTAATGAACTTGCGACTTGCGACTCGGGACTTTGGACTTGGAACCTGTGATTTGCGGCTTGCGACTTTGTGCTGCCCCAAGTTGCAGCGGTCAGCGGATGAGGATATTGGATGTTGGATACGGGATACGGCATACAGGATACAAATCTAAATCAAATCGAATCAAATTGAATCAAATCAAATCGAATCTGCGTTTGTTAAAGGCCGCAGCCCACTGGTTGAGGTGATCTAATAAAAGTTGCTCACTGATCTCTTTCGCTGGGCATTCAGTGCGTCCCATAAAATGTACATCCAACGAATCAATGTGGATGCCACAACGCCATAATTAGTAGCTGGCTGCCATGCATTGGAAGAGTTCCCCATTGCTCCTGGCCAAAGTTGAGGTTGCGGCTTTAACTCCATCGCCGATGCACACCCATCGCCATTGCCATCGCCATTGCCATCGCCATCGCCGTTGCCATCGAGCGAAATAGAAACTCCTGTGGCATCTGAGTTATGGTGAAATTTCATTTGAACTTTTGCATAATTTTATGCTTATTATGGCCGGGATGTTGGGATGTTGGGTTGTTGGACTGTAGGACTGCCGGTTTGTTGCTGTCGCTAACAGGAAAAGAGGGGAGTCGACAGCAAATGGGGAAAGGGGAATGGGGAATGGGGAATGGGGACTCAACAAGCAGCGAAGCGAAAAGTCCCTGGACAGTGGCTTTAATTACTTTGATGCATGATTTTGCTGCCATTTGCAATTTGTAGCCGGGGATAATGAGCAGGAAGAGCGAAACTTGCCCCGGCTTTATTTAACCTGCCACACGGGCATCCACGAGTGGATCCGAGGGGCACACGTAAAGGATTCACACATGAGCTGGTTGTACTGGCTGTAATACCCTTCGGGTATCGGGGTATCGGGGTTTCGGGGTTTCAGGGTTTCAGGGTTTCAGGGTTTCGCTGTTTCACGAGGTTCAGGATTTCAGGATTTCAGAGGGACACACATGCGGGACCCATGGATATCGAAATTCGAGTGCACAACGCGAAAAAGCGCTCGAAATATTCACAGACTGTTGGCGATGAAGCAATTAAGTTGTCGCTGGCATTTTCGCATATCGCATTCATATAACTAAACTAAAGCTTATATTTCTTAGAGCCACATATTAAATGTGTTTCACAAACAAACAAAATATGGCCAGTTTCCTGGCTTTGAGTTCGCTTATCGCTTATTGGTTCTTGTTGCTCTTGCTCCTGTTTCAGGCAAGGACACTTCAAAGGACAGAGAACACCGGAGTAGAGAAGCAGCGGAGCAGAGGAGTCGGGAGCAGATTGTCCAGACCCCGAAGACAGTCAGTAGCGAATTCCCCGCTGGCGAGCAATTGAGCAATTGTGCAAAATGGGTAAGTGACAGCCAGACGATCCACTAATGAACCACTCGAGCAAACCGGACACCTGGTGGCCTATCGCAGAGCAGGCATTTTGCACCTGATGTTGCACCAATTGGCAGGATTCATTCGTGGCCACCTGATAGCACTACTACTACATAAGTGCAGGCGTTAATTATGCACATTATGCATAACCAGCAATACACTCGTTAATAATAATATATATTAAGCAAGGTCCTTTCATTTGTATGGTGTGCAAAACTCAGGTACTCACAGCATTACTATTATCACAAAGTGATGTTCTCATCATAAATCAAACTTTACATTTTTAAATCACTATTTAATACAAGTACCCTTCTAAGGCAGTTAAACTACCTCTTTTCACTAGCAAGTAAGTCAATGCTAAGCTATTTTTTTTCGCAGATGCGCTACGCTTCCGTGGTTCACCATTCGCCCGCTTTACGGGCCAGTCGACCGGACCGGGCCACCCGCGTCCACCGCCACACCCACAGCATCCGCAGCGCACACAGCCGATGGGAGCACATGGCATCAGTGCACCCGAACCGCTGATCGTCGTGGAGGAGTCCAACCTGCCGGAGGAGCAGGAGGACAGCTCTGAGCCGACGGTCTCCAATCGCGGCAGCCTGGACATCGACTCGCCCGTGAATCCCTATCTGCTCTCGCCATGGCGGGATCCTCGCGAGGCGCGCAAGCATTCCCTGCCCTCGCAGCAGGTGACCGACGGCATCACAGCCAGCCAGGTGCGCCGGCTCTCGGAGCGCGGGGGCGAGGGTTCGGGGCCCACACCCAAGGAGGCCGCCTTTCTGGCCACCCTTTCGCAGGCACCGGCGCCCACCGGACGTCGCCACTCGGTGGTGACCATCTCCAAGGTGCCCACCACTCTTTTTGGACGCTCGCGACGCGAGTCCGTGGCCGCGTATCCCAACAGCAATGGGTAAGTCACCAAATACTATATATTACAGATTGAATTGTAACTGAGTTTGCGCCACTCAAAGGGGATTCAAGTTTGGTAGCGTTGCACAAAAAACCACTCAAATGTGTAAAAGTAAAAAAGACAATTGTGCTTTGTTTAAATTCACTCACATATATGTATGTGTATAGTTGACACTCGAAATGATTGAGCTGCATTGAAGTGCTTTGTAGTGTTTTGTGGAAATTCCATTTGTGTTTGCATAGTCCGTTGCGTGAACCGACGGTAATTTGAGTTATGCACTGGCGACTCATCCGAGAATATTTAGCAATCGATTAACCGTGTTGTTCGTTGTTATGACCACAGGAGCAGTCGGGTGCTGAATTCCCGGCGGGAGAGCAACACAGGACCCCCATCGACAGACCCCATCGGCAGCATACACAATCTGCAGCTGGACATCATGGACGACATCTATTTGCAGTCGCGCAAGGCGCGCTTGAAGCTCTGGACCTCATCCAACGAGAAGGTGTGCGAGGTGCAGACCGTCGACGAGGCGGGCTCCGGCCAGCCGGGCCGACGATTCACCAACCGTCGCTACTCGGAATGCCCACAGCCAGGATTGGCCAGCTCCTTTCGCCGCGCCTCCGAGCTGCCGCCGTCGCAGCAGCTGCAGCTGCAGCAGCAGCAGCAGCAGAATCAGAATCAGTTGCAGAACTCGACTCGTGCCTCAACGCGTCGCAAGAAGTCGGGCAGTGGAACCGGACTCCTGGGCAGTCGTACGGACATCGCCGGCATATTTAGCTCGTTGACCAGCTCGGCCATGGATATGCACCGGCCGGAACCGGAAGGTCGCGATGGCAGCTCAAGTGCCAGCTCATCGGCAACGGCCACCGCCGGTAGCCCGTTTCTCAGCCAGACCTTTCAGGCGGCCGCTCGTGGGCGTGCCACCAGCGCCACGCCCACACCGACGGCCCACAGCGGATCACTGGCGGTTGGCGGCGGTGGAGGAGGCGGTGGATCAGGATCGGGAACCACTGGCGGCCTACTCGATCCCAATGCCGGTAGGTCGACGCGCTCCAACAGCTTCGATGTGTCCCTGCTGAACAACGCCAAGCAACTGGTGAGCGATGTCCAGGACAATAGCTCGGCCACCCTGTCCGGTTGGTTTGCCAAGCGGCACACGCCCTTGGCGCGCAAGAAGAGTGTGCGGAGCAAGAGTTCGGCGGTGGCGCTGTCCAAGGATGTGCTGGAGCGGCTACAGAAGAAGGATCCACTAGGCGGTGACTCGGGCAAGCCGAAACTGAAGCCACGGAGCAAGCAGAAGACCTGGGCGGAGTCCACCAAGGCGACGGTGGATGCCACCATACTGGGCACGGCCATCGAGGGTTTCCTGCGCAAGAGCTCCAACGCCAGCATGGGCGGCTCGGGAGCGGGCTCGTCGGGCGGCGGTGCCTCCACATCGGCAGCGGCACGCGGTGCCACGTCCAAGGCGGCCAAGGATTCGGGCAGCGCCAGCGGCAGTCCCGCCCGTCGCAGTCGACCCTCCGCCAGCAGCTCGGCCCAATCGCAGGCCGGCCGGGCAGTCCGCTCCACGCTCAATTGGTTTGGCAAGGCCGACGAGGACGACTCCAAGGACACGTGCGACGCCTCGCTCTGCGCCACGCTCAAGGACCTCTTCGTCAAATAGGTCGGGGGGCGCAGAGGCAAGTAAAGCCATGGGCCAAGTCCCGGCTAGAGCAGCACACCGGTAAGTGGCGCATCCTTCACATAATATTGTGCACCTATAGAAAAACCATATCCTAGCACCCTTTCACTACATCCTGCATATCTCCTGCATCCTTAGAGTTTTCAATATGCCCCAAGACAACTTGGCATTCAACTTATTGTGATGCAATTCTATTCTAAGAAACAAAACTACTTGGCTAATTAGAGCTTTTCAGGAGAACAAATTTAAATATAGAACTGACAAGCCATGTAAAAAAATTCCAGAAATTCTTTGGAAGGTATATTGTCTATTCTAAGAATGCAGGGCTTAAGTTCTCTACCCATCTCGGTGGTTCATAGAAATAGCCTCAAAGCAAATGGCCTGATCCTAACATTGTTATATCACGTTCTGTGTGCACTTTTAGCCAGCTACTTGCACCTCTGAGATCCAAAAATCCTTATCGAAATCCGAAAAACAAAACAAACCAAATCGATACGAAGTTGAAGTTGAAGTTGAAAGCTTAAACAGCCGAGTGAACAATAAGCGCAGCAAACAGTAATCCCCATTAAATTCATCATATAACAACACAGCAGCAGAGGCTTAATGGCAGATTAAAAGCATAGCAACGTCTGCCTTTCGTGCGGAAAGGAGATGCACATAATTCACCAAAATCAATTATATAATCACAGCACTTACATAACTCACAAACAAAGTAATAATAATTGATAGCACAGGCTTCACACAAAACACGTCCATTCCACAGAATCAAACACTGAGAACATTGTGTTGAAAGGCCGACAGTAAGATACAAGTTACAAGATACAGTAAGGTGATTGAGAAATTAGAACTACAAAGCAAACGGTATACCTGGAATTGGAACAATAAACCAGCAGGAGCTATCGATACCTGAAGGATAATCAGGTTGGTGTACAACAGCACGTGCACACGAGCAGCAAATGAAGGATCAAATGGAGAAAATAGAACTTAACAGCAATACACAGTGACCTACTGCGCCTACCAACATACACCTATAAAATACCAATACCAATACCCCCAATCCTTACCCTAACTAGAAAGCAGAACCGCAATCGAAGCACCGATAACAGATAGCACTGAAATCCGATTAACGGTGAGCAACAAGAGTACAAGAGAGCAACTTTTAACGGTACAAGTAACTTTACGCATAACGGTAATGGTAAGTGAGAAGACAAAGACAAAGACGCAGACGATGGCGAAACGATAAGCGATAGACAGTGATCGATAGGCAGATAGTTAAGCGATAACCGATAGAGTTTAAGGCAACGCTGCAGGGGAGTCAGGGAAATGGAATCAGACATCAGGAATCGGTGGACACAACACCTCATCCCATTTTGACCTCCGCAACAAAGGGACGACGGGATCGACCTCTTATAACTAAAGATACAGATAAAATATAAATACATACAGGTATATGTGTAAAGATACATATATACGTATATATTCTCATATACATTTGCATACCATTTGTAATCGACGACGGGCGGGGGGCGAGAGGGGGAATTTGGAGGGCAGAGAATATACACATATTTTTCTACGTGCAGAGCAATTTAAGCGGGTCCTAGTAAGGGAGTAAAACCCGGAAAAATGAAGAAATGGAGTACTTGTTGATGCATTGCCAATATGGCAATGGAACCACCTGCATACATGTATATCTTACATATATGGAGTGTGTGAGTGTGTGTGTTTTTTTTTTTTGGTGGCCATGCATGTTCATGCATGCACATCGGAGAAGTACACAGACGTATTGAATGTATTGATGAGGCAAACGTAACCGTGGCAGATGCACAAATCGGATTCAAACAATCGGGTGAATCAGGGCAAAAGATGATGCTCCAGCATCACACACGGTTGCCACAACCATATCACAATAAGCATACATATGAACATATGAACACAATGAAATCAGCACGGCTACGTGCTACGTATAAACACGTTACAATATACGAATATATACATATGTATTTACCTACGGAGAATAAGAAGTAAATGTCTACAGACTCAAGAGTTTTAATCAATGTAAACCACACACAAAACGTAATTTGTATGTACAATCTGAGCTTACTCGAGGCAAAAATCAGAAATCAGAAATCACAATTCGCAAAACGCAAAACGAAAAACGAAAAATCGCAAAATCGCAAATCACAACACAAACAGTAAATGCCAAACTAAATCGAGTCGAGTTGAATTGAATTGAATTGAAAATCGAATATAAATTAATGTTCGCGTTGAATATTTAATGTTAAACGTAAAATAATACGCAGGCAACAGCAGCATCAGCAGCAGCAGAAAAGCTGAAAAGTGCCAGTTGGGGGAGGAAGTTTCCCAGGAAGAAGTTTGAAAATCAATTAACGAAGAAATTCAAATTGGAAATTCGCAATTGCAGTATTGGCAAACAGAGTGTGAGTGTGAGTGTGAGATAGCCAAAGAGAAAGAGACAGAGAGAGAGAGAGAGAGAGGGCGAGATAGAGATAGAGTAAAGTAGGACAAACAAACAAACAAACAAACCAACAAACAATCAGTCAATATTGCAATCAATCAAGTGTGCTTCTATATGCGGCATTTGGCTTCGTCAATTTGTCAATTTGATCAAGAGGCAGCCGCCAAGGGCGTTGATGATGGGAAGGAGATTGGAAGGAGATTGGAAGGAGATTGGACTGCAATGTAGTGACGAAACTACTCAATATATAACATATAACACGAAATATATATTATCCATCTATCCGAATTGTATCTCAATGTGCCCGACAAATGTGTTTTTTAGACTTCGATTTCCATGTGCGTGTCTCAAGGAGGTAACCCAAAGTTAACTTTCACTTTCAGTGTGTTATATAGTGCTTAAGAGCGGCAGATTTAGCAGATTTACCTAAATACTGATCTATATCTATACAAGCATATGCATATGCAAATGCATATACAAATACCTACACGTAATGACAAACAAAAAACATATATATATACCGTATATACCGGATATTTCAACTATTTACAAGTGCGATCCTTCTTGGTCGCAGCTAACTAAAGTTGTCCACCTTTTTGCTCATCATCCTAACTGTTGTTCTATATCGTTGCTATTACCGATCTACACTATGTAACAATAAATGTGTACAAAAACGGGCGGGGGGCAAATCGAGGGGGGAGGAGGGACGAGAAGGGCATCTGAGGAGTATCTGAGTATCTAAGTATCTGAACTCCAGGCAGATGCCAGATGCGTAGCAGGCCAAAGAAACTCTCAAGTTCTATTTGTCCTATTTTTGATAGTTGTATATACATATATATATATATATATACTACATACATGCGAATATACATATGCATATGTAACGCATATACAATACGTGTATACCATACATACACGAATACTACTAATATGGATGCAATTTTTTTCGATTGATTTAGCATTGAATGTGCATAGATTTATGACTACAAACATATTCGTATATACATATGTATGTGAACCCTATCAAGATAATAATGCTTCCGAGGAATATACATACATACATACATACACATACCCCCATGAATAATCAGCGCGCGAAATCGGAAGTTATTGCATTTCCACCACATACATTCATACCTACATACATACATACATACATACATACATAGATGGAACTTAAAGCGCCGCTGATTATTTTCACGGGATGTGTCATTGTCATTGTTGTTGACGTTGTTGATGTCGTGCAATTGTAATTACCGTTATTCAATTGTTGTTAATGTTTATCCACATGTCTGTTTGTGTGTGCGTAAGACGTAAGACTACATACGAGCAAGCGGCTACCACCGACTTACAGTACTTTAGTAGTGTTAACTGTCAACTGGCAACTGGCGCCCAACGCAAATAATATTCAATACCCACCACTCTCTTAGTGTGCGGTATTCGGTATTCGGGATCATAGCGATGCGAATATACATATATACATATATATATATCCTATGTGTGTACTTTGATTCGAGCGATCGATCTATGATTTCGATGTTAGGCGATACACTGTTTTTTTTCGGGCTTTTTGCTGGGTTCCAAGCACCCAGTGGTGGGGGAGGGGGGAAAAGTGGGCAAAACTACGCATAATCTAGTGAGTAAAGAGGCAAATGGAAGGGGGAGCGATGGCGGAGGTGACATGCATATATAACTAAGATATATATCTGTGTAAATAACGGGAGGAGCATTGGGAATACGTTTGTACATAATTATGCGTACGCTAGCACGGGGATAGCGAGAGAAGTTGAGTGTGTGTGTTTTTTTTTTGAAGCCAAAATCCAAATGCAAACCGAATGTAAAACAATCAATTGATGACACATAATGTAAAAGAAACCAAATTAAATTACAATACAGCTAATTAAATGGCGAATGAGGGAGCGATAAACGATAAATCGAAAATTGAAAATCGAACGGTCGGCAGGCAGTACTTATACACATACAACCGTATGCATATCCGTATACATATGTACTTGTATGTGTGCTCTTTATAAGCCGTGACTTCGGAGGAGACGCCGAGTAAATTTGAGGACGTCGTTGGAGGATGTGCACCAGGCGAGTGTACTTTACCGCACATACAATACCCAATATACAGCTAAATATACACCCATATACATCTATATATACATATGGAACATATATAAATATATATATATATATACTTATATATATATATATATATACGGAAATAAATAGTTTATGTGTACAGATTGCAGAAGCTTTAATTTTGGGTGGGCGACGGGGTTTCCATGATGGATCGATGCCTGCGGGGCATCGCGGCAAATCCAAGTCACCACAGCATGTATCCTCCTATCCACCAGTCCACTGATCCACCGAGTCCCGAGTCCTGCCCAGCTGGCGGCCGGCTGGTCATAAATCAAACATCATTTCAGCATCAACCCGCCACAGTGCTGTTTTGGTCGGCGCCCCAAAGTATTGAACGCGAATTCGGCTGGATGGATATCTACCTGGCCAGGTGCGCCAGCTGACATGGGGGGGAGGGGGGTCTGCGGGAGGGCGGTAGGACAAGGGCAAAAGGACCAAGAATGACCGGCAACAGGCATTAAATGTTAATGCGCTTTATGCAACGCTTGACTGGCCAAACAGCCAGCGGGGCTCACATCAGCTCCAGCATTCTGCTCGACAGCCAAGTGGACCGGCAATGCGGCCCGATGGACCATTGAACATTTGCGATACCCTGCAAATGGTTACACAAATTTCGGATGCCATTATATTTTCTCTTATTTTCAATTATTTATAGCTTATTAATTTCTTAACGAAACATTCAATGTATGTAAATATCTTGCGTTTTCCTTAATGTGGCATAGATTGTGTTATGGTAAGTATTACTATTTCTTTAATAAAGTAATAAAGAAAGTAAAAGGCAAAACTTTGTATTAAACGTAAATCGCTGTCCCTGACGTTGCGGCATGCCTCTTGCAAGGGTGCCACTTCGAGGGTTTATCGGTGGGTGGTGGGTGGTGGGTAGTTCGCTATTCGGTGGCTGCTGGGTAATGGCTTTGAGCTGCAGCAGCCTACCAGTCAAGGTTGGCCCCTCATGTCAAGCGTGAAATTCGAAAGCTGCATACGCTGGCCCCCCCGCAGCGAAAGGGAGGTGGCAGTCAGCAGGTGGTAAGCATATAAAACGGGCTACAAAGGCACCGCCACAATTGTCAGCCATACAGCTGCCATTGTCATCGCATTGTTGTCATTGGTGACTTGCCTAATTACCCATAGTGTGCATACCAAAGAGGCATTTCGAAGCATCAGTGCTGCCGATATGTTGGTTTACTGCTTGTTGGTCCTTGGCCTTCTGTCTATTATTGTTCTTTTCACTTTCAAGGCTTTTTGAAATAACTATTTTGGTAATCTAGCTAATTCTCGAGCCACGAGATTCTTGGTAGCCGAGTTTCAAACCGTGCATGTAGCGGATAAGCGCACCCATGCACAGTCGCGTCCCATGTGAGTTGGTACACTATGGTGCTATTTTGATTGCAGCGTATAAAGAGGTAAATCTATTTGATGTAAATCAATAAATATATCATTTGCATAGAACATGACCCTTGGGTCTACTCCAAGTTACTGTGGAATGCGCACTCCAAGTTACTGTGGAATGCGCTAGCACTGTCGTTCCAGTAGAACCTCGTGATTCGTGGGAACTGAAAAAGCAATGGAATGGGAGTATATAGCGAACTTTTTGGGATACAATGCAGTTGCGTTTACATTAGTCAAATAAACAGCAGTTTCTCTGCTGCGACCATCGTTGCTTTTTCGTATAGCTCCTCCAGCTGTCGATTCTGTTCGATTTGCCTCAGTTTAGTTTCATCATTCGACCTCGCCGGTTCTGTTGCGTCTGTCTTTTCCCCCGTTCTTTTTTTTTGGTTTTTAATTAAGCCCTTACCTGGTGCGGTGTGTATTCAAAGGTGTACAGATCCACCGCTAGTTTGCGGGGATTTTTCGTGAATTTCTTGCGGCCCGTAATTAACGTGGGTTTACCTGGCCGCCCGCGGCAAAAAGCATTAATAGCGTGACGCCCGTCATCACAGCTGTCCACCGTCAAAAAGGTGAGTAAACAATGCGAATGGGAACTGCTTCGAAGATCGCAAGTAGTCCCAGTACGCGGGTGTTAGACGAGGAGAGAAATGCAAACGTCGGTGAGAGAGAGAGAGAGAGAGAAGCGTGATTGTGGGGCGTTCTAGGTTAATTTAGCCAGCCAAACGTGATTCGGATTGCAGTTTGATTGCTTTCTTTACATGCGATTTGTATACAAAATGCGGCCTTTTCTTGGAATTTTATACATTTACTAAAACTGGGGAAACGAGGCTGTTAACTTGGCTTGTTTACAGCTAAAAATAGCCTTTTTTATTATATATATATATTTTTTTTTTTCAAAGTCAGAATGCATTTAAGAAGAATCAGAATAGAAATCAATGTAAACTGAATCTTAGGGGTTTTTTAAATTTAGATAAAACCATTCGAGCTATCTAAAATTAATATTTTAAAAAGACAAAATACTCCACTCCTAAATTAAAAAGAGATATGAAAGTTATCCGGAATGCCCTAAAGTTCCGCAGCTAGTTGCCATGTCACTACGGCGAGCAGAGTATCAAAAATAAATCAAGCCAACAAAAGAATGCCGAAGAAACAGGAAAGGGACAGAGACAGTCAAGTGAAATGGCCGCATTTTTATGGCTAAATTCTTCACACACTTTGCACTGGCACACTTTGTTTGCGACGCGACTGTTAGCAGCGCCGCCTGAAATCAGGCCACAGAAATTGTTCCAGTTCTTCGAAAGCTTTTGGGGCGAAAGCTTTTCCTTCAAACGCTGCCTACTTTCGGGGTCAACTTGCCTGTGGAGGGAAAATCAAAGCAAAAAGCTTTCCAAGTTCACCGCATTCGACCTTGAACTAATGATATCCCTATTTGTTTATGTGTTTATTTTGCAGCTAATCACCGCATTGAAATCACACACGTTGCGTGACAAAAACTGAGGTGAGTTCTAAATTCATTTGCAAGTTAAAGTTATGTTTCGCATAGATGGCGTATACTTAATGTGGCGTATACTTAATGTGACGTATACTTAATGTGGCGTATACTTAATGTGACGTATACGTGATATGCGCGGCCTAAAGTTAAGGTAAGAGGAAGCTAGTTCAGGGAACCCCAGTGCGTCACGGCACAGCTCGCACCTCGATGACTTGTGGAAGATGGCCGGTGCCAAAAATAGGCACTTCTCTCACCTGTCCGAGCCCCTTGTTTTCTTACCGCCTTCGCCTTCGCCAGGCCGAGTACGACACTGTGCCCAAGTGCTTCCCACAGCGCTCCATTCATAATATAATGCGCTGGGCAAACAGGTGACTGTGCGCCCCCTCGATTGGTCCCCCAAATCCATGATACGTGATCCGAGAGCCAGCCGACACTCCGATCCGACCTGAATGGGAGGTGACGCGGCAAGCCGGAGAGCCGGAGCGCTGTGGAGCTCGGAAACTGGGGGAGCTGGGGAGCTGGAAAGGGAGAGAGAGTGCCGGACCGGGGCAGCTTCTAAATACAAACGCAAATACGGAGCAACGGAGCAACGGAGCAGCGTCGCTCGGTGATTTACCCGTCCAGCTATAGCCAGCTTAAACAGTATGTTCAGGTTGGCCAGAGTGTCTGTGGTCAGTTCGGCCCACTCCCAGATGACAGGTGACGGCCAGCCAATTGGGGTATTTCCTCGTGGCGATTCTAGATTCTACATTTACGTCACCGACCGTTTCAGTCGGTCAAGGGTGTGCATGGTCGTATGGCAACCGGTATTGGGAGCCATCGAGGACTTGGTTTTAAACGCTCTGATTCACATACATCTTAACTAAGGTGCGGTCTTTCCACCAGAACATTTCCATACACCATTTATGTGGAAGTTTGCACAGTGGGAATTCTATTCGTATAGAATAAATTCCATGCGAAGCGATAAAACATAAAGAGTATTTAAGTCGTTGCGTGCAGAACAGTAGAAGTTCAGTAACGGTGACTTTTGCCCTATAATAAAACCAATGCAAATCGAATGGTAATCTCCCGATAATCCAATGATTATCTTCGGTATTTCCACACATCATCCATGATGATGAGGCAGCCATTGAAAACATCAGCAGCAGAGCAGATGATAAAAATCATTTCATGACTCTGCGAGGACTTTAAAGGACCTTAATAGACTGAACAGTTTAAGAAATCCTTTCTAATATTCTCTTTGCAATACTTAAAGGTTTAGTTTTAAAGACGCTAACCAAGCTAAAAGTGTACTATAGATAGTTTATGGACTTTCAAAGGCATACTCTTTATTTTATTTAATTTTTTGACGCCGGGTGATGGAAAGTAAGAGTATGGTACACAGAGTCTAAACTAGTTGAATCTACTCTTATAAGTTATTTACAAATAGTTGAACACTCAGGAAATGGTCCTCTTACAACCATAAATTCTGAATCAGCCTGCTGGATTATAAAACTATAAGCTGTGATATATTACTTTTTTTCCGAGTGCCATTAAAAACTGTCTGTGTTCCATGTGAACATAGCCTGATAACTTCAAAAAGAAAACATTATTCCGATCTCGTGTGCATCAGGTTGTCGAGAAGGTCCACATTGCAAGCTTGGTATATTTGCTATATTTAAATATATGGCCGGCAGAGGCGATAAGTCTGGGCGATATTTCCGTCGCTGTAAGTGGAGGCCGTTTGAAGCTTCTTACTATACCGAGTAATAATAACGTGTATGTACGTCACTCTGGAAGTGCTCATCAATGGAATGGAATGGTCATTTCTAAAAAGGGAATGGCAAACAGGAACGGGCGTTAGATAGCGGATCTCCCTCGAACCGGATGACGTTGCAGGTTTAACGAGTTCAGGCCGAGATTTGTGCGTGGCCAAAGTTAGCACCTCCTCGAGTGCGATAATTAACAGTCAACAATGGCTTGTTGGGCAAAAACAAAAAATACAAAACAAACAGAAAAAATCAGCGAAGGGAATAAATACGAATCAAATCAAATCAGAGAAGGAACTACTTATTGCTCGGTAATTGCAGGAATGCAATGGAATTGCAATGGAAAACCCTTAAACATAGTCTCCGGAAATTCCGGAAATATAGCAATTATGCATCTTCCCAGAGCAATTGGGTAAAAACATAGCCCCAACAAATTGCCCAACTGATAAAATAATACGTAGAGAACCCGACAGGGAATACGACTCCCAGGAGGCTTGATGAAGCCAATGAGTAGGTCGAAGTACGCAATCTGCTCGACAGCAATATTTCGTGCGACCTTAGGGGTAATTCCCAGCCAGAGAGTGTATGTTTTGTTGTGTTGTGTTCTATGGTGAGGTGTTCTATGGTGTGGTGTTCTATGGTGTGGTGTTCTATGGCGAGGTGTTCTATGGTGTGGTGTTCTATGGTGTGGTGTTCATTGGTGTGGTGTTCTATGGTGTGGTGTTCTATGGTGTGGTGTTCTATGGTGTGGTGTTCTATGGTGTGGTGTTCTATGGTGTGGTGTTCTATGGTGTTGTGTGTGTTTTTTTAGGTGTGTGCAATGGAAAAGCTTAGAAGAGACAGACACTCTGTCTGCTGCGGTGTCTCTTATATTCATCGCTCGATCGCAGTGGCCAAGTCCACCGGTCAAGTGGTCGTTTCCATTCAGTTGCATGCAAAACGCGCACGTGCCAAGCGATCGATCGGAAATGCCTACGGAACGACGCGTCATTCCCCAGGCAAGTGGCACTCGCATCACAAATCGCCAGTTAGCAAAAGTAACTGAAGTAACTGAAGTATCTGAAGAATCCGAAGCGACAACGCCGTTGCCACAGCAGCCAACAGAATCGGGATATTCGCAAATGGCACAAAGTAAACGCGATTCCTTGTTGTCCAATTGACTGACTTCTTGAGCTTTTGGGTTTTCGAATTTTAAGACCAAATTAAGATTGATCTATAGACATTAGAATTTCCGGAAAGCTCAGTATTCAAGCTTATCAAAATTCGAACAGAAACAAACGAAATTCCGTATAAAAATGGTGTTTGGTGTCAAAAGGGTACCTTTGAGCATTTGTTTTTGGAAGTAATTCCAAGAATCAATCAAACAAAGTATTAATCAGCCAACAAACAGAGCGAAATATGACTAAAATCCATTTACACAAAAAAGTGAAATGCTTGGCCTAGGGATTCAAGATCAACCAAAAAGGTAGTTGGTAAGAAGGCCCAAGAAGCCCGATTACCTGGTGTAGGGTGCAAGAATTCAATGTGACATCCGTTTTGGGCCATGAAGCGTGTGGGCATAAATTACATCGGCTGGCCAAGAGGCAAGAGGCAAGTGGCAAGAGGCAACTCACTTTCTGCAAGACAGGAAGAAAACAAAACGTCATGTGCAAGTGCTGCATTAGGGGGTGACCAGAGGGGGGTTGCTAACTCCTGGCTGAGTCAGGAAACCTATTTAAAATCCACCCATCGATCCACCGCATAACCTCCCCCCTCCACCCGCACCTCCGATAATCGAGAAAAACAAATTCGAACTCCCTTTACGTTGTTTCGTTGTTTTTTTTCATTATCGTCATCGAGCATCGCTCGCTGATGCTGTTGTTGCTGCTGTGGCTGCTGCTATTGCTGTTGCTGCTGTTGTTGCTGCTATTGTTGTTGTTGTTGTTGTTGCTGTTCGCCACAACAAGCGCAACAAGTGTGAGTACACGCCGACGCGCGCGCGCGCTTGTGTGTGTGTGTGTGTGCGTAAAGTAAAAAAAAGTAAGATCGGCCACGCGCTGCTCGTGCGGCTTCGGCTACTGATATCGCCGGATGGCGGTCCGGTTTGTATTTAAATCGCCGGCGTGTGCCCCAACTCCTCATTAACCGTAAGATCTCGCAGAGCCCCACACGCCAGCCCCAGCTCTCCAACTTAGCTTAGCTTATTAGCGCGCTTTCAACCTGACAAAAAAGAAACATCGAAATCAAACCAAACCGCGAGTGCCAAGCGTACAAAGCAAAAAATATGACCGCCATCAGTTGTAGTGCCAGTGAATCCTTTGAGCTCGCATCCTTCGAGCGACTGCAGCAGCAGACTGCTCCGGCGCGAAATGCGTCCTGCAGGCAGCCAGCCAACAGCATCAGCATCGCCGTGTCCGCCCGTTTTGGTCGCATCTGTAAGTGTCCCCCAGGCAGCCAGAAAACAGAAAAGTGCATCAAATGATAGCGATGTTTAAGCATTGAAGTTGTAAGCTAAACTAAACTTCAAACGTCTTTATCTTATTGGCGAAACCATGCCCCATCCATCAGGATTAGGGATTGATTGTAGCAAACGCATTTACTGATCTGCAATCTCGCCTATTCTCACATTGCAGCTCCCTCCAAGTGCTGGCTCCTGGGCATCCTGCTGCTACTCACAGTTGCCACCACCAGTTGGCCCACGGGCACATCCGCGGCACCGCGACGCGCTCGAGGACTGCACCTGATCCTGCCGCATCGCAACCACAACCACAACCACCGCCACCATCATCACCAGCACACCAGGTCGATCGAGGCCACCATCGTGACCCTGAAAACCAATCAGACCGAGGGCAGGGACACTTGCACGGCCCTTAGGATGACGCCCAACACCACACACCTGCAGGTGGCGCACGAGGTGGCCAAGAATACGCGGGAGGCGGTCCTCTGCCTGACCAAAGAATGGGTAAGTTAGCCAGCTCCTTCTATACATGCGGCAGCAGAAGGGCTAAGTTTCCCATTTCTCAAACAACAGCTGATGAACCAGGGCCACAACCTGACCCAAGACATCAAGTCCTACTCGAAGCACACCCTGGCTTTGAGGCATCCACTGGACGCGGAGGTGAAGAACGTGAAGTTCCAGGACGAGCTGGGTGACTTCGTGTACGATGGCAAGGTGGGCACGCTGGAGGAGGAGATGCCGGCGATTATCGAGTCGCTGTTGGTGCTGGAGCATCTGTACGAGACCATCGAGTTCAATCACAAGTCCTGGAACTGCTTCTTCAACAACTTTGTGCAATTCTTCCATCACAACATGCACGAGGCTCTCAAGGTCGCCGGCCTCAATGATGCCTGCAATCCCAGGCACTCCGCGTACAATAAGGCATACATTTGGCCAGAGTTTGGCGCCGCCGTGGAGACCATCAAGGTGCTGACCATCATCGAGCACAAGTACGAGCAGCTGATCCAGCAGTATCCTTAATCCGCTGGCCAGAGCACCAGGGAGCTCCCGGGGAGCAGAAGAAGCCGCAAATACCAAAAATAATCGCCTCCGATGACCCACTGCAATCTCAAGCTAACAACAGGCTATGCCCACGTGTATCCAGATTCGTATTCGCACTCGTATTCGTCAAGTAGACACCATCATCTGCCTTAGACCCTATTATTTATTATGCCCCATTATAACTTATTAAATCCCCATTACCCCCTCCATACATACGTATTTATATCGCCTTCGCATCCTATTTATATACATATATCCATCACCACACTCACCGAACACATTCACCGCCTCGCAGGCTCGATAACTTATGAAAACTATTACTTAAGCGTATTTTTTTTATACATATAATATATACATACATTTTTACATTATGACTATTAATAAATTATATTGATAGGCGCATACGTAGAGTGTTTTCCTGCTGATCCAGAATCAGTTCCGGTTCATCGAAATGTGGCACTATTGCATTATGCCGATGCAAATCAAATCAAGTTACATCGAATTGGCTTACTCAACCGTGGGAATTCTGACCACCGTTCAAAGGTCCACAGCATCGATTAAAGTCTGGGTCATGTGATGTTCCCATATAACAACTGCATATTATACAAGTCAAACAGGAGAGTTCAAAGTAAATGGCAGTATGGTAAATCTCCTAACACTTTAGCTTGTTTCGATTGTTCACCGTTTTTTCGCATTTATGACCTGCAAAGCTGCAGGTTGGCAACCCAATTACCACTCCCCCAAATCGGAAATACTGGGGAAATATGCGAGATTCCATTTTCGGCCCGACTCGTCACCTGCCCTGACCCACCCCAGCGTCGTTTATAGCTCGTGCCCGGGGCACGTTCCACCAGATAGATAGATAGTTAGATAGCTAGATAAATAGATATATGTATGTATGGGCATTGGTGTATATATCCGCTTGAGGTTTTCCACTGCGCGGCTGTTGAGAAAACCCCAAGTACCGCACCGCCGTCTGAATGTGACTCATGGACCATTAGGCAAAAAGTCGGGCAATCGCCGTGTGATCTCCGCTGCTTGGCGACAAAAGGTATTCGTGCACGGTAAGAAAGTGTGATATCTCTCAGGTGGCAGCTTATCGGAAATGTTATACTATCTATATCCATCTGTAGTTCTTGATTTTTATTTCTGCTTCCTTATTGAAAGCACTGCAAGGAGGCATAGGAAGGATATAAGATATCCTTCAAACATCCTTATAAAGAGCAGCTCATCATGCATAGGCATTTCTCCCAGTGTATGCTTGCACGTATGTATGTAGTTCTGGGTATTGTGTTGCCAAAGGACCCATTTTACCGTTGCCACTTGGCTGGCTTCCCGATTCTTTGGGGGGTAATCGGATCGGTTGGTCAGCAGCGATCAAAGATGGTGCTGCGTGGGACGGGGACCCACTTGGGATTGGGATTCAGATGGGCATTGGGATTGGGTTCTGGGTTCTGGGGCTGCAGAGGCGTTCGCGTGGCAATGGCGTCAGTCGCCTCGAAAAACGATAGCTGCAAGCTGCCGCCGCAGCAGCAGAGAGCGACGCAGCAGCAGCAACAGCAGCAGCAACAGCGGCAGCAGCAACAGCAACAGCAACAGTCGCAGCAGCAGCAACAGTCGCAGCAGCATTTGCTCTGCTGCAGCGAGCTGAGTTTATGAATGAAAATCCAAGCACACACAATGTTCCGCTCGACAACCTGTTATCTTCTCGTCGCTGCTCGCACTCTCTCTCTCTCACTCACTCTCTCCCTCGCACACTCTCACACTCGCGCTCTCTCACTCGCTATCTCTCCGGCGAGCGGCAACCTGTTGCGCTCAGCTCTTCCACTCGAATCGGCGCTCTCCGCGCCTCTCGCTTGGAGCGTCTTTTCCGCTCGCCGATTGGCCCGTCCGCTTCGGAGCCGCTCGTCTTCGGAGTGACGCTCTGCGGGCAGCGGACCAATCGGCGGCGGCCCACTCGCACACACGCGCAGGCACACCGATGGGGCTACGTGCCACCGCCCACGCACACAAGTGCGCACTGTGCGGCAGCTACGCGCCACGCCCCCTCCGGCACCCCCCCGACCCACCCACCCGGCCAGCCAGTGGGTCAAAACGGACTCTGGCAAATCAATTAACAAACGTTGCATTGTCCTGAAAGGATTTGATGGGCACAAAAGGATTAGATAACATGTGCCGCATGTGGCATGCTGCATAAGGAACTCAGCTTATTGGACCAAAGATTGAGTCTTGATCGGGTATAAAAATGAAACTATGCAAATATTTGCAGCTTTTATGTGAATATTAAATTTCAGCTACACATTTATCACACATTTCATTTAAGCAAATTCGAAATAATATTAGTTGTAATAGTAATATAGAACTTAGCTTTAGGGTAAAGAGCTGTTTAAAAGCATTGAATAAACATGTGAATAAATAAAGGACTTTTAAATTTGAACTTAAGTTAAACAAATTGGATATCGGGCGACTAATCAACATCAAACGAATTAAAACCAGCAGATTATGAGAAAAAATGTCTTAAATGCAACAACTTCTACTTTTACTCCAAGTTCCAAGCTGGCCAAAGGATGTTAGCCTTATTTATACACACATGCACATACAACCGTTAGCTTGAATGACTAATAAATGACCAATAAATGTACAACTCCTTTACGTTTACTGGCCAACAACGCCAGTACCCTTGATGAAGTCATAACGATGTAGCATTTCAAGGCGACAAATCAACATCAAAGGGTTAAGGCCGGCTAAAGACCGCAATAAATCCCTAGGGAAGGCAGAGCGAATCCATGGCGAATCCGAATTGCAACGGCAATTGAGGATCGGATAAGCGGCGGAAAATGTGCAAACAAACAAGATACAAACAGAAATAAGGAAACAGAAAACAGACAAGCAAATCGACTAACTAACCGTTTAAGTTACCGTTGCGGATGTGAGAATTGCACTTCGGGATCTTGATAAAGCGAGCGATTTTACGCATAATCAAAAAACATCAAAACAACTGCGAAACTGAGAAATGGGAAATGGGAAACTCACACCTCCCCCACCTCCGCCCATCCCAGCCATCCCATCCATTGCACAGCCGCACCCACACCCGCACCCACACTTACACACCCACGAAAACAGGAAAACAGGAGGTGCGGAGGTAGGTATGCCGCCTGGGTTGGGATCAGGTCCTGCGAAAGGACAGGAGCTAAGCAGCGTGTAATGACGGATGGTTCCTTCTCCTTATGGCACAGATACTTCTACTTCCATCTGTATCTGTAAGTGTATCGGTAAATGTATCTGTATCTGTAAATGTATCTGTATCTGCATCTGTATGCGTATCTGTCTCGGTTAACCTTCCTGCTCGAGGTCGAGGTGTTCGCCGTGGCAATTAAAGCGTATCCTTAGCATTCGCTACGCCGCTAAAAAATTACACCATGACAGGACACAATGCCCGTTCTGGACGGGCGAGGACCTCACAGGACAGCTCAATTTTGTAGCAAAATATTTTTGTTGTCCGAAACGAATCGCAAGTAAAACAGAAAGTCGACTGCGTGTGGGGGGGAGGGGGCTTGCCTCCCCGCGGCGAGTGCTGTGTGTGTGTGTACCGACAGCAGCAGCAGGAGCTCATCAATGCAATAATCGTGTCCATCTCGGGCGTACACGATCCCGATCCCAATGCCGATCCCAATGCCAATGCCAATGCCGATCCTTGTGCATCCTAAATGAAGCTGTTGCTCCGGGTGCGAATTGCCCTTTTATTTTTTTTTGTTTTTGTGCCTTGCCGCCCGTTTCCCAAAGGAGAGGTCTCTTACAAAAGGTGTGCGCTGCCACCTTGATATATGTGATATATATGCCAGAGAGTCCCTCTCCGTGGGTTGTGGGTCCTGCGAGATTCGTCCTGTGCTTGTCCTGCCTTGCGGCGAAATCAAGGCGAGTGGCCCCGCTGCGCAACACAACTGCTTCCTGCAGCAGTTGCTGCACGCTGCACTTACGGTTAGACGCAAGGACACACCGTCCGCTGTCCGTTGTCCGTTGTCCGCTGTTCGTTGTCCGTTGTCCGCTGTTCGTTGTCCGCTGTCCGTTTCGGCCCGCTATCTGACCATCTACAGCTGTTTTCGGCTGCCCAAAACAATGCGGCCATAATGCAGCAAAACTCTCGATTTAATTAGGTCGTCAATTGTGCAAGCCCTCGAAAATAGGGAGAAATATGGGCATATTCGCTGTAGGGAGGTCTAGGTAGCTGGGAGTCGGGCATAAAGTTGGGTAACCAGTTGGGAGTACCTGGCCCACTGCCCACAGATCTCACATCTACCTATATATTGATTTCCCACCCATAGCGAATTTGCAACAGTGATCGAGATGGCCAAATATCATCCCAGCGATTCTTAAACGAAACTAAAGTGTTTGGTAAATAGTTTAAGTTGAGTTATAAAAACATGTACAATAAAACTACGTTCATAGTGTACTATTATTTTTATGCAAGTCCTTTGAAGATTTCTTATAATCTTATAACCTATTAAATGCTTAGCAATCCAGAAGGGTTAATAGATATTAACAGAATTGTAATCTTATGGAATAAATTCTAATGGAATAAATTCTAATATATTACATATTTGATTCATGCAATCTTAACATGTTAGTTACATTATTTCCCCTGGACTTTGTTCTATTTTACGCTTTATTCCTCATAATACCTTAATTTAGATACAAACTTTAATATACAAGATATAAAGTTATATAAAAATGGTAGGAAAACGTTGAGAAAATGCACTATTGGTTATCATTTCCAATAAAGAGCATTCCTCGTGGATGCTTCTCGAATGGAGGTGAGATGAGATCAGATGCTACCTGGATTAGCGAGCCGAAGTGCGGTGTTATGTTGGTCATTTCCGTTGATCGCTTTCTGGGCCGATTTGAATGTCAGGACTTTTTGGGAGGGGTGAGCAGGCCGCTCAAGGTCACCCAGCAGAGAGTGTGTGAGTGAGAGAGAGAGAGAGGACCTAGCTGACCGGGCTTAAAAGAGTGGGACAGAGCCTGGTCTGGTAGGTAGGCCTGGTCTTTTGGGGCACCAGGTAGGCCATCCATCCACTCGCTGCCTCTCTCCCGCCCTCTCTCCATCTCCCTCTCTCTCTCTCGCTCTCTCTCGTTGCCGCCGCTCTTTGAGTGAGTGGCGCGGATTGGGCAAGTGGGAAAACTCCAGTTGCAATGGCGACCGGACCCTCGATCGCCCAGGTCCGCAGGAGCAAGCGGGATGGCGCGAGAGGACAGCCGGTTGGCAGGCTCAAAGGCAACACCAATATACCAAATACAATAAATACACCAATACACACACACACACACACACAGATGGTGGGCCAGGTAGGAGCGGACACGCACACACGTGCAGGTGACCTGGGGATAGGATGTGCCAGCGATCGGCGAGAGCGGGCGCGGGAGCGGGACAGCCTGCGGTTCTTCGGATACGAATCTGAATGCGATCGGTCCGAAGCGGCGGTCTTCTTCTGGCTCGGACCATGGCGTACCGCTCGTGCGGCAGTCGGCGGGCAGCGACGCCGGCAGAGGCCGCTCAGCGCGCCTCAGTTCCCATTTCAGTTTCGGTTTCGGCCTTTTGGCGCTGCTCATCGGTCGGTCGGTTGGTTGGTCGGTTGGTCGGTCGGTTGGTCGGTCGGTATCGCTCTGGTATTCTGGTATCTGGTATCCGCAGCCTCTCAGCGAAGAAAGCTGGTCAAATCCAGCGCGACTTTGGGCTCAGTTCGGTTTCACACTCGAACGCGAGCAGTAGTGTCCGCGAATCAGTCTCCAAAAAAACATCAGTATCATATCACAAAAAACCCAAATCAGAACACAAACTGCAGCACGCATCTGAAGCACAGTGGCCTCTCTCAATATTCCAACAATATAAATACATTTTTTTTGCGAGTGTTGTGTTGCATTGTGTTGTGCCCATTGAAAACCGCCGGAAAATCAACAACGAATCTCAAACGATCGCCCATTTGGATTAACGCACGGACTTTTGGGAGCTCAGGCGGAGCACAAAACAAAAACCACGGGGATTCCGCGAGGATCCTGACCGAATCCACTTTTCATCTATAATGCGGTGTGTGTATTATTTTTAATTTGATCAATTGATTGATAGATAGGAGCAGGCTCAATTGGAGAGTGGAGAAGGGATCAACAAGGATATTGCAGTCGGCATCAATTCTCCACTCTTCAAGTGACTTATCAACGAGTAACGACCAAGGATCTGCTGTAATGCAAACAGGACATTCAGTGAGGTAGCAACTGCCATTTGCGAGTTCAAAAAAGAATTTGAAATAGTTCAATTTATATTTTCTACGCTATAATGCGAATCCATTGAGGATTTAGGTAAATGTGCGAATCCTTCGAGCATATTTAGCAGCAAACGATCTGTCAGATAAAGTAGCTATCGTGATAGAGAATTTGAAATTTCCAAATTTCAGAATTAGCTCAAAATCCAAAATTCAACCTCAAAAGTTCCCCCACACACAGTTTCACACACTGGAAGTTGAAGCCAAGCGAGAAGGCAGAGAGTTTTGTCGACTGGAGAAGATTAGGTCCTTGAATCTGGGGATCGATGCGTCTTCATTATTCGCTCAGGCTACTCTCGAGTTAATTGTCTAAATTAAAAAGTTTATCCCCCCCCGCCCCGCCCTCAATATACACATATATCGCTCTGGAAAAGACAAAAACAACGAAAAGCGACAAAAAAAGCAGCAAAACGAAACGCAGAGAAAATGTTAAAAAAATCGAACCAAATTGTTCAGACTGTTGTCCGGTTGCAGTTGCATTCGCATTGAAGGAGTAAACCCAATCACCCCAGCATCCCAGCATCCCAGTATCCCAGTATCCCAGCATCCCGACCACCCAAGAATCCCGTCCAGAAACCCATCGAAAGCCCCGAAAAGGAGTCCATTTAGTGCAGCATCTAGTCAGGAAGTCAGGAAGGAACTGTGATCGCAGTTGATCGTTGGTCGTCTCGCGTTGATGCCGAAATTCAATTCATTCCATTTACTTTTGCATTCTCGATACTCATTGTGTGTTTCTCTACATCTCTCTCTCTCCCCCCCTTTCTGACCCCATCCCTATCCTCCCTACATATATATCTATATCTATATATATATACACCGATTTGGATACGGACCACGGACAGCAGTTGGTTGGCAGTGCGCTGCGACCACAGCTAAAGGCAGCACCACGGCAGCCGGCAAGGGAAACGGAAAGACCAGCGGAAGGGGAAGGGGACGAGCAAGTGGGAAGAGCTACCATTACCATGCGGCGATGGCTCGTCCGCTGCTCCTGCTCCTGCCCGCCCTCCTCGTCCTGCTGCTCGCCGCCCAGCTGCCCCACCTGGCCGAGGGGCGCAGCACCACCAGCAGCGGCGGTCTCACGGTGATCGACAGCGAACGCCTGCGCATTCGCACCACCTCCAGCACAGCATCAGCATCAGCTACAGCTACAGCCTCAGCTGGAGCTCAGCATCCAAATCAGGCGACGATCCCGGCCAGCGTGAGTCCGCGCAAGCGCCACCGGAAGCGGAACAGCAACTGGATCGACTATCGCAACTTCGACGAGAACACCACCGCCCTGGAGTGGGCCAATCCCTGCGGGGGCAACTATCATCCCACGGCCGGAGATCGCTTCAATCGCCAGCGGCCCAGGCAGGTGAGTTCAAAACGCCAGCTCTCTTTTAACCCGATCTATATGTAACGCGTTGCCCTTTTTGCCATCTTCTGCTCCACAGAGCTTCAATCAGCTGAAGCGCCACGCCTTTAGGGAGTACCGCAGCCTGAACAGCAGCCAGGACTCGGCCATCGATATCCGCAACATGACCATGTGGTCGCTGCACACGCACAACTACAAGTTCCTGCCCAAGCTCAAGCCCAATTCCACGGTAAGTGCAACTACTTTTCAACTGGTTACTACAGTGTTTTATTTTGGCTTTAAACCATTGTTTGCAACTAATGTATGTGTCTGCGCAATAACTCATCGATTCCCTCTCTGTTTATTATTGATTTATCCCACAGATTGCCCTGAAGCGCTGGTACCGCAACATGCAAACGTACGTGGCCAGCTTCGCGTATCTGAGGCGCCAGCAGATCCGCTGGGACCAGCGGTCCATCACCCGCGAGTCCAGTACCGCCCGCGAGCTGCGCGAGCTGCTCCTGAGCTCGCGGCGCATCCTCTGCGAGCTGGAGACCGCCGTCAACCAGACGCAGAGTCCGCGCCAGAAGCAGCGGCGCAGTGGTGCGGCGGTCATAGCAGTTGGTGGCACCACCAGCAGTGGCAGTAGCAGCACCACTGGCCCCACCACCACTACAGTGGGTCAGCAGCTGCCGCAGATCTCGCGCCTTGAGATGAACAAGCGTCTGAAGCTGCGCTCCAAGACGAGTGGCTCCGGCATGGGTGGTGCAGCCACCAGTGCGTCCATGGCAGCCGGCGAGGCGGACTCGATCGACATGCGCTTTGTGAAGCACCACTACTACGACTTCCTGCGCACCATGTACCAGCTGCTGCGGCGCGATGGCAAGCGGGTGAGGAGTCGGCCACGCAAGCACCACAAGAAGCACCACAGGAACCAGCAGCAGCGGAGCCACAAGAAGCAGCAACAGCAGCAGCAGCAGCAGCAGCAGCAACAGCAGCAGCAGCTGGCGGATCAAGTGGAGCAGCGGTGGCGCAGCGCCACCTTGAATGGCAAGGAGTTCAACGAGGTCTCCAAGCCGGTGGCAGGTGGTGCGGCTGCAGGAGTTGCAGGTGCTGCCGGTGGTGGCAACCACCAATTTGCACGTGGCAGACGTGGCAAGCGCCAGTCGAAACGCAGTCACGTGCAGCGCACGTGAAACCGCATACACAATCATCGCCCCAATCATCAGCACCCCCTCCCTCATTATCCTCAGGACACGCCCCCTTCCCCTCTCCCCCCTCTCCCCCATGTCCCACAAGACCCAAAACCCTTTAATTTAACCGTTAATTGATCGATCGTAGCTTAAGTAAATTATTTGATTGCCAGCACAGAGTCCCTGTTCTCGAATTCATTGCAAGTATTACCACATTCCGTATTTATTGAGAGCGAGTTATATACATATATATATACATATATACATATAGTTATATAGAGCATATGAAACCACAATCCGCAGTTGCCGTTCTAGTCACATAAGAGCAACCGCCAACCACCACCACCACCCACTGGAAAGTATTATACACCCCATATTTAGAACAACCGGAACCCATATGGAATACTATGTGACCCCCAGTAGTCTAAGCCGACCCATCGCATCCCATAAATCCATATCCATATCCCCTTATCCATATCCATATCCAGTAGGCTAAGCTTCGATCCTAAGGCACACACACACATTTTTTTTCGTAGGCTAGCTTGTGTTTTGACATCTGTGATATAGTGCTTGACTAGTTCGTATCTAACCTAATTGTACATATAGTATATATAGTATAGCATATAGTTTAGATCGCATTGGCGGCATGTGGCCGCATCCATGCGCTCGTAGTCCTAAGCTCGAACTTAGAAATCGATTTTCGTATTTATAGAACCGACCGACATATGACTAAGCCAGCAGCGGAATAAAGCGAACAATAAACTGAATTGAATTTGAAAATAAATCTCGATTGTCTTATCATTTTGGGAATTAAATGGTATATATGTTCTTCAATAGTACTTTGCAATGGTATCTTAATGCAAGTATGTATTTTGAGGTGCATCACTCTTAACATTTTCTTAATATCGTTTCCGATGTTTGCTATATTTTGAAATCATATCAAATCCCTAAAAAGGGGATGGATTGTAGCCTAATGATTGTAATTATCAAAATGCAGATTATGAAGAAAATGTGCAATCATTCCTATAACTTTTTATACAACTTGCTGCTTGTTTAGAAAGGGTATCATGTATTTGACTGGCTTAACTGCTTCACAATCGCCTCACCTATCGAACACTTTCGTGTGTGTTGCATCCATATCCACATCCATATCCCTTGGGTATCCCACTACCCCAATTACCTTGACACACTTTCCGCGGACTCGCCTTCTGCTTCGCCTTGGACGCGTCTTTATGGCTCCTCCGTGGGTCATGGCTTTTATGATCTCCAGCGGCGTCAAACTATTAGCACGTCAGGCTCCCAGTTGCCAGTTGCCAGTTCCCAGTTGCCAGTTGCCAGTTGCCAGTTTCCCAGTTCCCCTTCTATGCCGAAACCGAAACCGATCCCGATTCCAACCCCGATCCCCACCTGCCGCTCTACCTGTGCCCAGCAACCCAGTGGCAATGAATGGACTGTGCGATCAATGAAACACACTCAATGAAAGTTCGCGCCAAGTGCAGCAGAACTATAAAGCTGATCACCATCATCATCACCATGATCATCGCTGGTGGTGGTGGTGGCATTAGCTCTTGCGGGGATTGGGGTTGCAAGTGGCAGGATCAGGGGGCAGATGAGCTGCCGCTTATCCCCGGGGTTAACTAAAACACGGCTACACTTGTCCTGGCCACCGATTTGTGCATTGTGCATTCCCATTCCGATTCCCATTTCCATTCTGGCATCGAGAAATCCCCGCTTTGTTTTAAGCGGATTTAGGCAAATTTACTTTTTAATGCCTTGGCTTATTGCCAAGCTCCGTTTAGGGCGCTTAGTGGCAACTTATGGCCAAGTCCACTCGGATTATTAGCGCTCAGCGAACGGAAGCAGAGTGCCGTGTCCTTAAGTGTCCTGCATCACATACAGGGAGAGACAAAGAGAGAGAGAGAGAGAGACAAAGAGAGAGAGGGAGAGGGCAAAGGACATGTTGACATGCAAATGGATTAGCACGAGACGCTGAGCGAAAACATTTCTGCATGCATTATAATGCCGCCTAAGCCGTTTATTGATTGCAATCGATCGAAGGAAGTCCAGACCTTAATCCGCTCCAGGGTTATGGTTATGCTGCTTATTTTCGGTTGCGGGTTCGCATTTGAGTTTTGAGTTTTGGGTTCGGGTCTCTTGACCATAGTCCAGTGTCAAGTGTCCCCTTTTCGGCCTGAGCCCTTTTTCGGGCTCAGTAAGTAGGTGTTGTTATGTTTTTAGCTGTCATAAATATTGTAAAACTCGGTAAATATTTAAACAGCGTGCACAATAAAGGCAAATGCCAAGAGGCTCGACGACAACGACGTCGACGGGCATTCCACACTACTCCTGTATTCTGGTATTTCGCTTTCGCATTTCGGATTTTGAATGTTGGATTTTGAATGTTGGATTTTGGATTTTGTATGTCGCCGGATTCCGTGCGGGGCATTGTTTTTGGCCTGGTCATAACGGACCAGCTACTACTGACTACCTACCTACCTGCGCTCCCTCTTCCTCCCGCTGAAATTTGAATATGTGGCCTGGACTGGACTGGCCTGTTCAGGAGGCAGGGGAGCGGGGGTGGTTGCAACAAAAAAAAAAAAGAAAAAGATTAACAACATTTAATAACCCATCATTGCGCCGTCCCGCTCGCACGCATTGTGCGCACATTGTCGACAATTTTGCAAGATAACTGCATTTGTGCAGTCCTTTGTGGCCGGGCCACTTTTTGCCATTGTCCTGCCATTTTGCGCTCCTCTTTTTCCCTTTCTTCGCCAACTCACAAATTCCCAATCTCTTTTTGTGTTTTTTATTGTCCTGCGGCACCTTCCAGGAATCCCATTTCCATTTCCATTCCCAATCCCATTTCCATTCCCATGCAGCGGCCTTCGCCTTCGCCTTGCACGGACACAGGATGTATCTGTATCTATGTGGCCATGTCCTGCCAGCTTGCCACTCAATTTGTGCAGCCAAATGCTCAGTCGCACGGCAGACAAGTGGCAACTCAATTAGGCCATCGGCGCAATTATATTGCCACGATCAATCCCGTCAACGGAATGGGATATTCTCCTCTCCAGATGATGGATCGGTGACTATGGATGCGATTCCCAGTTTAAGGAGCACTATGGCTAGACTTAAGTAACCCATAAGTTACTTAGCTGCATGAGTATCTATGAGTATTCAATATCAATCCATCCTTAAGAAACCTATTATACTTGCAATAAGGATATACTAATATACCAAGCTATCCTGAATTTGCCTACGATTACTTTGCTTACTCTATTAATCACAGCTCCGTTCCAGTCGCATTTCATCGCCATCCGTAATGGATTCGATTCCAGATGAAGTTCGTCACCACACCCATTCACTTTCCACAAGCACGACTTCTAATTGAGGTTTATTGAGCGTTTTCAGTGGTGCCGAGGCGATGATTTGTATGCGGATTGCACGGTTCAATTTATACCACTGCTCTCATCACATCCCATTAGACCACCAGTCAATCCCCGCCGGTTGATCCCCCAAAATAAATGCCCTCTCCCCCCCGTTCCCCTTTCCCATTTCAATCAGTTCCCCCCCCATCACCCCGCTACATGTTAAATTAGCCATGAGCCGCTTGCAATTGAAATTCGATTTGTTTACAAAGCGATTCAATTAATTTGTCAAATTGGCCGCGTGATTTGCATTTCAAAGCGTTCGCATTTCAATATTTTCCATGTTTATTATTTTATCGGCGCTGCCGACGCCGCGTTGTTATTGTTATTATTGTTATTATTATTATGCTTTTTTACAGCTGTTATTATTTGCATAGCCGGCCGGCTTCAGTTCCCGATTTTGTTGTTTTTCGACGGCTCGATTGCGATGATGATGATTATGATGATGGTGATGATGATGGTGATTGTAATGATGACAGATTTTTCTCAATATCATTTAAGGCTTAACAATTCAGTGGAGTGACTTCTTGTTTACAAGCGCGACTCGCAAAAGTGCAAAAGCTGATGAAAAACTGATGATAGAGGCGCACCAAAATTGGCCATCGCTGGCAGCTAATGGATCTGCATGGTCTTATTTATAACAATTAAATAAGATAACTGATTGAGCTACAGGAAGTCAATTGAAAACCGTAGATCCATATAAATCCCACATGAATATCCACAAATGTATCTGCTACTTCTGAGTTCCCCGTTCATATCTGAGCTGGAGGATCCTAAGTGACGAGACTTGCCCACATCGCCTCTCTGGCGGGCCTTAATTATATAATTTGTGCGCTTGTCTGGGCGGACATATCACATCTTGTTTTTATTAGCATACATTTTAATGGCCATTTATGTAATCTCATAGAGTGCGGCCGCATAAATCTCGCCGTCGGGTTCTCAGACAGTTAAGACCCGGCCTAAAGTCTGCTCCCAGGCGGCTCCAAAAATAACAAAAATAACAACAAGAAAAATAACAAAAAAAATATTAAAAAAAACGTATGGAAAAAAAGAAAAGATTTTGCGTATGACTTAATAAACATGTCGTTGAACTGTCGCCGGCAGCGTAGTAGTAGTTTTTTTTTGGATTTTTTTTGCCTCAGGTTTACGAGCTGCTAGGCTGTGGATTTTTATTTTATTTCATTTTTCGAGCCAAGCTGGCCGGGCACCTCGACTAACGCTTTTTAATTGTTTTAATTTTTCCACTTTGCTGGCAGCCCCCTCTGCCGCCCCTCTGCTGCCCCTCTGCTGCCCCGCCCACCGCTGCGACGACCGCCCCTGTGCACATTGAACTTGAGCCGCCGGCAAAGAAATAAAAAACAAGAGCTCACAACGCAGCACAAAATTTTAATTACCATGAGTAATATTTTATTACACTTTGACACTGAAAGAAAACTTCACAAGAACGGAGAGGTGAGAGAACAAAAAACGCTAGGGGAGGAGGGGAGGTGAGGGGAGTGGGCCAGAAACACGTCGAACGGGGAATACCCTACTATTATACACATATATGTATGTATGTATCAGCTTAGTTTACAAATCGATCTAGATATGATAGCAACCCGAACGCCACGGGGATCGCAGTCACAAACGCTTCCGACTATCAGATACCGTTTCCAAAGAACCTATCTAACCTATATACACGTGTACATATACATATGTATGTATCGAATCAACAGGGCACAAATCACATAATAAAATGTGCAACAAATTCGTAAATCTCCCTGGCCAGGCAAAAAGGGAAAATAACTAACTTAAGTAGCGGTAGCAAAAGGCTACTAACATGTTTATGCTACTTTTATGAGCTGGCAATAAAATCGAACGCAGTACGAAAATGTGAAATAAAACTCAAAACTGAAAACTGAAAACTCGAAACTGAAACTGAAACTGAAGAAGGCAGGGGCTCTGTTCCTGTACGGGTCGCACCCGCTGCAAAGGATCGCCAGCGGCACTCGCACACAATGACTTCATCGATTTATAGCGGTCACGAGTGAGGAGCTGGCTTCTCGGTTTTGGTTTTTGGTTTTTAGGTTTTTAGGTTTTTGGTCTTTGGTTTTAGGTCTTTGGTTTTCGGTTTTTGGTCTTTGGTTTTCGGTTTTCGGTTTTGGTTATGGCATACCTCTCTCTGGACCTCTCTAGACCACTCTAGACCTCGAGACCTCTAGACCTGGCCCAATAGACCTGAAACATGGTCGTGGACATGGACTGCTGCCTTTTATGATGATATTGTTTTGCATTTCGCGCGCACACAGGACTCTCGCAGCGCGGTGGTAACTAGTGGCCACTGTGGGCTCAACATCGTTCACTGCAGTTCAGTTCACTTCGGTTCGGTTTGGTTTGGTTTGGTTTGGTTCTGGTGGTGGTGCTGATGTGGATTAAGTCTAGGATGCAGTCGAGGGAGTCGAGGGCCCTGCGCTTCCAGGAAGCCACGGAATAACTCGCGACGCGTACGCGCAGCTCGCTCATCCTGCCATGCGTTTTATGGTTTGTCGTCATAATCACCGGCACAGCATCTCGCGGTGCCGCGTCCCTTTGCCTTTCCTCCACAGTCCGCTGCGCCAGTGACACACTCACATTCACACTCGCATTCACACACTCACATGCACATGCACTCACATTCACACGCGCACTCACACTCACACTCACCATTTAGGCCCAAAAAGCCAGGCGACTGTCACTTGATTTATGCAACCTGGCGAACGTGACTCGCCGGAGGAGCTGCCCTCTGCCTGCCTGCCTACCTTCCTTAAAAAAATACAAATAAAAATAATGAAAATAAAAAATTCATTTCCCTTGGCTCGTTTGTTTTTGTTAGACATAACGGGGCAGTCAATAAGCTTTTTTATTTCGCATTAATCTCGATTCGACTGCCGGAGCAAGGTGACAAATAACCAAAAGGTTATTCATAACCTTTGAATAATTGCGGGGCAAGCCTTTCTCAATTAGCCCTTTGATTCGGAAATTCAAGCATGCGTTTCGAAACTCAAAAACTTTTGCATTTTCCATATTGAATTTATATAATGGAAAGAGTTACTTATGAATATCGCAATTGATGGCAATTGTATTCTTCGTAATACCAAAATGTTTGAATCAGATTGCTTATGCAGAACTTATTCAAAGCTGGCTCAGAATATATATAGCAATGATTTGTTTTTTAATCAATTTTCTTAGCTGCTGCAATTACGAATTATTCAGTTGACAAAAAACTAGCTCATGAAGGACCTGAGTATCATATAATGTATTCAATTATAATTGCCATCAGTCATTGTTGCAGCCATTTGTTGCCACCAATTGGTTGGCCCGCTCTTCAGCTGTGGAATTTCGGCTGTGCCCCCAACTCTGCACGGCCGATTGAATGCACTGAATACACTCACTCGACTCACAAAGGCCACAGAGGGAGACATTAATCACAAATCAAATGGCTACAAATAGAGCAGCGCAGAGTCAGAGATTGGTATCGAGATTGGGATACTGAATACAGAATGCTGATATTTCCCCCTTTCCCCAGTAATTCTTTCTAGATTTCTAGATGCGTGTGTGTGTGCGTGTGCCCCTCATCTTGCAACACGGTGCTGCACAAACAAGGCGCAACACTTGACAATGACACAAAGCGTCAACTTTGGCGGCAACAACAGCGGCGCGCTGCACTTGCTGCGCCCATGGATGGGATAGGAATTGGTATGCACACACAGCTACAGATACAGCTGCACATGCATATACAGATACGGATTCAGATACAGATACAGCAACAGATTCAGATTCGGATTCGGATTGGGAATGGTTAAAGATGAGCCGAGCTGAGATGGGCGCAACTGCAGGCCAGATCAAAGCAAGAGTGCCTCAATAATGATAATCATCGCGATGATGATGATGAGCGACTGTCGTCTTAACAGATCTTCTGCTGCACAAATTCTGACAAGTAAAATAATAAATTTTTCTATATCATCTCGC
The DNA here is from genome assembly GCF_016746235.2 of Drosophila teissieri. Classification (NCBI taxonomy): domain Eukaryota; kingdom Metazoa; phylum Arthropoda; class Insecta; order Diptera; family Drosophilidae; genus Drosophila; species Drosophila teissieri. The sequence goes on from NC_053034.1 coordinate 10,113,648, forward strand.
TCTGCTCATTGCCATCCCGTTCGCACACTTTGCCACACAATGTTGGGACACATTTAATACAATTTTCTGATTTCCAGCGTCTTTTTGTTTTGTACCCTTTCTGAAGGACCCTCAATCAAGCCTCAAAACAGATGGAGATCTGCGGCTAACCAGGGAGCGGGGCTATAAAATCGTTAAATCGTAAGATCGTAGGGCATCAGGGCATCGTTGGCGCGGAGGCGGGGTAACTGTCGGCACTTGGTGAAAATATTTGTTGTACGCCTCGTTGAATTCGGATTCGGATTCAGATTTTCTCATTTGGATTGCAGGGGTGGGGAGCGGAGTGGAGTGGAGGGGGGGCTGAAGCGGCTTAGCGGGGACTTGGCTGTCGGGGATTAGCCGATGTGGACAAGTTCTGGCGGAGAGTCAAAGAAGCACCTAGGATTATGGCACCACATAAGTTACAGTAGCTCGCCACTAGTAGCTTCTGTTAGTTAGACTTGCATATTACGCATACGCCACCATAGTGCACATCCTTTGGCTCATTATATGCCCCAATTTTCGGCTCCTTCCCAACAACCAGATTGTACCGCACGCGTGTATTTGCTTTTGTTAAACAAAAAAAAAAGAGAGAAACAAAAAAAAAGGAAGGAAAAAAAAGAGCCAAGACAAGGCGACAAACCTTCAGAGGTGTGCGAAAGAGAGGGCAGGTGACAGGCAGAGCGGGACGGCGAGAGGCGAGGCTCGAGCGGAACTGATCAAAGTCATTCAAACATGAATGAAGTTCATTAAAAACTGATCAAATCTTTTGGGCGAGAACAATGCAAACAAGACAAGAGCGGCGGAGAAATGCTGATACAACAGAGACACAGGCGCAGGGGGTGGGGTATTGGTATGGCAGGGCAGGGTAGGGGTAGGGGGGGTGGCAGTAGAGAGTACAAAACGCTGGGAAAGAAGCAAGAAGAAGTGAAGGCGAGAAAAGAAAGAAAGACACACACACACGCACACACACACAGGGGAAAAGCGAGAGAAAGAAAGAAGCCAGGAACATGCAGCTGGCAGTGACAATTTCTCACTCTCTCTCTCTCTCTCTGTCTCTCTTTCACTCGCTCCTGTTGCCATCTCGCTCACGCCATGTGTGGCAATGTCCTGGATTCGATTCAATTCAATTCGATTCCGTCCTTTCGTCCTGTTGTCCTGTTGTCCTTTCTCTTTACACGGCCCTTACAAATGATGACATTTCCTGATATTTGTTTCGCTCCTCCAGCAGCAACAAAAGGACCTCGAACGTCCTCGAAGGCAGCAAGGACAACAAACACCTTATCCACAATGGGAGTCGAACACCGTGCTGCTGCCACAACGGAAGTGTTAACGGTGCAGGATTTAAGGATGTCCCGCTAAGGCAAAACATAATAACATTGGGCTATCACAACCATACACACGAGATATACGGTTTTCTGTTGCTAGAAAACTAAATCAGAATACAAATAAACATGAAAATGCATAAGTGCAAATAGCAATGGTATCAGATAATAATTCAATGCACTATAAACGCCTAAGATGTTATGATGATGCATTCACAAGCGGATAGTCACAAGGACATTAATTATTCAGTGTGTCCATGTAAACTGTTTGTTTTTGTTTAGTCTTTGCCATGTTACCACCTTGTGAGAAGTGCACACGAATGTTTTTGTTCGAGGAGGTTCAGAATGAAAAGTAGATTGCCCATTTAGCTAATCAATAGCCGTGCCAAATGTGCAGCATAGGGCAACATAATGAGTGCTGTCCCAACACGGATTCACAGGATCACAGGATCATACCATCACACACACACACAATGTGAGTCATTGCCGTCGCCCCGTTGCGTATACGCCATGTGGGGGCCACTGCATGTTTTCCTTTTGGCCAAAGGAACCAACATTTCAATTTGCGGCCCAGCAATTGGCAACGCTGCTGCGCAGGATTGACCACCGACGGTTGACCAAACTAACAACAACAACAGCAGCAACAAGAAAAAAAAGAGAAGAAAAAAGAACCAACAAGGGCATCGACAGAGCGGGCAGGTGGGCAGAGGCGAGCGGAGTTGGCTCAGTGGGAGCTAATTGATGCACTGGACAACTGACGGACTGCAACTGGTGGCTGGGTGGTCCGCCTACAACTGCCTCGAGATGAAGATGAAGACGCAGCGTGGAGATGCAGAGACACTTTGTCGTTGGCTTGCCAATTGCAGTGTCTCAACCAAAAACGAAAAAATCCAACAAAAAAACCAAACCACCGAGAGACTTAGGGGCGGCAGCAGGGGCGTGCCCGGCTCACAGCTGGCCGCCCATGCCTCAGCCTCAGCCTCAGTTTTGGCCTCAGTTTGAGCCTCGGTTTTGGTCTGTATCGCAGTCGCAGCCTTTAGTGCTTGTGTAAATATTTCCCCGTCTTATTTGTGCCACACAGCACACAAAGCCGGACAGTTGGACATACGGACATACGGACATTGGGACATACGGACAGACCGCCTCCCTGCCGCTCGGGAGGGGCGGGGGGCTTTTGGGCCAGATATTGTTTTAACACATTAGCAGCGCAATGCAACAAATAATTTCCATAAACTGCTGCGCCGAACGGACCACCTCCTCCGCCGGACTTGGACTCCGTTCCTAAATGGAGCGACAACACACACACACGGCAATAGACTCTCAGCCGAGACAAAAAAAAACTAAAAAAAAAAACAACAGAAAAACACAACGCAACATACACACACGGCCAACAAAAGTAAATTTCAATGCACGAAAGAGATATGTCACAGGAAGAAAATATTAGTCTTTGTCATTAGGCAAAACAAAAGACAAAAAACAAAACAAAAAAAACGAAGAGACAAAATCCACGGGAAGGGGGGAGGGAAAATCAAGAGGAAACTGGGGGGCAGGGACAGGTGCAGGGGCAGGGGCACCTGAGTACATGAATGGGTTGTTGCGCGATTATGATCGTCGTCATAGTCGTCACAGTCGGACTTGGAGTTGGAGTCGGAGTCGCGATGATGATGTTTGAATGTTTGCCCACCAACAACGGCCGAGACTTGTTGTTGCCACATTCACATGATTTAAGCCCAGGCCCGAACACGAAATGTTTCCCATCATAAAAGACCGCTGCCCAGCGCGGACTTCTTCTGGAGGTCCCCTATCCCCTATCCCCACTACCCAGACCCCACTACCCAAACCTCAGTACCCAGTGCCCAGTTCAAGTCCACATCCAAGTCCCCAGTCTCAAAGGCCAACAAAGTCCAAAAGCGACTAAAAGACCTGAAAAACTGAAAGAAAAAAATAAACGGAAAAACAGAAAACTGAAAACTGAAAGCCTGTACGCAGTCTTTGGGCCAAAAGCAAACGAAATTAAAAACGGTTCAAATGCTTGACTTGAGCAAGCAACCCACTAGACCCACTAGGCCCACCAAACCCACTAAACCCACTAAACCCACTAACCCCACGGAGCCCCTGCTGCCCGCCACTCGGATCGGAAATGCCCCCCAGTGGAATGGGGATCTTTCTTTCCCCAATCGAACAGCGCAGGGAAATCGCCCAGAGTTTTTTTTGAGGCGGGGGCTAGGCCCAAACAATTGCGAATGCATCTAAATTTATCCATTAGCCATTTGTGTAGTAATGCCCCCCTCACCCCGCTTACCCCATAAAACGAACCCACGCAAAGCCATTAAAAAAATGCCCTGGAAACGAAGTGATTTTATCATTATCTGTGGGTGTGCAAATATCACGGCAAAGTCCCCAAAACAATGGCATTTACGTGAACAAATGGTAATTAGTTGTAAATGACAGTATCAACGTCACAAATTGTAGTACTTAAATACGGTAATGAGCTAATGAAACTGTATCTATATCTTGTTATCTTTTAAAGCCAGCCAAGTGACCTTTAATTTAAATATTATTTATAGTATTTATTGTCGCAAATGGTTAAGATATTCACCAAATTTCCGAACATTTATGGATCTGATTCATTTCGTTTACCCAAGGGTCTCATTAAATATGTTTCACTTGCTGAAGCCGTGTTCTTATTAATAGATTTCCACACATTTCTGATTCATTTTATTTAACTCAATTTGTGTTTAACCCACTTGTCGCCGCAGAAATATAAATACCATATATTACAAGATATTCAATTGACTCGTCGTGACTCACTTCAGTGACTTTCGAAAGCACTGTGAAAAGTGTGAAACCGCCTAAAAATCACATTGTCTTGCTCCACATGCATAGTTAATTCGTATTTACCGACTTGTCGCCACAAATATATATCGTTATGCACTTCGTGGGGCATGGACTACTACTTCAAGTGCTATCTGATTTCCGTTTAAATTTCTATTTAGATTAGATTAGGGCGGGCAAAAGTTTCTCAGGCCATGCGGGTCAGAGCTGAGCCTAAAGTTTCGGTCGAGTGCCACCGGGAATTCCGAGAAGTTTGGCGTTTAGACAGCCTTAACATTCCCTATATTTCCCTATGATTTCCCCATAAATTTGCCTATACATCGCATATAGCCTCTCATGCCATCCAAAGCAAACGCCCCCCTTGTTGGTACTTGCCAATTTTGTTACGCAGTTACTCGCAATGAAAAGAGTTGATTCTGTTTTCTTGAACTATGCGGAAATTCCGATCGATCGGCGGCATGCCTTATCGCATATGGACATACCGCCGCCCATTAGCGCCCAAGGTCGCCAAACATTTCCCGGCCAGCCCATTGGCATTGCCCGCGTTCCGATGAGGCGCCCCCATCTCCATTCATCTCCTCACCTCACCTCATCTCGACTCATCTGATCTCCAGACAGCGCATCCCCAGCGAAACCTCCAAGTCGCACATTTAAGTTTTCGGAGAAAAACGCCGGAGTTTCTCGCAATTTTATGATAAATTCATTGAATTTTTTTCGTGCGCCGAAAAAGTAAAACCGGCAAAGGCCAGAAAAACTCCGTTAGAGAATGCGCTGATACCCTGCCAATAATTTTCATTTATATATAGCTATATTAAATTTTAAAGCTTCTAAATATATATAGTGTCTCCATATTACTAACAAATAGTTGGGTGTAATAAATAGCCGTTTATAGCCAATGTACCCACGCAATAGAGTATCCGAATTGGGCCGCAAATAAACTGGCTTGCGACTCTGCCGCTGTGCAACTACAACAAGCTGGTTGCCGCCTGGTTATTGACTCAGTGATATGACAACAAAAAACTCCAGCATAATGGCAACAAAACAACAAAAACAACCCAAAAGTAATAACTAACTGCAACCAAAAACGGTGACGCCACCGGGCTGCCCCAAAGGAGCTGCGACAGCTCACTCGTATCACGCGTATCACTCGCTCTTATCGCCAATAGCGGCAGTGGCAGTTGCAGGGGCAGTGGCAGTGGCATGCCATAGTGCACTTCCTTCTGGGGCGCACTTATCAGTGACGTCAGAGGGCGCTGAGCTGGCAGCGGTCGGTGCAGCGCGTTGCGAGTCCATAAACAAGGCGAACGGAAGGGCGGCGAGCTATAAATAAACGCGAAATTGATGTTGGCGTAAGATGCTTAACATTTTCATTCATTTCAGACTCCAGACGGACTTCAGACTTCTGGCTGACTGCAGCCTGGACCGTAGTGGAAGCTGGATGATGATGGAAGGCCCCGGGACTCATCCTCATACTCAGCCTCATCCTCATCCTCATCCTCAGCCCATGCCCATCCTTATGCCCATCCTTAGGCCCATCCCCATACTGAAGCCCATGTCCATGCCCATGCCCAATCCCATGCCCAGTCCGGTGTCAGAGTCTGTCATCCCCGTTGATTTGTGTCGAGGAAGCAAGTGCTCGAGTCGCCAGCCCCAAGAGGGAGCTGCTTGGGAGCTGATCTTCACGATCATGCTCATCCCGAGGGAGCTACACTGGAGCAACATGTGTAAACTGCCCAAATAACGAAGCAAATACAAAGTATATATAGAAAAGTATACCTGATAAGCAAATAGTTATCACAAAAAGTTCTCAGCTGCCCAGAAATTAAAGATAAATAACATTCATAGAGGAGCTAGTCTTCAAAATGATAGATAAGCTAGTCTTCAAAATGATAGAGAAGCCAGTCCTCAAAATGATAGAGAAGCTAGTCTTCCAAAGGACTTGTACTGAAGCTATTCAAGTTGTAATCAAAATCGATAATCACTCCTGGTAATGAGTTCATATTTTGCTCAAATAAAGTCTATTGCGAGTGTAGAGTATTTCGATATCGATTTTGATTTCGATTTAGATTTCTTGCCGTGCAGAGCTGAACGATCATGACGAACTGCCTCGAAGTGGCGCGCTTAGATGGATAGCCCCGGAGATTTATCATCAAGACAAAGTAGTCGCAAGGATCTGAAACAGTCAGCCACTCAAGGGGCACAATTAAAGCCGCTCTCTCTGCCGCTCTTGTTCTGTTTTTCCTCTTTTCTTTTTCCTTTTTTCCTTTTTTTTCCTTTTTTTATATATTTTTTTTTTAGTCCGGGAGTGTTGAAAAGTAAGGAAGCTTTAACAAATTACCGCCCAGTGGCCGCCGCATCGCTGGACAACGGGGCTGTTTATAAAAGCGCTGTAAAAATTTGCCAAACCAACACCAGAGCCCCAAACCCAAACCCAAACCCAAAACCAAGCACAAACTCAAGCCAAACCCGAACCCGAACCCAAGCCCTTGACCATCTTTAGCCTCAGCAGCAGACGCTCCAGCCGCAGCCGCAGCTCCATCTTCATCTGCAGCACCATCGCCATCACCATCGCCATCTCCATCTCCATCTGCAGCCCATCTTCATCCTCGGCAGCAGCAGCAGCAGCAGCAACTCGATGTCCGTTCTTTGCCAGCGGCAAACTTGGGCGCACACCCCGGCACGGTGGATGCAACGGAGGGGCAGTGGGGCAGCTGCATTAAAGGAGAGATCTGTGGCGCGGACCTTATAGAGCGAGCATCGCCGGGGCAGAGTCACTCATGTCATGACAGCAAACGAGCGAGCGGCAGACTTATGACTGAGTAATTGCTGGTGATATTTATGCGAGGAAGCGTCCGACTTTTGCGGTGCTTCCCAGTCTTTGCCCCCCAAACCCCCAACCCCCTCCCGCTGCCCCGTGGTGGCTGCTTATTATTTGCTTGCCCCACAACGCGTTTGCTGCGGCATATTGATTAGCAGGAAAGCCGGCGATAAGAGGCGTCCACACGCTTTCAGTTGTGACGTATTCCACGTGGCCACGAGTGAGTAATCGCACCGCCCGGCAATCGAATGCGAAACGTCACCGAGCTGTTGCTCTGCTCTGTATGTACATATTATTATTGTTTACGAGCTGCGCAGATTAGGAATTTGTATTTTTAACTCATTCACAAATGCAAATGCAGTGATGCAAATAGCATTCTAATTTTGTTATTCACAAACATCTGGGCGGTTGTAGCAGCTTATCAACTCAAAATGTGTCGATATACTAGGTTATTCTTGTGGGTGCAAAAGTTAAACTGCAGCGATTTCATAATTGGGTGCCATATTGAACTTTGCATATTGCATCATGATTTGCAATCTATATGTTGATTCATTCATATGTATTACTAATGGGCCTTAAACTTTATTCATAGACTTTATTCCTATTATTTAGTGTATTTCAACTATAAATTTCATCATAATTCTAGTCAGCTTTACCATGGGTATTTTACGTGATAAATTCTAAAAAAAGAAAACATTTCTTTCATTCTTCTCACATGAGTACTACTTTTAGAACGTATTAAGATATGAAATTCGTTGAACTAGTGATAGTGATTAGTATTATTAACAAGTAAGTTATTTTTGCCCTCACAATGAATCTGCAATCACTGGGCTAGCATAGATGCATAGAAGTTATGAAACAGCCTCAAGACTTCAATTGTATCTTGTATCTTTTTTGTTTAGATGTATCTTCCAGTAAGTTTTTCGTAAGTATCTTGTATCTCTTTCGTATGGATGTATCTTCCAGTAAGTTCATCGTAAGTATCTTGTATCTCTTATGTATAGATGTATCTTCCAGTAAGTTTTTCGTAAGTATCTTGTATCTCTTTTGTATGGATGTATCTTCCCGTAAGTTCTTCGCGTAGGAGATCTGTGGATTCGTTGGGTTGGTTCTTCATTTTGGGGCTGACTTCTGCGGCTGCTGCTGTTGCTGTTGCTGTTGCTGCTGCCGCTTGCAGCGTTGTGGGGCACATGTACACACTCTCAGTTGCTGCAGTTGTTGCAGTTGTTGCTGCCGTGCATGTTGCTGTTGCTGTTGCTGCTGTTGCGGCTGATGTTGCTGTTGCTGTTGCTGATGCTGATGCGGCTGTGGTTGCTGCTCGCATAACATCACATACCGCAAAGCAGTGTGTTTGCTGTCTCTCGGAATGTAAATCATTCGCTAAGTACGCTTGATTTAGGCGACCATCGCACTACATTCTTCGACGAGGACAGAGCCGTCGCTGGAGGGGGATGGGAAGGAGGGGAGGGAGTTGGCAAGACTGCCGCCGAGACTGAGATGGAGGCCGTGAGCCTGGCTGACAGATGGCTGGCCGTCCGTCCGAGGTTTTTGGCGGCGCGATGCAGATACACGAGCACTTTCCAGCCAGGGCCTCAAACTGACGAGCTGACGACGAAAGCAATACGCCATACATAACTCATCGCACATAATGAGACTGCAATAATTCACTTGCTCTGCATGCTCTCTCCCCCTCTACCTCTCTGCCTCTCTTTCTCCGCATTTCTCCCCGTCTCCTTCCCACTGCCCAGCTCCCTTCCCTTCCCTTCCTGGCCCTGATACCTCCCATACCCCCCGGCTCAGAGATACAGATACTATGTCCAGACTTTGGCCCAGACCGCCGTCTGCCCACACGCAGAAAAAATGTGCGGAGGTAATTTAAATAATGTATAAAAATCTTAAGAATATCCAAATAATGCTGCAAGATACTATTTCAAACAGGCAATAGATATTTAGATAGATCTATTTGAAGAGTACTGCTAATTTGCAGCAATTTGCATACATAGCTATCCTGTCAAGTGATCTATAATTCTCATTAAAATAAATATAAACAATATATAAAATAATCAGCTTTCTGCACATAAAGATGATAATAAGATGCGTATCTATAAGTGACTTAAGCCATTCCAAATAAAATCAACTATATAGCTCGCCTCGTTGAAGATACCAATAGGAGAGTATCTTTAGCTGTCGAAACATACCAGTGTCTCAATTGATGTTAATGATTTATCTGCAGATCGCAAGTAACTGGCATTTTTCCGAGTGCTTCCTTGCAGCCCCGTTTACCTTTCCGATTCAGCTGCAGATTCACGATCAGGTTGGCGATCGCATTCGCATTCGCATTCGGAGTTGGAGTTGGAGATGGAGTTGGAGTCGTCCGTCCGCAAGTGGAAATCTTCATGCACTCCTAGTTTTCTGTAATTAAGTGTAATGAGCGTAATTGCTAATGTGTAGCACGGATCTCGAACTCCGAAGATCTCCGATCTGCGATCTGCGATCTCCGATCCACCGATCCACCGTCGATCCCCCGCTCTTTTTTCTCCATCTCTCTCTGCAGATTTAGTTATAGCCCAGGGGCAGCCCCATTCCGGGCCAAAAGCAAAGCAAATCAAGGCAAAGCAAAGCAAAAGCAAAAGCAAACCGAACTGAAGCAAAAGCCAAGCCAAGCCAGGCGAAGAAAACCCGCTGCCGAGGCGAGGATCGTGATCTCGACAAAGTGAAATTAAAATGTATGACAAAGTGCGTGCAATAATTCGTGCAAGTTTAATGAGCGGAGCCGCAATGCGATGGACATCGTCTAATTGCACTAGATATGGATATTTTAATTGAATGAGAACGCTGTCATATTAGTGGCCAGCAATTAGTCCGATTTGTCCATCCAGCCGGACGGGCCACACTTGGTCACTGCCCGATCCCTCCCATCCTTCCAGCCGGCGATGTCTCCTCCCCGGATTTGTTAATCAAATATTGTCGCCATCGCGGTGCACAGTGGGAAATATATATCTCGTTTCTATGCTATCATGATATTGTAATTGAAATAATATAATAACCAATAAATATCTGTATAACTGATGTTTCTGAATGCATGTAACCATATCATGAGCATATAAACTTCCAAGGTTCTGTTGTTGTTTTGAATCACTTCCTTGCGTTGACCTCCATCCTCCATCCTCCATCCTCCGATATAGATATCTTTTTTTGCGACTGCATACAGCTGCGGATTGGATCGACTGGGATCGGATCGGCCCAGACTAGCTCCATAATGGGCAACCAATTAACTGCAGTCCGGTCGCGTTCGGTTTAATGAACTGTCCAGGATTACATGACCACTCGAGCATCTGAGCATCTGACCATCGCAGCTTCGGAGCATCGGAGCATCGGAGTGTCTGAGTATCTGAGTATCTGAGGACTGGCGGCGAATGCGACTCCAACTGCAGTTGCAACTGCAACGGATGATATCAGTTAACAAGATCGACACCGCATTCCACATCCACATCCACATCCCTTAAAAGGGAGCGGGGGAGGAAGGGAGCGGGATTCCATATTCAAATATTTGACCATCGCATTCGCCTGTGAAGTTTTGTCCTGGCCCTTTTGTCCGAAAGGGGTTCCGTCAATATTTGACGGGCCACTTGTGAATTGTGACCTCACCCTTCGCCCTTTCCCCTCTCCCCTTTCTCCCTGACCGCCCCTGCCCCTTCCCTCCTCCCCTTTCCCTACCTCCGCCCGCGGTGAGAGTATGTGTGTGTTCCCATTGAGTGATTGCCTTCGTGTTTGACTGATTGACTTGCGCCCCTCTCTCCCTCTCCCTCTCACTCACACTCGCCCTCTCCCTCCAGCTCACCCTCCGTATCGGTTCTGTTTGCGCCCTGATCCTGTCCAGCGATAAGCTGGCACCACCCCCACCCCTCCTCGGCCAGGATAACACGGGCACACGCTCATCAATTTCGACTCCTTCACAGATTTCAACTCGGATGCAAAGTATCTGCACCTGGAGAAAATATTATCAGCTATTCATGCTATTATTCTTTATTACGAATAAGGTGGGGAATTCATAGAAAAGGATTTGGGAATTCCACATATACTATTTACTTATTTATATATTTCTAATGAAGTTTCTTTCAAGAAGTTTAAGAAGTTTTCCCCAAATATTTAATTGATTTTTAAACCGAACGTTTTGAAATGGCCATCAAACACTTGAGTTGAACGCATATTCTCTGAGTGTACATGACTTCCCCTGGTCCTCCTCATTCCCTTTTACGTGCACCGAAAGTCTGGCGCCAAACTGGCCATTAATTATATCAATTCCATTGTAGCAAAGGCCATCAAAATCGGCATCTGAATCGCGCTGCATCGCTATTCGTTTTCAGGACAGGACAGTAGAGGACAGTAGAGGACAGTGGAGGATGGGACAGGAGAGGACATCTCATCTCATCACACCTGGGTGGTGGTGGCCACCGCCACCTTTTTCGCACGGAGTGAGCAACTGTTTCCCAAATAGCCGCAAAAGGTCAAGAGCTGATGTGGCATTCATTGACAATTAAAAACGCTCGCCCATTGTCCGCCACTGATCACTTCATTGTGCGACTGTCCAGCTGCCCCTCGTCCTCGTACCGCTTCACTCTCCCCCCTCCCCAACCCCCGCTACCCGCTGCCGGACAGTACCGCCTTTGTCCCGCTGGCAGGCGATTCAATTGTCATTTGCTGGCCATTGCAGAGTGGGCGCGTCGCGTCACCTTTGATCTGAGTGGATCGATCCCTCGGTGGTTCTTTCATAATTTGTGTCACTTTATGTGCTCGAGACTTTCTGTGCAGACAATTGAAGCCGATACCCAATCCGAATCCGAATCCCATTTCGCAATTGAAAACACCTTTCGACCTTATTAAGCGGAAAATTCGGGAGGTTGCATGAAAAAAAAAAAAAGCCATGAAAAGGCCGCCTCATTGTTAAGTGATCGTAATTTATTTGGGCCAAGGCGCCGCTCAGACGGCACATCGGCATTGGATAGGGATAGGTTCCTGGTCAGCTGGTTATTGAATGGCCAGCAAATGGAGAAAGTTCAAGGCATTCCAGCTGGCCATGTAGCAAAAAGTCACTAAAATATTGAATATTATGAAGGGAATTAGCCATATTAGTGCATAATTACTCATGCTATTGAATAAGAAGTACGCTGATTAGCTGATCTATTATCTTTTCAATGAGCTGTGAAAAGTCGCCTTGGCTCACCTCAAGTTGAAGTAGAGACCTTACTGTGACACGATGATGAGCTTCTGCGAAGCATCACACTTTTCCCCATCCCTCATGCAGCACTCTGTGGCAACTTGACTGTTTTCGGCGTCGTCAGCACTTCGCGCTCAACCTCCAATTTTGCAGCTCGACAATTATGCTTACACTAGGATCGCATCTAATGGAAATTTGTATATCATTGCATTTCATTTTTCTTATTCTTTACGGCGACTGTTGATTGCCCAAGAGCAGATGGGTGGCTGATGATGAGCAGATGGCCGGCGGTCGGAGCGGGGCTTTCGATGCGATTCCGTGAACGGAGAAACTGCTGAGCAGCGGACTTGGGCAAGAGTGGTGCGCCGGGGATTTCAACACCTCAGTGAGATGGCCAGGCGGCGTAATCTTCGCCAAAGTCCGCAATCTCTTCGAGATTCCCACAGGCGGACGGAGTCGCTGAGCCAGCGATTTGTGGTTCGTGGGAGAGTCGCGAATCAGAAACTCCACGCGAATCGTTTTACAATCGGAACTATTGCAGATGATACTGGACACTGGACACACGCCCTGGTGGGCGGTCTCCCCGCCCCGCCCTGCCCCGCCACGCCCCCTTCGCTTGGGAACACTTAGGGCACATAAATGTAACGCCATTATCGGTGGAAATCTGCAGCGGAAAACATAACTCAAAAATACACACGGCGAATACAAGTTAAATATAAAGTAAGCGAGGGAAAGGCAAGAAAAACACAAATGAAATAAGATATTTTAAATTAATTGCCGCCGCTGATGCTCAAGACCAAGATCACAAAAAAATCTGAAAAAAAAGAAAAAAACAAAAACAAAAAACTGTTCCCTGCACGTGACTTGTGACGGGACCGAGTTGGACACAAAATATCCAGATTCAAAACTGAACAGAAAACAGAAACAAAACAAAGCGAACATTTAGATTAGATCAGTGCAGGCGCAAAAGTTCATTCAGCAGGAGCCAGGAGAGAAGAGGTCCCAAAATCGAGGTACTTGGCTCTCGACGGCGCGGATACCCATTACAAACGGTATGCTTTTTGAATAGCTTTTAATGCAACACAAGAAGTTGGGGACTTGAGCAGTAATGCCAGCTCTTTTTTACTTATTAAGACATATTTCTTTACATAGTAATATTATAATTATAATATAATCATAATTATAAAATAATAATATTTGTGAAAATGTAATAAAAATTAAGTTGTTTATGGGTTGCTCGTTGGCGGAGGACATCATTAATGGGTGAATCGCAGCTCGGTCTTTAAAAGCAGCCAAATACCATAAGGCAAACCACTAATTTCTATGAGTACTTATAACCTTGGAAACCTTGATTCCCACAATACGCATATGCCCCGAAAAACAAAGGGTTTTCCGGACTGCGAGAGAGAGAGAAGAAAAGAGAGAGCGAGAGAGAGAGAGAGAGAGAGAGAGGGGGGTGATGGCATTTCAACATTTCTCATAGAAAGACATAATTTTCAATTTAATAAAGGTCAGGCCAATAAAAACCTATCAAAACTGAAGATAGATGTGCGCTACGTGCACCTGAAAGGGACAAAAGGGTTGTGGCGCGCAGCCTGCATGCAAAGCAGAGGGAGAAAGGGAGAGGGAGAGAGCGAGAGAGGGAGATGGCCATGAATGGGATCGCATAGTTGCATGTGCGCCTCATTCGGATGGATCTCGGACCTGGCCAAGATCACTGGCCACAGATCTTGGCCAGATCGGCGGACGACGGACGACGGACGACGGAGAGGCTGCCGCAGGGAGAGCACACAATAAAATCAGTCCCGATAACCATCTTAACTGGAGTCACAGACGGAGATGGACAGAGATGGAGAATGGGAGTGCATCCCTCTCTGTCGCTCTATCTTTGGCATATTAAATTGTTGAATCAGTCACCGAGAATGAGAAGGAGAAGGAGTCGGAGTCGGGAACGGAGGAGCTGCGCTGGGCAGACAAATCGGAGCACGTACACCGAGTCCGAAATTAATGACAATTGCTGATTGTGTGCGATAAAGCCGATTCGGGTACTCCGGCAAACCGGCAAACCGCAGAGGAGAACATCAAAAATCCAGGGCTCAGTGAAGGTGCGCGCGTAGATTCCGGCCCAGCGATAAGGCCAACTGAATTGGAGATCTCTGTGGAAGGAAGAGCCGTGGCGGGAGATTCGGGAATGGAAGTGGAGATGGAGAATGGATGGATGGTGGATGGAGATGGAGGATGGAGAATGGTGAATCAAGAGCGGCGACAAACATTTCTTGTCGTTAAATCGCTGGTGTTTTGTGTGCAGCTGACAAAAAGGGACAAAGGTGACCCCGACTCCAACTACGACCTCGATTCCGAGCCCAAAAGCGAGGGGAGAGAATTATTATATGGCTCATAAAATATTTGAACAAGTCTATAAATGCCGCGTAATGCTGCTGCAATTAAAGCCACGGCGACGATCGTTAAAGGGAATTGTTTGGACACTTTTATGTCTCTCACTTACACTCCACCTCTCACCATCATCCGCTCATCGGGGCGTATGCGCAATTTCGGTGGGAATCCATCTCGTATCCCTCAACCCAACTGCATAGTGTAATTGATATGGCGCCAGCTGAAGACCACCCAATCCGCAGATAAACTCCCGAGGCATTTGTACTTTCAGTGGTTTGTATTCGTATTCGTTTTTTTTGTTTGTATTTCCATTTGTATTTGAATTTGTATTTGTATTTGTATTTCCATTTGTATTTGAATTTGATGTCTAAAGTGTTAATACCTAATCAAAGCTAAGTTACATAGAGGTGTAGATCGTACATACAAGTACATATATCAGTGTGTGTAAATATAGTCATGGGGAGATATATAGTTGGTGGCCGTTCTTACTTTAATCATCTACTATCACAGCATCGTAATACAAGGCAAAGCATATCTGGTATACTTAGTATCTAGCGGAATGTGCGGCAGATTGTCGGCGATAATGTGTTGCAATAATAAATAATACAATGCGACTTAAAGTTATCAAAAAAAAAAAAGGGGGAAAAAAACACTACATTCGTCCTAAGATATCGAGAAAACTGGATAACTTAAATTCACTTCCATGGTGGATTGTTCACGTTACATATTCGGTTTTTCATAGCCTTGCGATTGTCGGGGATTCCTCGCGATTCGTGACTGTTGTGTGGTGTGTTGGGGTGTGTTGGGGTGTGTTGTGGTGTGTTGTGGTGTGAGTAATAAATAGAGGATGTTTAATAAATTAAGGATGTCTTCATGGAATGAGCCTCGTTGTGTGGAATGGAGGTTTCGCTTGGCTATAGCTTTCTACTTGCTACTTGCTACTTGCTACTGTCTACTTTCTGCTCTCCTCCTTCATCGGGATCGCTTTCGAAGCTCCCTTGGCGGTGGCCTTGCACAGACTCCTGCGCTGACGCGCGAGTATCTTGCGGATGCCCTTCAGAAACTGCACGAACTTCAGTTTGGTGAAGAGGGCGTGCTGCTCCAGGCCCATCAGGTTGTCGGGCGGCAGAGCAACATGCACCCCGCGGGCGGCCAAGGTCGCATTGTGGTGCAGCTCCACGAGGGGCGCCTCCGTGGAGTTGAACTGCAGCAGTCGCTTCTCCATCAGCTTGCGCGGCAGGATCTTGTAGGTGACCACCGGTTGGACCTGGCGCCGCTTTTTCTGGCCCCTCGGCTGCTGCTGTGCCCGCGTCCGCCTGGGCGTGTACAGCAGGTTGGTCACATTGATGGCCTCCTCCACGCTGCAGAGCACCGCCTGGGCGGACTTCCGCAGCCGGCCCAGCTCGTCGGTGAGCACGGTCCTCGCCTGCCGAATGGTCACGTCCCAGTACCACTGGATGTTGCGCATGTAGGAGAAGGCGCCCACGTAGAACTGCAGGTCGCGGTGGGCGTGGCGAAGGTTCAACTGCAATGGGTAAGCAAAAGATGCGAAGCGGGTTAGTTGAATATCTGTGTGGCAGGGAATGTGAATACTCTGAATATGAACATTGATAAGGCTCTGAATTGGTGGATTCCTAATTTTACACCCATTTCAATACTTATACTATTTATATAAGTCCAAACCTAGTATATATTCCCAGTTTAATCATCATAGAGACCTACTGTTTGTTTTAAATCCAGGGGAATATAATAATTATAGTGCACCGTAAATTCTTGTTAAGTACTTAACGCCCTTATTACTTATATTTATGGAATAAACCTTTTTATGATTATAATACTCTCGCTGCAATGGGAATTGCACAATTAAAGTATTAGAGAGTATTATTATTGGAACCTTGAAACTGCGAGCATGCTGTTTCGATATCTACGTCGCATGTGAGTATATGGTGTGAATATGCCATATAGTTCGAATGCTATAGTTTGAATGCTTTGGGTTGAGTGAACCCGCTCTGGTTGCGCTCCCGCCCCTCCGCCTCCGCCCCCGCCACGCCCTTAACTTATCTGTCCGGCGGCTGAAAGTGAAAATCGAGCCGAGCGCTCGCCGCTGTCTCGTAACTGTATTTGTTATTGTTTTTGTTTTTATTTTTTTTAGTTGAGTTCTCGGCTGCGCTTCGGCTGGCCGCTCGTGACGTCGTCGTTGGCTCTTCGTTTCATTCATGCCGCTCGCCGCTTGCGCTCTCTCGCTCGCTCTCGCTGGAGTTTCGGGGGAATCCACGGCGCTGCTTCATATGAATCACATATCGCGTATACGACCCGCGTGCAGCGCCCCGCTCCCCCCCGCCCCCCAACCAACGAACATCACATGGCAAGGCAAACGGCATACATACATACATACATATGTGTGTTATTCACAATAAACGCGCGCTGAGTGTTGAGTGTTGTGAACTACTCAAACAAATTATCGTTAAACTCATTGCTTCTTGCGATCCGATCCCCAGCGGTATCAGCGCATTTCTTGTTTACTTATTGTTATTTATTTTATTTTATTTATTTTTTTGTTTTTTTCTTTTTTTTCGTGTTTTTGGTGAATTTATGCGACTGCATGCGCTGTGACGTCAGAAGGCCGTCGTTGCTCGGTATCGAGGCGATCCATCTAAATATAGAGTTCCTCTATCAGTCCCGCTTGGCACCTCCTCGTCGCCGTTGAGGGGAGGGGAGAGGGGGGGTTCCGAATGGGGTTCCGCTTCGCTCCGTTCCGGGGATGTCAACAATTAGTTGGCACAATTGGCATTGACGTAGCCGATATTGGCCAAATATTGACACACATCCCGTCGAGCGGCAAGTTCCGAGCTGGGTACACAGCGAGAAAAGGTGGCTCGATACGAGGATGTGGGATTTTAAAACTATCTATTGGGAATGTCATCCCGAAGGAGAGTTTTTAAGCAACTTCAAAGTGGTTCCAGCCAAAGCAATCAATGTTAGAGGGGCTTAAACTCTGCAGTTCCCCTTGGTTTTCTCGCAGTGTAGCCTGGGGCTCAGGTACTTTTCCCCAACTATGACGACAATTGAGAAATTTCAGCGAAAGCCAAACTTTGCTCATCGCCCTGAATAGACGGCTGAGTGAGTCGCCCAACTGAGTGAATGAATGAATGGAGTGGTGACTACGATGACTACGATGACTATGATGGGATTGGCTAAGTTTAGCAGAATGGGTAATTAAAAAAAAACAAAAACCAAAATTCCCAGAGGGTGGCGACCTTTGAGTTACACCTCATGCACTCTGATCGCGACTTTTGGTTGACTGTTGGTGATGCGGCAGTTTTGCGCGGATCTTGACCACGCCAGAGATCTCATAAAAATATCTGTTTATGGCCATGTCAAGTGAACTACACGCATCTGGTTATCTGCAGATATTACTGTCCTATACGAAACTTTCCCGGACACCTAGGAATTAGCACGTTGGGGCAACCACACCGAACTCGCTCTTATTCATGGAGCGATCGACCTCCACCTCCAACTTCACCTTCACCTCCACTCAAATGTGAGCCAGACCCTTTCGGTGGGTCACGCGTTTGTCATGTGGTCATGTGGTGGCGTATCGACACGTACCCTTGGTCAATGATTCCGGGAATATCGACGCCAACATTCCGGAGCCCACATTCTACTCCCCCAATCATTATCCCCACCTAACTTCACATCCACTATTGACTGGCTGGCTGGCTTATCGGTCAAGCCGGGTTTTTCCTCCACTGTGCTGGCTGGCTCATGTCCACGTGTCAGGGCGAAAATATAATATTTCGGAATTCCCAGTCGCCAAACGCCAAACGCCAGAAGCCAGACGCAATTTGGCATTACTAAACGGTTGTTCCACTCTATTTCAATCAAACTGGCCGCAACGCGAGGCGAGGGGTCTTGGAATTGAAAATCTCCATAATTTTCCTATCGCCATAATTCAGATGTCCGTGGCGAATCCAATTCGAAATTTGATTAGCTTCTGTTTGTTGTTGTTTACTTGTCAAAAGTGTAAATAAAATGTGCCGCTTGATTTTATTTTGTTTATCCAACGAATTATCCACTTCAACTCGGCTGCGGATTAAACTTCGTTTTCAGTTTCAGATACAGATACAGATACAGCTACTGCTTCAGCTTTAGCTTCAGCATCGATTCGGATCGATCCAATCTACGGATGGGCCATAAAACGTGATCGCTGGATCAAGGCCGGTTTGGGGGGGATTGCGATGGATGGATCTATATAAACAATAATCGGGAAAAAAAAGCGCGCGCGCCGTCAATTTGCTCTTAATCTTAATGTGGTTATGGCATCGATAGCCAATGTTTTCCCTCGTGCTGTTGTTGTTTGCTGCCAAATGCAAATCGACGGCTAATTGGGCGTCCCGAAACGCCGGCTAATGCTGACGAATCGAACGAGGTGCGATTGACAAGTTGTGTGCTCAAGAGCACTCAGTCCTCAGGCTGATTGAAGTGTTTCCAACACAACTCCATCAACAAGCTGAACTTCTTTAGCTAGCACATATGAACTATATATATTAAGCTATTTTTAACTAGTTTCCTGCCATTTTTTATAGACACTCTTAATCAGGTAGGCAAACTATGGCGACCACTCTCGCGGCTGCCGGCACGATTTCCCGGACTTGGAATCGGAGGCGGATTCGGATTCGGACTCATATGACCGCTCCACTCGCCATTAGCTTGTGACGGCCGGTTTGCACCTACGCAGGTGAACGGGGCGGACGCCTCACGTGACCCTCTATTTTTTCTTTTTTTTATCACCTTTATCTTCAAGCTCCCTGGCAACAGAAGAACGCACACCCCCGGCGCTTGATGTGTGTTTGATGTTTGTAAATGATCCAGTAGTTCTTCACATGACATGATCTACATACATATAAACTCACCTGCTTGCTAGTGACATTCAGACGGGGCAGGAAACTGTAGTTTTCCGTGTGCAATCGCCACTTGTTCTTATCGACGATATCGAGCGTCTTGGTATTGTTCGTGAATGGATGATCCGCATTGATGGTGCTCCTGGCCCGGTCCTCGTCCTGGATGGCCTTCAACTCGCGGCCAGTTTGGTTCTGCAGCTTCTGCAGGATCTGCAAGTGATAGATATACATATATATATATATAGATTATTAATTAGTTGTGCTAACTCCAAAGTGAACCTACCTTTTGGCGCTTCTTGCAGCGCTTCGCCTTGCTGTGTGCCTCGTTCAGACCCGTGGGCTTCATGTGGCAGGTGTTCTCCCAGTCCAGCTGCGTGCTGCTGGCATTCAGCGTCTGCCGGAAGCTCAGCGGCAAAGTGACCGCCTGCGAACGCTTCTGTAGATGCTTGCTGGGATTAAGGAGATGGCTGGCACTGGGAGCAGCAGTTGGAGCAGTTGGTGAGTGATGAGCGGGTGCCGCTGAGACGCCACAACCGCCGCCGCCGGAGTGGGCAAACAGCTGCAACTGGGCCATGACCAAGGCGAGTGTGATCAGCGACCAGATCCCGTTCGGACGACGTCGATCCACGAACGGCGGCTGCGGCTGCGGTTCCTCTGGTCTCCCGATCCTGGCCGTCTTGTTGCCGCTTCCGCTGCCGCTTCCGCTGCTCCTGCTGACGTCCAGCCGGCGGTCAGCTGTCGTCTGTCGGAATTGCGAAAGTTGCAAAATATATAATAAAAATCATAGAATCATGCATGGTTTTTTTCCCACCCATAATGGCCAGTGAAACTACCAAGTTCTTGACGTCACACCTGCGTCTGAATGTCGCTGTTTAGCATGAGAAAAGTTCAGCAACAGGTTATATACTATTATTAGTTGAAATATCAAATGCGTATGGCCGATTTTCAGTTATTTACATACAAAGATACAAAAAAAGGGGTTCGCAGCAATTACCATAAGTCAAGACTAACGGACAACTGAACTGAACTGAACTGAACTGAACCGACTGGTTATATATTATCTTGGCCAACTTTTGCCAAATATAAACCAAAATCCGCACACGTGACGGCATGATTGTGTGATTGTGTGACTGTGTGACTCTGTGACTGAGTGACTTTGTGATTGTGCGCTTATGCGATTGTGTGTGTGAGTGGGCGAATTATGATGATTGTTGGCTGCTTGGGGATTCCCGCTGGACACACTTATGCACACACACACGGACACGCGCACACACACACACACGCACACGCACACACGCGCGCAAGTATAAATATAATCGCAATTGTTTGGGGGCCCGAAGCGTGCGTGATTTGTTATTGTTATTTGCTATTGCTATTGCTGTCCTTATCTGGCTGACATAATTATTTAAAATTAAAAATACATTTCTTTATTTGGCCACATTTTCTGGCTGAATCATCGTGTGTGTGTCGCCTGGAGGTCGACCGGCAAAGGTGGTGGTGATAGTGGTGGTGCTGGTGGTGGTGCTGGTGGTGGTGCTGGTGGTGGTAGTGGTGGTGGTGCTACCGGACTGGTGGTGCTGGTGGGGTAGGCTCCACGCACCTCAACACCGCGAGCGGCATGGTCAACGAACTTGGCTTCTTGCAAACTTTTGTGAAATTCACCGTTTGCTCTCGCCGTGCTTGCTCGCTCTCCGGCTCCTTATCGCCGTCCCTTGGCCCGGACCTTGTCCACTTGTCCATGCCGACAACCGCTGACGCATCCAATCCCCACCAGCCACCAGCAACTAGCCAGCTAGCCACCAGCCCCACTGGCACCACCACCCCCGCCGCACGGAACGTGTAAATTAATTTCACATGTCTCGCTCTCTTGAGTGGCCTCTATTTTCTTTTTGATTTTCGGCTGTATGAAAAGGTAGTAGCCACAATGCCCTAAAGGGCTTTTTATTGTTGCAATAACTACTGAGTATGTGCATATAAGCAAAACCATAACTTAGTTACATAAGCTAGCAACAATAGTTCCAAATAAGTTAATAAGTTTTTCTTTAGCAGAGTAATGGGAAATAAACGCAAGTCAGCCTTGTATTATTAGTCATCAGCAGCCGAAAAAAAATAAAAGCATCCATAGGTTTTACAAATAACGAAGGGTTTTTCAAAATTGTAATAACTTTAAAATGCTATGATTCACATGTGGACAAGATGAACTTTACATTCCGTGCATCATGAATTTGTAACTTGTTTTCAGTGCCTATCACCTAGTGATTCACGAATGAGTTTCCCCATGAGAAGCTGCAGATGGAACCCTATCTCCATTCCTATCTTAATTCCTATCCTTATCCATACCCATATCCCTACCCATATCCCTACCCATATTCCTGTTCCTAACCCTACCCATATCCCTATTCCTATCCTTACCCATAACCCTTTCCCTAACGCCATCCCACTTCCCTGGGCTAATTTCATCATCTGGGGGCTACGTGACACCTCAGTCATTGCTGACCACTGCTGACCACTGCAGCCCTTGGCGAGAACTCTTGTCTTCAGAAGTGTGGAGCGCCAGACACCTGTGTACTTATCAACAGGTGAGCTCCGCTCTCCTCGGCGGTAAAAAGCCAACAGAAATCAACGAAAATCCCCCAAGGAATCAGCTAAAGTATTAAGTTGTACTTACCATTTACATAAAAATCGTTGGCTGGGAATTCCGCACAAATTTTCGTTTTCGTACTTGATTGACACGCACTTTGCTTTTGTAACGCTGATAGTCTGTTGCTTTATGTGTGTGTGTGTTTTTTGGCGGAAGGAAACTTCCAGAATGCAACGAAAAAAAAAAGTAAAGCGAGCGCGATTTGGCGAATTTGGCTATGTATCTTTGTATCTTAGTAACTTAGTATCTTAGTAACTTTGTATCTTAGTATCTTTGTATCTTTGTATCGCGGCTGGAGGAACTATCGCGTTAAGTGTCGACGCGCTGCCTTCGACTGTCTGCTATGATTTGATTCCGATCCGATCGAAGTCGAAGTCAACGGCGCTGTCGATTTCTCGCCACTGGAGAGCGATGGCGATGGCGATGGCGATGGCGAGTGTGGAGTGTGGAGTGGAGTGTAGTGGAGTGAAGTGGTGTGGAGTGCTGTGGAGTGGATTGGAGTGGCTTTCTCGCCGTCTTTGCCTTATTTTTTGTATAATTTTTGCAGCGGCGTTTCTTCACTTTTTCTCGCCTTTTCGCGTGCAGTATTTTGTGTTTTGTGTTTGGTGTTTTTTGTTTCTTTTCGGGGCCGGCGGCGGGAACTGACTGAACTCCTCAGTTCAGTTACTATGAGCATACTAATGAGGAGGCGGACGCCCAGTCCAGTCCGCCGACAGTAAGGTCCGCTCCGCTCCGCTTGATTCGGCAAAGAAGCGGAAGAGAGACAGCGAGAGGCTCTCTCGGCTGTCATGAGTGTGCAGTCGCAAGAAAAGCGCTCAAAACATTCGCCGAGTGCCAAAAACAAAGCGAGAAAGCCATAAAACAGCACAGCTGAGCGATACAAAACAAAAAACGGCTCAGAACGGCCTGGGTGTCGACATGGGGTTACCCTGTAAGCCCAGGGTAGCAACTGGGATTGGGAAGAAGAAAGCTGTAAATGAAGGGTATAGTTATAACAAAGGTAACTATTATTATATGTATGATATAATATCTAGAAAAGGCAACAACTATGCCAAATGAATAATTCTAGTTACTATACTATTAAACTCAATATTCGGTTAGTGGGCCAGCAATAAATGCCATAAATGTGCGAACCTAATAGATTTATGGCCAATATTACCCAAAAATCCGTTTAGTTAGTGATTAGGCCAGCCAGATTTCAACACGATGAGAAATTTGAGCATGAGAAATCGCGGCTCTCTAGCGCTCCCCACACCGATGACACATAATCGGCGCAGTGGAGTGGCACTCCAGGGGAGGGGAGGGGAGTGGAGGGGAGTGGAGGGGAGTGGGGTGGAGTGATTGATCGATCCGACGGGTGGGCCGATCTCCTCCAGATAAGGTAGCTGGGAGAGCTATGGGAGCAGTGTCTATCTGCATGTCTGGCCGACTCTCCCGCTCGCAGATAAACAAAACAAGTGTGATTTGCCGGTCTCTTGGGGCGAACAAATTGTGAGCGGCTACTTGGCGGCTCTTATCGGATGACTTTCACTCGGCGTCACTTCCGAATCTCCGGTTCTCCGAATCTCCGATTCTCCGCTGCTCCGATACGCCGCTTCTCCGCTTCTCTTCCGACTTCGATTCCGAGCCGATCGCTTCCGATCCAAAACGATCCAAAGCGAAACGAAATGAAACGAAATGAAACGAATGTAACCCCCGCAAATAGTCGGCAATTGATGGGGGTTGGCATGAATTTCAGTTATTTCCGTTCAATTTCGCAAGAATATTACTCATACGCTCCGTCGGCCCCCAACGGCCGCCAATGACGACACGACGATTTTTTCAGCCGCAAGTCGGACTCTCACGCTCGCAAACACGGCGATTCATTCATGAATGCCGACGCTCCATCGGCCGCCAGAATGCGGATGCCCCTGCTCCAAGAGTGAAGGGGGGTGGGGTAGGTTGGGGAAGGGGGTCTGAAAAGCGGTCTAAATTTCACCGCGCGCCAAAACCATGATCAATCGAAAAGTAATTGAGCACTCATCGTTACTCATGGGACAAAGTGGCGACGTCGCCGTTTGCCGCTTGCCGTTTGCCGCTTGTCGTTTACCGTTTACGGTTTACCGCTCAGTGCCACACCCACTCGCCGCCCACCGCAGGCGGTCAAACACACAGACCAATGCCAGTCGGTGTCATGATTGGGCCGAGCTATTTTTAAACCATTGTGCGAAGCGCGGCTATCTGCGCCGTCTAATTTCGGCTTATCGTGTTGATCTGTCCAATTGGCGGATATTTCGATTCAATTTCATTCGCTTCGATTCGATTCGATTCGATTCGACTCGCTGCGAATTGACCAAAATTAGCCGTGTCTGTACGTATATTATATATTATCGCAATCTTACGATTGTCTGTGGCTGTGCCTGTGCCATTCGGTGGCGTTAGTGTAAGACCCTAATAGCTAATGCATGACAGTCGATGGCGATGACTGTCGTCGGGGTGCCGGCGACGGTGGCGTATGAGTAATATTTTCATTTGACGTCTTTCGGCGCAATCATGTGTGGGGGAAAAACGAGACACGCGTGCGGCACATGGGAAACTCTCGCGACTGAATGAATGTATGCAAGTGGAAAAATGATTGGGAAGTGGGAAGTGGGAATTGGGATGCGGTGGAAACAATTTGCGGTTGCAGGTTGCAGGTTTTTTCCTCTCCCCATTTCGCAAGGGGAAAAACTTGAATGAACTTTGAATGAACGTGAATGGCATAGTACATAGTACATGGTGCATAGTACATAGACACGTAAGCCAACATGCAACTTTCGTGGGGGAAGAACTTTCGCGTTTCCCATCTGAAACTAATTAGCTAATTACGCTGGAAAGTGATCGAAATGTCACAATTTAAGTGGCTCATTAAGTGTATTTCGCGATTGATCGCAATGGCTATGGTATGCTAATATGCTTCGAGAACGATTTAATTTGGTGGAAAAGTAATCGTGAAGTGTTCAGCATACAAAAATGTGTAGCAAAACGCACAGATTTTCTTAGAATAATATTTAAACTCAGTTAAGTTAACGAATTTCAAAGATATTTGTGTACATTCATTGAAATTTGTTGATTCTGCTGAGATACTCATGTAATAAATTACCCAGATTTTTCAATAGTCATAGAAAAACCACCGGAAAAGTGGTTCTGATAAGATCAGCTAAAATTTGCGTCAAGTGTTAGCAATTTTATCACATCGTACCTAAAATGAGTGTGCATAAAAATCATTCAGTTTCGGGCCAAGTGCGAATTCCCCAATAATGATAGCGATTTTAAGTTTGGAAATTTCTTGACTACGCGATGATAAGACAGCCGAGTGCCAAGTGCTGAGTATTGAGTGCCAAGTATCGCCCCCGCAGAGAACTTTGAACCCGCGGCCGGCGACGAGATGCTGCCAGCTCATCTCGAGGTATTTGAGTTGGCTGTAACCGCATCATAATGCTAATTTATTGGCCAATCGATTTGAAACAGCAACTAAAGGCTGCAAAGTCAGCAGGAGAACGAAGCAGCGGTGAAAGTGAGTCATAAACACAGCGAAATCGCGGGGCCAGAAAACAATGCCAAATATTTTACGGCTAATGAAATTGGCTGCAGTGTCAGGGGCGATGCCTCTTGCCTCCTGCCTCCTGCCTCTTGCCTCTTGGCTTTTCTGCTTTTTATTTACCTCGTGTTTTACTCATCGTTCTACAGTCATTCACTCAGCTGGTTCATTCATAGACGCTCCACGCTCCATAGAGCACCACGTGGCGTATGAGCAATTTGCAATTGCAGATTAATAGCTGGCCGTATTGATACTTCCTGCGCAGAGAATTGGATGTGGATGTGGATGGAGAGATGAGGGGAATTAAGGGGAACGGCGGGGTCTTTAATGCCCGCCAATTTGGGGGATACCACACGGCGGTTTTCATCTTTGCCGACCCAACGAAATTTAAAAGTTTCACACATAACAAAGTGCGAAGGATGCAGTCAAAAGAGCCCAAAAAGAGCCAAACTTAATTAGCGCCCATTGCAAAAATATTTACGGCAAAACAAAATAACACCCATTAAGGCAGCCCCGGCGGGGGCAGCGGTTTTCGCGGGGGGGGCCAAAGTGGGCAAAGGGGGCGTGGTGGCGGCGAAGGGGGGGGGGGGGCGCAAATGCGTGATGATCACCGGGTAACGCCCCTCGACAAAGCCCCAAAAACGGAGCCACAGCAGCAGCAGCAGCCGCGCCACTACCAGCAGCGTCGGTCGAGGGGGCGGGTGGGGCGAGGAAGATGGATGCATATGGAGCGACCATCAAAGGCGGAGTGCACTGCGAGAAAAGGCGCCATACTAGGTGGCAAACCACTTGCGTGCTGTTATAAATTGAGCGCAGACATCGGGTATTTAATAATGCAACTTTAATTTAGAGTTCATCAAATAAACTAGCTATTCACTTATATCTAAACTATAGATGCATATATTTTAAAGTTTTACTATATATTATAAGTGTGTATTATATCTGTAATATAAATCAGCCCCACCTTTTCAAACTTCATCAGCTATGCAATGCATATAAGACTTGATTTACCAACGATTTGATTCAATATGTATGTATATATGAATGCATAACTTGTATTAACCCCCCTTTTTTTTCGCCGTGCAGCGAGCAAGGAAGCGGGAACCGGGAACTGGGCACCGGCGACTCATACTCATCCATGGGAGGTGCAAACGCCTCAACGCAGCGCGATTTGATCCCAGCCGATCCATGGCAGCCCGGCCCATCCGTGCTCACGTTCTTGGCCATGGCCCGTCATTATGAGCCGTCACCTTGTTGTGTAGACATTGGCCATGGCCACCGCACAGACGCAGACGCAGACAAAGATGGAGCCGCTTGCTGGATGGTGGATACTGCATACTGGATACTGGATACTGGATACTGGGTGCTGGATACTGGATGGCGGATGGTGGATGGTGGTCGATGATCGGCGGTCAGAGGGGATGCAACTGCTAATCCGGTTCGACGGCGGCGGCGGCGGCAATCGCTGGAGTGAAATCAACTCGTTAACTCGTTACCAAAACTGATCCCATTTAGCGGCGGCGCATCGCCAGTCGGAACCGGCGCCAGTCGCACAGCCCCGCGGAATGCCCTACACCGAAGGGGAATCCAGGTGATTAGGGATTAGGGATTAGCTGCCTGGCTGCATAACCAATTTGCCATGGTGCTCAGCTCGGGAATTTAATTGAATACCACTTATAAATATGTCTGCACTTATAGTTAACAAAAAATTAAATTTTTTTTGTAAACACAGCTCGATTGGAAATTTAATTACGAATTCAACGAGATATGACTTTCCATATTCGGACCAATATTGCGAATGTTCTGATCAAAATACTGATATTTAAATCGCAAAAACACAGAAAATCAATTTTCGGCCAAAATTCAAAAACAATCATCAAAAATTGGAAAAAAAATTGAAAAAAAAATTCATTTTTTTTGGTAAACACAGTTCGATTGGAAATTTAATTACGAATTCAACGAGATATGACTTTTTATATTTGGACCAATATTTCAAAAGTTATGATCAAAATATTGATATTTAAATCGCAAAAAAACGGAAAATCAATGTTCCGCACAAATCATCCTCAAAAATTGGAAAAAAAATTAAAAAAAAATTATTTTTTTTTGGTAAACACAGTTTGATTGGAAATTTAATTACGAATTCAACGAGATATGACTTTCCATATTCGGACCAATATTACGAATGTTCTCATCAAAATACTGATATTTAAATCGCAAAAAAACAGGAAATCAATTTTCGGCACAAATCCAAAAACTATCATCAAAAATTGGAAAAAATTTGAAAAAAAAATAAATTTTTTTTGGTAAACACTGTTCGATTGGAAATTTAATTAGGAATTCAACGAGATATGACTTTCCATATTCGGACCAATATTTCGAATGTTCTGATCAAAATACTGATATTTAAGTCGCAAAAAAACAGAAAATCGATTTTCGGCCAAAATCCAAAATCATTATAAAAAATTGGAAAAAAAATGAAAAAAAAATATATTTTTTTTGGTAAACACAGTTCGATTGGAAATTTAATTGCGAATTCAACGAGATATAACTTTCCATATTCGGACCAATATTACGAATGTTCTCATCAAAATACTGATATTTAAATCGCAAAAAAACAGGAAATCAATTTTCGGCACAAATCCAAAAACTATCATCAAAAATTGGAAAAAATTTGAAAAAAAAATAAATTTTTTTTGGTAAACACTGTTCGATTGGAAATTTAATTAGGAATTCAACGAGATATGACTTTCCATATTCGGACCAATATTTCGAATGTTCTGATCAAAATACTGATATTTAAGTCGCAAAAAAACAGAAAATCGATTTTCGGCCAAAATCCAAAATCATTATAAAAAATTGGAAAAAAAATGAAAAAAAAATATATTTTTTTTGGTAAACACAGTTCGATTGGAAATTTAATTGCGAATTCAACGAGATATAACTTTCAATATTTGGACCAATATTTCGAATGTTCTGATCAAAATACTGATATTTAAATCGCAAAAACACAGAAAATCAATTTTCGGCCAAAATCCAAAAATCATCATCAAAAATTGGAAAAAATTAAAAGAAAAAATACATTTTTTTTGGTGAACACAGTTTTATTGGAAATTTAATTACGAATTCAACGAGATATAACTTTCCATGTTCGGACCAATATTTCGAATGTTCTGATCAAAATACTGATATTTAAATCGCAAAAAAACAGAAAATCAATTTTCCGCACAAATCATCATCAAAAATTGGAAAAAATTTAAAAAAAAAATACATTTTTTTTGGTAAACACAGTTCGATTGGAAATTTAATTACGAATTCAACGAGATATGACTTTCCATATTCGGACCAATATTTCGAAAGTTCTGATCAAAATACTGATAATTAAATCGCAAAAAAACAGAAAACCAATTTTCGGCCAAAATCCAAAAATCCCTCAAAATTTGGAAAAAATTAAAAAAAATACATTTTATTTGTAAACACAGTTCAAGTGGAGATAGCAGGGCATTCGAGGTACCTTCAAGCCTGGCCAAAAGTGGAGAACAAAGCGGTCCAGGGGGCGTGGTGAGCGGCGGGGGCTCGGGGGCAAAAGGTGGAGCCTTAACTTTGACTTTGGCTTCGGCTGTGGCGCATTCGCGTCATCAGCATCATCATCGCCAACACCTTCATCATTATCGGCGGTGTCGGCGTCTAACCCATGTGCCCATCCTTAACCCATACCCATGCTTAACTCTACATGCCCATACCCTTACCCATGCCCATGATCCCAGATCCATGCCATCCATATCGCCCAAGGCGGTGGCTGCTGCTGTGGTGGCGGCGCTGCCCTCTCATCGGCCGCCAATTGCCAGATCCCGAAGTCAAAGGGAGCGAAGGATTCGGGATTCGCAGTGCCGTTGCCAGTGCCAGTCCCTCCAGATATCCCGTCCGTAGGTGGTGGTGGCTGTGATGATATACTTTGCCTGTTTGGCTTAGCTGTTGAAAATGGGGAGCTGCTGGCCAGCAGCTTCCGCTGCAAACTGGCAATATTGTTGCATTCTTATTCTTATTGTTATTCCCTGGCCCCAAAGCAGCACTGGCTGAAAGGATATTGGAGCCTCTTCGGCGGCGGCGGCGGCATCGGCATCCATGTTATTAACTTATTTTCAACCAATAAAACGGCAATGAAGCGCGGGGCGCTGTGGTGGGGTAGCGGGGGCAGAGAGGGGCAGAGAGGGGCAAGGGGGGAAGCGACACCGGCACCGGCACCGCAAATCAGTTCCCACAGTTATTACTTTTCATAGGCAGCTAGCTGGCGTGGAAGTAATGCGATGTCGGAGTCGCTTTCGCAGCGAGGGATCGAATCGGATTGGATTGGATGGCAGCAGGGGGAAGGGGGGTGGCATCGGGAAGCGGGAAGTCGTTCGATGGCGCCTCCGTTTGGGATTGCTCGTTGATTGGGCTTGACCGCAGAAAGTGTCAAATGACAGGGACTCTAACTTGGCCAGGGACAGGGACAGGGAAATGGCACTGTTACTGCGACAGGATGGAGTCAAATCAAGTCAAGTCAAGTCCCAGTTCAGTGCAGTGCAGTCCAAGGAAGCACTGCAAGTGTTGATGGCGCCCGCTCGCCGAGGGCTGATTAATGCGCAGCCATTAATCTCGGCCAGCAATGGAGTTGCAGCAGGCGAGGGAGCAGGACGGCCAGATGCCCCGCATTCGGTGGACATGGACCACACAAT
Organism: Drosophila teissieri; assembly: GCF_016746235.2. Classification (NCBI taxonomy): domain Eukaryota; kingdom Metazoa; phylum Arthropoda; class Insecta; order Diptera; family Drosophilidae; genus Drosophila; species Drosophila teissieri. Next base: position 10,144,075 of record NC_053034.1, read on the forward strand.
GTGAGTGCTGTAATTGCAGCAGTCGCAGCAGTCGCAGCAGTCGCATCAGCAGCAGCTACAAAACATATCACATCCGAGGATCGGGGATGGAACACAAACACAAACACACACGATGAACACGAAAATACCGCACCAGATGATAATTATGTAGAATGATAGTTCCTTTCTGGCTCGCAACGAACTGAGCTCATCCAAAGCGATCCAATACCAATCCCATCCAATCCCATACAATCCAATACGATACGATACGATACGATGCGATCCTATCCAATTCAATACCCCTGGCCGCCACCTTGTTTTCGTTTTGAAGTGTACAATTTCACAACATTTAATTCAAGATTTGACGAGTGGCCAAGGGGCAGTGGCAAGGGGTCGTCAGGTCGGGCGAACAGGTTCCAAGGCTCCGGGGATTGAGCGACAGGTACGCACACCGGCAAGCAAAAAAACATAAAACACAACAAAAAAAAAGAAAATAAACGAAGAAAAACGGAGGCATTGTATCCGTGTCTGTGTCTTACAAGACCTCCCGCACATGTAAAACATGCCGATTCATAATTCCGCATTTTGCTGCTTAAAGAGGAGCGAACCGAGTGGACAGCCGGCCAGCGGCGAAGTGCAGGCAAGGATGGGGATGTGGATGTGGATATGTGGATATGGATGTGGATGGATGACTGACAGGCGGCACGGAGGCAGTGGGATGAGATGAGATGAGTTGAGGACCCGGACCGGGGACAAAAAGTGCTCCGCTCTGAGTGGAGCTCCAGCCTCGCACCGCATCGCATCGCATCGCATCTTGAACCCCGATCGATAAATGGGGACCACCCGAGAGCTTCTGGCGGCAAAGGTGACCCCGATGTGCGGGGGTAACCTTCACATGTGCCAGATCCTGACTCTTCCTTAGTAAGTCATCCACTAGCCTTGGATACCAAGTGCGCTGTAGTCAGACAAGCTTCAAGGATGTGCTAATTTTGGTTACTAAATACTTAGTTACGCATTTCTAGTCCTGGCCAAACACACAGATACACCCGCACACACACATGCACACATGCGCAACTACATAAACACACAGATACTCGAATGCGAAGTGAAATGAAGCAGCGGCCAAAGCAGAAATACGATAATTGAGTGCTCATTTGTCTTACACGCAGCCAACAGACAAGTCGAGAAGGGGTTAAGGCGGACGGGTGGCGGTGGGGGGCCTTAGGGGGTTAGAGGTGGGAGGGGAGGGGTAGGTATTGTATCTGAAGCTACGTATCTGTCTCTCTTTCGGATGCGGCGACTGCTGATGCTGCTGCTGTTGTTGCACGCGTTTTAATGCCCACATTGAAGTCTTTATGACAGCGCCGCATTGGGAATGGAAATGCCAATGGGAATGTGAATGGGATTGGGAATGGGAGTGGGAATGGAAATGGGAAACCGCTGCGGTCCTGCATCAGTGTATCGAATGTCCTGGCACTTGATTCCGCCAGCGGGTTGACAGAGGTAAAATAAAAGTATCTGCAGGCCATTTCCTTGCTCGCCTCATTTCGCATAATTACACACATGTCAGCTGTTTGGGCCACACGAGTGCGACTGATTTGATTTCCCTCAAACGCAATTGCTTTGTAATGGCCATGCCATGTCGATGGCCAGATAGTGAGATATCTCTCCAGATAGCCAGATAGTCAGCCAGTCAGCCAGCCAGGTAGTCAGGTAGTCAGATAGCCAGTTAGACTGTTAGACTGTTGGCCAGATAGCCAAGTGGGAAATTGATAACCAAGACCGGTGCAAATGCAACTGCAACTGCCACTGCCAGTGGCAGTGTAGCAAGTGCAGCAAGTGCAGCCGTATCGGGTATCACTGGCGGCCCATTCGATGGCAAATTAATATAATTATCGTTGCACGAACCGGAATTACACGGCCAGCAGCGCAATTGTCAGAGCCAGGTCCCAGTTCCACTCCTCTCCAGACCTCGTCACTATGCGTCCACACCACTCTACTTCACTCTACTCCACTCTACTGCACTCCAAGTCGGATTCGAATCGAATTGAATCGATTGCGAGCAAATAAACAATCAAAGAAACGGCTCAGCTCAGCTCAGTTGAGTTCAGTGCGGTGTAGGGTATAATTAACGCCACAAACGCAAATATTAAGCCAGCATCGATAGCTGCAATCTGCCAGTCACTCAGATTTGTATCTGCACCCGTGTGCTGCAGATACAAATACTCTGGTGTACGAGTATTGCATCTGTATCTGCGCATTTGTATGATACAAATGTATCATATTGCATAAATAGACGCATTGCCATATTCGCATGGGAAATGGAAAATGGGGAGTTGGGGAGTTGGGCGTGGCAGGGAATACGCATCTGTGTTTGAAGTCCAGCTCGGTTTCCATCGGGATCCATCGATTTTCATAAGCAAAGGTTAGCCCGAGGCCTTGTTCCACGTCACTCTCAATTTCCAAATCAATTTCAATTTGAGTTTGTTATTCAGTTGCAGTTGCATTTCAACTGCATTTCAGTTGCCTTTCAGTTGCATTGCAGTTGCAGTTTTAGTTTCAGTTGCAGTTTTAGTTTCAGTTTCAGCTGCCATCTGCATCTCAACCGCTTTTTGATGTCTTGATTGAGTTGCCAAATTGTGGCCGACTTGTTAGCAAAGCCAATTAAACGTAATTAGCCAGCGCAAGAACAGTTCAATTACAGTGCAAAGTCGGCCATGGAGCATCGCAGCGAACACCTGATACCCTCTACGGAAAAAAAGAGCCTGGAACTAGCCTTGGAAATCCAGGGAGGTTCTACCGAGGTATACTGAGAAAAAAAGGAGAGATCTTCTTAAATCCGTATAACTTTAAGAGTTCTGAAAGCACAGATATTTACTAGGCAGCATATGGATGTAGAATCTGTATTTATAGTTACCTTAGCCATTAGGAAGAGCATTCAAAAATAACACAAAGATCTATGTACTAAATTGATGTTTAAAAGTTGGAGCCCATAGGTGTTGGAACCACTTTGTCATGCTTGGTTCTTAATGATAATAAAATTGCGGCTATTTGCGATATTTGCGATATTTGTGATATTTGCGAGTGTTCCACACGACAGGAACTGTTGAAAGTGTCAGAGTCGAGTAACAATTTGGTGCACATATCAGCACGATAAATGTGCAACTATGCCGCAAACAGCTATCTTTTTCCAGTGTAGATGATGCACTGATTCTCGAAGAAGGCGAGGATGAGCTCGTATGTGGGTACAAATGCCAAATTGCAACTGCAACTGTCGACTTTTTTGAGCCGGGAAGTGGATGGTGGATAGTGGGAAGTGGGGAGTATGGAGTGCAGAGCAGGGGGCAGGGAGTGGGTAGTGGGTGATGGCCAGTGGGTCTGGCGATTGGATGCGAACTTGGGACTGCGAGTGCAGCTTCTTGGCGGCAAAGTCGTGACTTACCCTCGCCGCGATCCGATAACCGCAGCTGGGAAAAGGAGAAGAGAAAAATTTACCCACCAGCAGGATATATTTAAGACCACAAAAGACCACAAATGTGTTGGCCAAAAGCAGCAGCAGCCGCAGCAGCAGCCGCATCAGCCGCAGCAGCAACAGCCGCAGCAGCAACAGCCGCATCAGCAGCAGACGAAGACGAAGGAGCAGGCGGCGATCGTCGTCGTCGGACTGCGAAGATGATGATGATGAGGCACAAAATCCAAAAAGCCAAAACCAAAAGCCAAAACCAAAACCGAAACCTCTGGGCCACAGGCTGAATCTGAATCTGAATGCTGGAGCGTTGAAGCGTTGGAGAATATACAAAAAAAAAAAAAGAGCTGAGTTTCCAAAGGCCTTGCAGTTGATTAAGCGGCGGCAACAAATTTGCATATTTCATTGAGCATTTTAATCAAATGGAGGACAGCCCAAAGAGCCTGGCTGGCTGAAACAAAACGTGGCCCGGTCGCTGTCTCTGAGTTGTTGGGGACACCAGCTTGTATCTTTTTCTGCTCTTTTACTTTTTGGTTTTCTTCTGGGTTTTTTTTTGGTGGAGTCTTGGGATCCAATCCGTAGGTTGGAGAGTCACAGTCACAGTCGGCGGCGACAGATTCAGATTCGCAGACGAGGCGATGGCGAAGGCGAAGTAGAAGGCATTTTTGTCGTTGGTCGAGATGCAAACGGAGCGATTAGGTCCGAAATAACTCATTCATACGCAGAGACAGCCACAGGAATGGAATGGAAAATCGGAGGCTATTGCCCAGGATGTGGCATGTGGCATGTATGTCGGTATGCTTGCTCTCCCACTCCCTCTCTCTCTCTGCTGCGCTCTCGCTCGCTCTAATCTGGGGAATGCCATCGCAGGAGCCACAGAACAATGGCTCAGCGCGGATCAGGATCTCCAAACGGGAGGAGCAGCAGATGGTGGGGGTGGTGGTGGTGGTGTTGGTGGCTGTTGGTGGTGCTGATGCAGTGGTGCAGTGGCGGCGACCAAGATGGCGAGAGATCAGCCATCGGCCTGCCAAGATGGCGATGTCTCCGTCTCCCCACACGGCGGTCGCATTTGCATAACAGCCGGTCGCACTATCTGCATCTCCGTCTCGCAGCGACTAGACGCATCTCTTTCTCAATGCACTTGCCCTCTCTTTCGCTCCCTGCTCCCTGCTCCCCGCCCTCTGCTCCTGCCGTCTCGCTCTGTCTGCGGCTCGTCGGAGCGTGCTTAATGCGGGCGGACACTAAGCCACGTGTGAAATTCAATCACCAACTCAGCCGACCGACCAGCCAGCCAGCCAGCCAGGATCAGCTTGTCTCACTCTCACTCGACAGCACCACCAAGCCACCGAACCACTAAACCACCGAGCACAACCGAGCCACCGAACCACTGAACCACCGAACCACTGAGCCACAGAGCCAGTGGCTCGAATATCGCCATCGTCATCGTCATTGTCGTCGTCATCGCCTGGACACCTCGTTAGGGGCTCAGCGAAAGGAGCCACAAGGAGCCAAAGGGAGCAGGAGGAGGCAGAAGAGGCAGAGGAGGAGGAGGAGCTGGGCCAAGCGGCGTGGGGTCCACGATTCCAGAGTCCCAGAACCTGAGCCCAGAACCCAAGACGGGGCTCGCTTCACTGCGGTTTCGGTTTCTTCGGCGGCAGCGGCAGCAGCGGCGGTGGTGTCGGTTTCGGTTTTCATATTTTGAGGTTCACCGATGTGTTAACAGGCGGCGGTTGTCGCATATTAGGCAGCCCCTCCCCCGCACCCCTCACCACTTACTTAGCAGCCAATACCGATATACTATATACCATATATGTATGCTATATGATATATATACACATACCCATGCCCATACCCATGCCATCCAAGAAGCACCATCGCCAATGCCAGAGGCCCTTCGTTGGCAAGTGTCACGTCAAGCACATAAATTAAATACACAACAAGTAAAAGCGCTGGGCAGTGCGCTTTTTCGACTAGAAGATACCTTCCTTGCTGCCTGGCAGAACTTTTATTAAATTGTTGGCAAATGATATTTAATGGTTGGGAGTGCAGCTCTCTACGCAGGTCTATGCCACCAGCAAACGCCCTATGATTAGCAGTTTGGATTAAAAAAAGAAATGGATGGAGATACTTTGAGTTAGTCCTGCTGGCAAACATTACAAACTAATACTGATTCAGTCTTTTACTAATTTAAAGTGCAAATGTATACTGGGCGTTAGTGAAAACAATGTTATTACATCAGCAAAGCTACTTTTGTTTTAAAAATATTAAAATTATGGTAAATTGAGATATGAGATAATATGTAAGAGACAGATATAACATTTTATATTTAAGATATAACATTTAAGATATAACATCTAAGAGATAACATTTAAGATATAACATTTAAGATATAACATCTTAGAGATAACATTTAAGATTTACATTTAAGATTTAACATTTAAGATATAACATTCAAGATATAACATCTAAGATATAACATTTACGATATAACATCTAAGATATAACATTTAATATATAACATTTACGATATAACATCTAAGAGACAACATTTAAGCTATAACATTTATGATATAACATTTAAGATATAACATTTAGAAAACACCGATAAAATACACTATGCTAAACACTTACTGGCTGAGAAATACCCTTCCACCTGCCCCTGCCGACCTCTAAAAACTATTAACTGGCCGCATATCCCGCCGGCTATGCCCGATGTCAGAGGCAGGGTATGGATGCCCAACTCGGACACGAGAACATGAATAAGCAGCCGATCGAAACGAGCACAAGACAAGATAAGCAGATAATTTTCTAGCTCCAGCTCCAGCTCCGGACTGCGACTCTTGGCCGCCGGCAGGGGCAACAACAATGGTAGCGAAGACGACTCCAAATTGGACCACAGAGGCTGCTCTGCTTTTCGTCCCCTCCTCCCCCTCCTCCAACTCCTGCTCCCCAGCTCCTCCTGCTGCTCCTGCATTCTGACCCAGTGCCTGGTACCCTTAACAGCGACATGATGTTTTACTAACCAGCGAACGGCAACCGGCAACCGGCAAAAAGACGGGCTGCTAATAATTTGTGTACGCGACGCCGCCGAACAGGAAAGCCGGGTCCCGCGTCCAGAGTCCCGGTTCCCTATTCTTCCCTCCCCTCCCCTTCCATCTGCCCTCCTCTCGATTCTCCAGGACAGGACCGCCTCACAATGGATACGAAACCGAAACCGAATAACCGAATAACCGAAAGATCGCGAGCAGGGGCTCCCCTGCATTTGGGCCATTGTCGTCCTTCGTTTCGTGCTAAACGTGTTGTTGCCAAATTGTGAACAAGATTCATTCATGTTTCAACACATTGAGCAACACGGAGGAGTCGTCTGGGATCGAGCGGCTCCACTTGGATGTGGATGTAGCTGTGGATGTGGCTATGGCTATGGATGTGGCTATGGATGTGGCTGTGGATGTGGCTGTGCTCCCATCGATTCCCAGTTGCCAGGGCCATCAACCGTCGTCAGCCAGCTCGTCGTGTGAACAGACGCCGCCTCATCATTCCACAGCCCCTTTATTCAAATTGTCAGTGGTTTGGGGCTTGGGGTTTGCGGGTGGTGGGGGGTATGAAATATTTGGACAACTTTGATCTATAAGGTTCGCGATGAATGAAATCGATCCGCGTAGACAGACAGTAATTAGGAAGGGTTTCGTCTCCAAGCTTTGGGGCCATGCGAATTGCTAGACACACGAAAGGAAGGGGGACCCACTGACTCATCCATGGAACTTTGACCCTCCGACCCTCCATAGGTTTCTAACCCTCTGTAGCTCCACGCTCGCTGTTCTGTCTACTGTCTACTGCGTTCTGTGTGCTGTGGGCCAACCGGAAACGTCCGACATTCCAGCGGCATTCCACCGCCGCAGTTGGCCATAAAAATAAATAAAAAAAAATAATAATAAAAAAAAATAATAATAAAGAAAAAGAAAGAGAAATACACACGAAGTGCGCGCTCGTTTATTGTGTGTGCCTGAAGATGTTTCTTATTATGAAATTAGACTGAACCGCCGGCGACACTTGGCCAGCGCTCGATGAATGAAACCGAAATGAGAAATGAATGATATCATGGGCATTGTTAGCTGAATCCGATTCCCTCTCACACTCCCTCTCCCTCTTCCCCTTCCTCATCCCCCTCAACCATCCGATCCCTATCCCTATCCCTATCTTTGTCCCTAACCCAAAAACCAGAGCCTGCGGGTCGGCCTGTCGAACCCGGGGACCGGCAAACGAGAGATCAAATCCGATAGCGCCACGAAAACGAGCCACCAGCAGCAGCAGCAGCAACAGGGGCAGCAACAGCAGCGGCAGCAACGTGTTGCTCATTTAGCTGGCAGCCCAAACGCGGCCATAATTCAACGCTTTTGATAACTGCGTTAGGTTTAGGCACCATCCCATCCCAACCCATCCCATCCCATCCAGAGATCGGAGCTCCTTTCCAGCGACGCGGCGGCCCAGGATCGGCGCGCGTCAGCACTTGGAAGGACTGGAGGCCCAACAACAACAACAAATCCAAACTCCTCAGGCACAGTGGTTGTTCTTACAACCTGTTCTTATAAACACATGATTAAAATATGCCTGGCAGCTTAAGAGTTGTGAGTAAAGTAAATTCAATTTGAATGTATATATAATCTATAAAAACACTTACCCATTTCAAACGCCTTTCCATAAGGTCCTTCAGCACCTGTGTCAAAATAAGTGATATTATCTACTTCCATCTAATGCTTAGAGTTGGAACATTAGTACTTGCCCCACTGTGCGCTGCAAGTTGGCCTGCCTGGCTGTACAATTTGATTTCGTTGTTTGCCTGGCGATTTGTTGTGTTTGATTTGCTGCCTCGCCGTCTTGCGCCTCTTGTTCCTCCATCCTGTTGCGTCGCCAGCCGCTCCACCCTCGCATCCGCACATCCTCGCATCCTCGCAACCTCGCATCCACGCACCACTGAGCCACTGAACCGCTGAACGACTGAGCCACCGCACCACCGAACGCAGCGCTGTCGCATTCCAGCGGTGCCGCAGCGCTTACATTGTTCGCTTTTTCGGTTCATTCAAATCCTTTCGGTAAAATTCTTTTGTTTGGTGTCAAGTTTAACAAATATTTGCGGCCTCTTGTCTTGTTTGTCCCATGTTCCTCGCGTGTTGCTGCCGCCCGGCATTGTTCGCCATCTCAGTTGGACTCGGTGTGGAAGTGGCTGGCAAGCTGAGGGGCATGCTGCATACATGTGCGGCATGGGGGCGTATGAGTAATCAGTGCCGCCCGCAATTAGTTGGCCTTAGACAACTGGCGAGCTGGAGAAGGGGAAGGAAAATCTGCACAGATACACCGAAGAGTGAGAGTGAGTTGCTGTTGGGACTTCATTCTTGTGCTCCTCTGGCTCCTCTGGCTCCTTTGATAGGCAACAACGATTTGCTTCCCATGATTGGCCAAAGTTATTGCTGTCGCAGTTGCAGTTGCACTGCCATTGTTGCAACTCTCTTATCAGTCGCCTTTTTTCGAGCCTTTGTGCGAAATGTTTGACTCCCTGCTGCGTGCGTCGCACAAAATGCCACAAGAATTGCTGCTGCTGCAGTTGTTGCAGTTGCTGCTGTTGTTGCTGTAGCAACAATCTCCGGAGCGCTGCCCCCTGGTGGGGCATTTGGGGGCGGGGCAGGCCCAAGTGGCACTGCCAGCCAATATGGAGACTTGCAACTGCTGCAGCACCAGGGCCAGGCTGCTGCAACTTCCACTGCCGGGCTGCAACTGCAACAAAATGAAACCGTAATTGTTTGTTTATTATGGCTGTGAGCAGTTGTTGTTGCAGCTATCGCATGTTATTGTTGCTGCTGCCGTTGTATTGTTAAATGTTAAAGTGCTACACAATATTTATATTGGCATTGTCTGCCAGAGTTGGCCACCGCTGCTTGCCGCTGAGATCGCACTGCAAATGCCCTCACTTTTAAATGTTATTTATTATTATGAATGCACTTCTATTTCGACTGAGATTGATTCCAAATTTGGTGAATTTCTCTAACAAACAATCTCCTTTTCAGTTCTTACATTTTTAAGTTGATGAACTTAGCATACCACACACGTGGCAAGTTGTTGCCAGACAGCAGTGGACCCGAGTGCAGCTGCAGGGTAGCGTGGAGTAGAGCAGGCCGAGATTAACATCGGAGACACCCTCGCCGACGCACAGAGGGGAACCCAGCGATGTGTGGCACTGCTGACACTTCAATGGAGCCCCTCTTCTTCTGGAGCGGATTGCCTGCTGGACGAGGGGGGACAGCGGCGGGGAAGTGGCACTCCGAGGTTGCCTCATGCTGTGGCGCTATGCTGCGATTATGGCCACGGATTAACTTCCTCTTTTGGCCATCATCATTGTGGTTATTGTTGCTCCTGCCCCCGTCGCTGCCGTTGCCGTTGCCACTGCTGATTTCCGATTGCCGCGCCTGCCTGCACTCGCACCTAATTATATCTAATTCAAGCGAACCTGAACCTGAAACTGAAACGGATTCCGATTCCGATTCCGAACCCTTGCCGCCTCTTAGGCGCTGATTGCGCTTATCATCCGATGACGGCGACGTGACTGGGTGGGGGCGATAAGAAGGCCCGTGGCGATCGGACACGCTTCCCTTGAAAATTAGCCCCGCCAAGCCTAGAACTATGCAATGGCAAAGGGTTAATTTCATAGCTAAACCCCCCATCTTATAGGCAAAAGTCGAAGGAGCAGGATCAGGATCTCATAAGCAAATCTACAAGTATTTTTGGTATAAAACTGAAATGAAATTTGAAACTTTTGCTTATGTTATTACACACTAAACAGTAGATCGATCGATCGACTGTATCTGTATCTCCCTCTCTATCTGTATCTGTATCTCTATCTGTATCTCTATCTGTTTCTGTATCTCTATCTGCATCTGTATTTGCATCTGTATCTGAATCTGTATCTCTATCTGCATCTGTATCTGTATCTTAGTCGTACCTGGGCAGGTCTAACACCTTATAACACCCCATAAATCAAGTGCTTAACCGTTTTTTACGATCAGCGCGTTTCGCAAGGCCCCAAAAGACCTTTTCGCGTTTTCATTGTATTTTTCTTTGCTCATTTTTTGGCTAAGCTCCCCTTTGGCGGCTGCTAAACCGGCGGCAAGGTCAAGGCGGCTTCTGCTTCATTTTCTCCGCTTGTGCAACCCCTGACATTGAGCAATGTGTCCGATTTGGAGGGGGAGAATCTAAAGCTGAAGCTGTAGGAGATGGGCGAGATGGGGTAGTTCCACTGGCGGACTGGACAGGAAATGCTTCAACTATGCAACTATGCTGGTGACATTTTATTTTCTTCACTTGGCGTCGGCGTCGTCGTCGGCGTTGACAGTTTCAGTTGCCAACGCAGACGAGACGAGTCGAGTTTTCCCACTGGCGGCAAAGTAGAAACGGATCCCGAGAGCCGGCCAACAATGCCCCGGGGCCGTGTTAATAGAAACGTTCCGAGAGATTCGACAGAACGAGGAGCAGTCGGACACCGACCATGTAGACGGAGCCAGCGACAATTCCCGGGAACTCCATAAAAATAGCTAAACGTGCAGGGGCCGCCCAGAACTCTTCAACGTTCAACGCTCAACGCTCAACGTTTAACGCTCCCCGTTCATTTCATTTCATTTCACTTCATTTCATTTCAATTGACCGACTGCATGGCATTCTTTTCTTCAGCATTTTCCCTGCTGCCAAAAAAGGGAAATTCACTTTCATCTTTTCAATAGGCAGCCGAAGCCGAGGCGAAGGAACACCATGGCTCAGGATCGGGACAATCAGCTGTGTGGGTCCTTTAATGTCTAAATCTTTGAGGCTGATTCCTGATGTGTCATACCGCCCAAGTCTTGACCTGCTGCTGATCCTCGATCTGTGATCCTTTCTGGGCCCTTTTGTTCGCTGCTAACTGTTTCGGGCCCATCCCTTCCACATTCTACACTCCACCTTTCCCTTTCCCTCTGCAACTCGCACTTGTACTCCTCTCTGTCTCTCTTTCACGCACTTTGTGTGCCGTGTAAATATTTTCCCAGCATCCTGCAAACGTTTTGACAGTTTTTATTAGATCAAAAACCGGCTACAAGTGGCGTGTGATAAATTGCGGCCAAAACGCAGCTAAGCAGAGATGGGCCAGCCCAGATATACGACTACGACTACACATGCACATAGGTAGGTGATAGTTGATAGGGCATTGGTATATGGATATATGGGTATATGGGAATTTGGGAATAAGGGTCTAGGCATAGAGGAAAGATCAAGTGTCGCTCACTTGGCTTCCCTTTTATTGTCTGATAAGTCGTGACTTTAACACACACACGCATTTCTCCTCCACGTTTGAGTGCCAGCAATTAGGGCATCCAGAGTCCTGTCTGTTCCCTCGAGCATCTGAAATCCGTTTACCGGCTTTGTGCTCGCAGCTTAAGCCCTCGAATTATTAAGACAATGAGATTTTATTACTGCCACAGCAAATCACCGTAATGGAGCCCTTTTTTCCCAGCAACTCAACCCCATATCATGCACATAAATCGCGATCATAACTCATCATGGACATTGTGGCGACGCTGCGATTGATTGATGAACTGCCCAAATGCTCGGCACACTCACAGCTCAAATATGCTGCTCAAATATAATATGAGCCTCCAACATCAGGGAGGCCGTGCTGGGAACGCTCGACAGGATCCCCCCCACAACTATTGTGATTTTTTTTGGAATTTTTCTTTGGAGTCGAACATATTCCCCCATCTCGTTGCCATAGGATGCCAAATTCGTCAGTGATCAGCAGGGTGAACGCGGGATTGGCCCGCTGTTTGAGCCACCACCGGCGCTTGTGTCGCGGCATTGCCGAGCTGGAGCGCCTCATCCACAACGATGAGTTCCTGCAGGACCCGCGGACGCAGTGGCTGCTCCACCAGCGGCGCCAAACGGAGGAGGACCAGGCCAGTCCTTTGGGCCGAATGGGCTGTGAAATGGATCGCTTGCTGGGCAGGTCCAAGATCAAACTGTCTCCGCAATCCGGTAAGGTGAGTACTGCCATCCATCCGGCTGACTTGACCACCTATTGATGGGCATATGCCATGCCAACAGAATAATCTCGTCGTGACCCGAACCTTCTGCCAAATCCTTGAAGTTGAAAACACCACAGCCAGCAAGCGGACAGGACCAATGCCGGCGCCAACGCCACTGCCATCGCCGGAGAGAAGACACAGTTTCATGTTTCGTCCTGTGGCGAAAGGATCCTGCTGCAAAGGAATGAGAGACTGAAGAGATGCGCTACCAAGTCTGGCAGAGATCTATGATATAGGTATAGATCTGTGGCAGGCTTGAGAGAGTTATCTGTAGGATGTCTCTGTGGAACGACTGACTTTATATCCCACACAACTGGAGCAGCAGGAGCAGCAGGAGCAGCAGGAGCAGCAGGAGGATGTGCAGTACCAGAAGGAGGAGCAGGAGGAGGAGGAGGAGGAGGAGCATGAGGAGCAGGAGGAGGAGGAGGTGTTGCCCCGTCCGTCGTTCAGTATCCGTGCTGCTCTCGTTATTGTTATGAATAAGTTAATAACATGGCGGAAGGCTTCTTTTGTCGTGGCCCAAACAAGCAACAACCTGGCAGGCAGCGCTTATTAAATGATTGAAGCCTTTGCTGGGGCGAGGTGCTGGTGCTGGTGCTGCAGGAACTTCCACTTCGACTTCGCCTTCGACTTGGACTCGGTCTTGGTCTTCCAGTTGGACTCAAGCTGGGGGCCCCCATAAAAAAGGTGGAAACCTGGTTCTCGTTTCTTGATCTTTTTTGTTTTTGTTTTTTTTTTTTGCTGTTGTTGCCAGCTCTTTTGAGCGCTGCTGCTTTGTGGTTTTTTCCCTTTGCGTCCAGCGTCCAGCGACCAGCGACCACCATCAATAACAGAGCCCGGGCCATATTTATGATTTGTTAAGCAACGCCGAACGTGCGAAAGGATAATCACAAGCGCCTGCTGGCACGCCCCCCTTCTGCCTTTTGCCTTCTACCCCTTTTTTTTTCTTTCTTTTTTTTTTATATATCGTGAAGGGGGAGATGTTCGCTTTCGTCGTGTGTGAGGCATTTCCAAAATTGAGTCAATGACTTTTATTTTTACGACTCGCCCTGAGAGTCCAAGTGTCCAAGATGGATGGATGGCTGGTTGGCTGGCTGGCTGGATGGATGGACATCCGAAGCTGGTATGGTCGGGTTTGGTCAGGTCTGGCCTTTTGGCTTTTATGGCACTGCGAATTGAGCTATTAGACGGGCGAAGATTGGGTGATCGTAGTTATGGCCAGTTATAACAGGTGCCCTGTTCCACTGATCCACTCGAACTTTGACCACCGGCGTTGGTCCGCTGATGGTAAACGCCCTCGATCCCGAACCCAATCCCTAGTTGTTGATTCCAATCTCGTCCACTCAACGAAATCAATTATGTACTACAAAATTGTACAAATCATTTTGCGTTCGACCTCCAAAGTGTTTCAGCTGCCGGGGCAGCGAAGCAATGAAGGAACGCTAAGGACAGCTGCAAGGATCGCACATTTTCAGGCATGAGGATAAGATTGAGGTTGAGGACGAGGGAGGGGGCAAGGAGTCAAGGGCTCTTTGACACGCTCGCGGGATTAGCAAGGAATGAGAGGCGGGAAGGGGAAAGGAGGGGGCTTGCAACGCCGGAGAGCTGTGAAAATTCCTGGCATCTTTAATGAGCGCCGGCTTATCAATGGCCTCCGCCGTCATCCGCTCCACATCCCATGCCCCTGTACCCATACCCATACCCATGCCCATACTCATGTCCAAGCCCATACCCATATCCATTCGCAGTACCATTCCCATTCGCAGTCGCAGTCGCAGTCTGATTGTTAACCTTTGAATCGGGGCATTAAAAAACGTTAACAAGCTGCGTAGCGCCGTCGGCGGCGTTAATGTCGAAATTGGCGCTGGCCCAGGAATGGCCAAGATCGCTGAACCGCAGAAGCAGGAGATGGAGGTGGAGGTGGAGGTGGAGTTGGAGGTTGGAGGATGGGGATGGGGAGGAGCAGTGATTCCAGGAGGGGAGCAGCAGATCGGGGCAACTGGGAACTGGGAACTGGGGCCTGCGACTGCGACTTGGACTGGGACGAACGTGTTTCTTAATGAAACAAAGCTTGAATTTTAAATGAGCATCATAAAGAACAATGAAAATGCAAGGAACAGCAACAACAAAGCGAGACCGGCGATCCGTTCGATGGACAAACACCAGCGGGGAGGGGTCGCGGGGGGGAGGGGTGTTTGGAGCGCGGACAGCGCGAAATAAAAGCGCAGAAATGTTAAATAAACAATAAAAAACAATCCGCCGCCCCGCCCCACCTTCGCCCCCCGCGCGGAGTCTGTCAAACTCGGCCAGCGGATTAAGCGCGGCCTGCGCACAAGACGCACCAGAGATGGATATGGCAGCGATCCCAGGCGATCCCCCATGCTCCACTCCAAGCCCCTCCCCCTCCCCCCGCCCTCCCTTACCCACATCCCCCGAAGGAGGAAGTGCGTTCCAGCTGACGCGCCGACTGTTAAATGCCCTTTCACAGGATCTAGGAATGAAAGTGTTACTAGCAAAGTCGTAAGGATGAAGTTTTTAAGCTACAACATATATTAATATCCTCATAAAGAAAATATATTAATTTTATGCAGATTAAAAACATATCAATTAATACAATAAAACATTTATGTTTAACCATAAATATATCAAGAGCGAACCTAAGTTTCCCTTTAAAGTTGAAAAACATCTGTGGCTCCAAACGCATCACTCCCAGAGTTATACCCTTGCAGAAGTTAGGGCATCGCCCGATAATCATGTGGGTTGGGATGTAAAACTTTTGCCGTCGCCGCTTTAAGGATTCGCAAATGATTCTGCGGCCAAAGATGAAATGAAACGGGCCACAAGGATCGCGGCGCGGGTGAGGGGCAGGAGGAGCACAAAGGGTAGCTGGCCATAGTTGATTCTCTGGTGCTGGCCATAATTGGTGCTCATCTTAATGGCATTAAAATTGCATTATCGCTGTATTTATTGAAACGGTTTGTTTTAACAAGATTAACTCGACGATACCGGCAACAACAACAACAACAGCAACAACAATGCTGGAGACCACAAAATGATTAACAGCAAAAGCCGCCACCAAAAAAGATAAAAATAAAGTAAAGAATGAGAAAACGATCCGAAAACAGCGTTAAAATACGTGATATTTATGTGGTTGCTGCTGTTGCTGTTGTTGTTGTTGTTGCTGTCGCTTGATTGGCCCCATCCATTGTTGTTGTTATTGTTGCTGCTGGGGATCGTAAAATATTTATAACATAATTTCATATCATTTTTAGATGATTAGATTCAATAAGGCGGCTTCCAGTTCAGCAGCTGTGTATTGGACTTGATACGTTTGCGGCTGGCTATTCGGATATTTGGATACTCGGCTATTTGGATATTTGTATCTTTTGTATCATTTGTATCTTATTGTGTTCGGGTTGCAAAGGCGCTTATGTTTTCCGGACTGGGAATGGATTGCTCCTGGGAAACCAGGAGCCCAAGAGCCCAGCTGAGTCAGCGCAGCTCGATGACGCCCACATGCATTCCCAGAACCATAGTTTAGCCAATCGATCGATCGATCGATGATGATAATAATAATAATGATGATGATGATCCAATACTGCAATACCCAATACCCTTTTGCAGAGGATTCCGAGAAGCACTCATAATTATTATTTATGCATACAAATTAAAAGCAGAGCGCACAGTATTTGCCAAAAATCCGTTCAAAGCGTTTATTTATGGCCGCCTTTTTGTTCTTACTTCTTGTTACCCCGTTTATTTCATCAGCCCGCGAAATGCCAAAAAAATCCAAAAAAAAAAAAAACCAAACAAAACCCAAAATCAAACCAAAACGAAACGAAATGAAATGAAAGAGTTTGGAATGCGTTTGCCGTGGGCATGAAATGCCCTAGTCGAGATACAGATACGTGTCGCCATGCCGATTGCTTTCCATTTCGAAATTGCCAACCGTTAGGCTGGCGCCCAAGTTGCCAACTTTTGGGGGTAGGCACCTCCTCCAAATATGGCCAAGCCAGGCGATCTTGTCCAGCAATTAAGACTTTCGAGTGATCTTCTTATCAGGAAGCCATTTCTTTCACTTGCTGACCTTAGCCTGGCTTGAATGTTGGTTGGATGTTGGGATGTTTCGATGGTTGGATGTCTGGATGGTTGGATGGTTGGATAGTTGGATAGTTGGATAGTTGGATAGTTGGATAGTTGGATAGTTGGATAGTTGAATAGTTGGATAGTTGGATGTTTGGATCTTTGAATAGATGGATGTCTGGATGGTTGGATGTTTGGTTGTTTGGATGTTTGGTTGGTTGGATGTTTGGATGGCGTGGCTCCAAAGGTGCGTTCGTAGTTACCAGGGGCTGGTTCGGATGTGCCCCCATCCGCTCCAGATTCCAGATTGACGCATCCACTTATCATCGACGGTGGCCTACCTGTGATCGTGCGTCAGCGGCGACAATTAAATAGATTGAATGCGGATTGCGACGATTTATGACCAGAGGCACAGGCAGAGGCAGCGGCACTTGGCATTTGCAATTGATTGTCGTGTTGCCCAATTAAAGTTATTGCGGCTGCGAGTAAATGAAATGTCAAATAAGTTAATTAAGCAATGGGGATGAAAATGGGATTGGAAATGGGCATGAGTATGGGTATGGGAATGGGAATGGGAATAGGACGAGCCTCCGGCGATAAGACTGTCGATGATAACAGCGGACGACCTTGTTGCATCAGCAACAACAGGTGGCACATTTGAGTCCGCTGCACAGCGAGAAATGAAGATAAGACAATCAGATAATCACATAAGATTGCAATCTTATCGCGTCAGCAGTTGAACAACATGCAAGTTCCCTGCTCTGTCATAAAGGCTTTAATAAATATTAGTTATTAACTAAGACATGCCATTGATTAGACACAAAGCTCTCTAACACACACCAGAAGTTTTGAGGCTTAGATCAGGAAATTGTAATAGCTGCACTTCAAGTAAGAAGCTTAAATTGGTTATTATAGGAATGTGAGGAATTTTGATAAGATTGCAGCGCTCTTTGTTGCAATTTTGCACAGAGAAAAGTTAAAGCAAGCTTGATTACAGATCAAAGCGCATTTTAGTTTTATTTGTTGCATTTAAAGGCAAAATCAAAACCTTATTATTGCAATTTTTAAATCATTCAATTGCATTTGATGATAAATGTTTAGGTAGTAAGTAAAAGTGGCTTGCTGCTCAATGAAATTTCGCATGCGATGTGAGTTGCGATTAGATTGCGATGGCCCTTTTCTCGCCGTGTAGCCGCGTCTCCCGCTGCAGTGATAACCGCCCCTACACCACCAATATACCAATATAACAGTATAGCAGTATACCAATATACCCATATAGCCATATAGCCATAACCACCGCGGTGGTGCTGCCGCTGACTCATCAGGTGGTTGCCCCGCTTAGCGACACACGGCGCACTCTGATTTTCCGATTTCGTTTGGCGCTTTTATTTTTTTATTTTTTTTGCGGGGGCTTGGATTTGCCGCGCTGAGTTGGCTTTTCTCACCTGGCGGCGGGCTGCCAATTAACAAATGCGAGTCGCGTGCCTTGACGTCATTGGAGCTCCACCCCCCCTTCTCTTCCTCCCCCCCCGCAAGCAGACAGACGGCGATGATATGCAAAGGTCGCCGATCGATGTTTACCCCACAATTCCGCGAGAGACATGAGACAGCTCATGTTTTCAGGCGGCTACGTCAGCCAACATGTAGTGCACACTGTATATATGTACATATGTGTGGGTGATCTTGGGGGGTTTTCGCAGATAATGATCGCACATTGTGAAATTCAGTGGGGGTATTGGGTGGCGGAATAAGTGAGCCCGCTTGAATCGATTTGAATTGAATTGAATGGAATTGAATTGAGTAGAATAGCCGGTGGTTTTTGCGTTCAGCTATTCCAGCTTGACTTAGGTTAGGATTTTCCAGCGCCAACAAACATTGTGAAATTATGTGCTGGGGCTCGCTCGACTAAAAATAGTCAATCAATTAGTTAGGGATTAACCAACACGATGCGGCTATGATTTTCCATGTTCATTAGCCGCTCTATTGATTGTTTTCCAGCCGAGACTGGTTTTTTCTTTTTTTTGTGATTTAAGCCCTCGAATATCTGCCGTCACATTTTTGTTTGTTTGTGGGTCAAGACGTTTCGCAGCTTGGCAGCTTGTGACGTCATGGAAGAAGCGGCGCGTGTTTGAAAGCCAAGCGCGTTTTTTGTATCTTTTTGCCAAATATAACTCCACCTCTATCCACAGAAGAGGAAAAAAGAAAAGAAAAGGTAAGGTAAGGTAAGGTAAGTTTGTGGCGTCAGCTACGCATGACGCATGTCTCATCACCTGGGGCCCAAGTTCATTGCGTAGGTCGTTCGCACGGTCTTTAATTGGGTTATTAGGAAACGATGAGTGCGCCGCGTTTATTTTTGGCACAGCGCCGGAGAATCGCTTTGCCATGGTTATAATTGGCCATGGTCTGCTACCCTAGTCCCAAGACTATAGATCCCAATACCCAAGACACAAGACCCATTCCCCGGAACCAGATTCGTCTGGCTGCAGTTTGCCCACTCGGATTGGGGACTTGGATTCGTTTTAATTAGCCGCTTATTGACTGACGCCAATGGAAGCATATGATTCATCATCATCATTATCATCTTCATCATCTTCATCATCATCTTCATCATCATTATCATTATCTTCATCATCATCATAATCATCGTATTCATCGTATACATCATCATCATCATGGTATTAATCGCAATCATCGTGATCAGCGAAGAGCTATGTACGTTGGCCAGGCAGATTAGTTGACTAATTGATTGATTGCTAAATGACCAGGTCTAGGGCAGCTCCCACCACCCACTCCCCCTAAACCCTTCCCACCCCCCGCTCCCCTTTACTTTAATGGAGTTGGTAAACTGAAAAGAAAACACGAAGGTGGAAACCCCTTGGCAATTATGCGCGGACACTCGACTCGTCCGTTTTCCAGCGCTGCAACATTGGCGGCAGCAGTTCAAAAACCTCGAAATAAAATGCAACTAATACCCCGAACCGAGCCCCTGAGACCCCCGAAGCCCCTGAAACCCCCTGAAACCCCCTAAAACCCTGTAAACCCCATTCCATTTCCCCTCGCAGTTCAGTTGGCTGTATCAAATTTTGTTTAATTGTCGGCTGGGTTCAGTGGCTCAGTGTTCAGTGTCCACTGTTCAGTGTCCAGTGTTCAGTATGCAGTCGTCTGCCCAGACATGGATTCTTCAACATTGTAAGCGCATTTGCTGCATTGGCATCTTGTCAACCGCCCGGGGTCCCTCCTCCTGCTCCTCCTGGCAGATGCTGCTCCATTCAATCCATTGCGATGGATGGATGGCTGTTCCCGTTCCCATTTCAGTTCCCATTTCAGTTGCTCCATTTGCTGGGCGAGTTGTTTGCGCTGTAAATCGATACATTTGCACTTGGCTACTTACAAATGTCCGTCTTACAGTCTGTCCGTCTGTCCGCTTCGATTGTCCGCTGCGCGGAGAACAAAACACAGGCAGAGCACATGCAACACACACAACTCGGACAACAAAACACAGCGACGACGTGATCTCAGTGCGGCTTTGATGGTGGTCATTGCATGCCACCAAAGCCACAACAAGTTGATCAGGCTGCCGCAAACTGGAGTGGCATGGGGCATGTGGCATGGTGGCATCGTCGCTTGGTGGCTTGGGGGCATGGTGGCATGGGAGCATGGGGTGTGGGGTGTGGGGCATCCTCTATCTAGGGCTGGGTCGAAGTCGAAGCCCTGATCGAGTGGCAGTGGCCCACCTCATTAGCCTTATTACATGTGCCACATCAAATTAACAACAAGTAGCTGCTCCCGATGCTGCTGCTGTTGCGCCAGTGGCAGTGTGGCAGTTGCAGTTGCAATTGTGGTTGCAGTAACAAAAAAATAAGGAGAAAACCAGTGGCGCATTCTTGTTATTCAGCTGGAAAATGAATTTGAAATACTCATTTTGCTGTATGTAAATGAAATGTATTTCTATGTATTAAGTCCCTCAGTTACATGATCCCAACATTATGAAGAATTAATTAACACCCATAACATGCATGCGATAAGATTAGATTTTAATTTTGCGACTTGTGCGATTCGATAAGCTTTTTATTATTACTATTATTACCACGCAAAGATTTTCGGCAACCCTGACTCATCTGCAACTTTTGTTTACGGAAATATTTTCAAACCAAAAAAAAAAGTCTCAAATGATTAATGGGCACAAATCAGTGATATAATTTGTGTGTTTATGGGCAGTGATTATGCGACCCGATAGTGTTTATATACCCTCGATTTGAGGCCACATCTACAGGGTAGTTTGAAGAAATCAAAGCGAGAACAACAGCGACTGTGGGAGGCGGGGAAAACTCGGACTTTTCCCCAGAGACAAGAAAAGCCTCTTCTCTCTGTGCCGCCCAGCAGTCTCAGTCTGAGTTTCGACGACGACCCTGCCCCCGGTGGTGCAACTCCGATTTCTGGGTCATATTTTGCCCATTTTTCAGTGACATTTGAAGCAGCCGCCGACGCCGTGCAAAAAATCACAAAAAAACCAAACAAAACAACAGCGAAAACAAAGGCAAAAAAACACGAAATAATCAAAAAATAAATAAATAAGAAATGCAGGCAAGGCACGACATGGTCAGGTTGTTTTAAGACCCAACTCTGCCGCGCTTTTTATGAGCCAAACTCGCCGTTGCCGTTGCCGTTGCCGTTGCCATTCCCGCTCGTATGTAAATCAAGTGGATGCGTTTGGATGTCGGCTGGTAGATGGTAGTTGGTAGATGGATGGTGGATGGTGGTGGTGAATGGTGGGGCAGGGGGTTTTCGGAGCTACGTGTACGTGTGGAATCTTGAATTGCAATTTCAATAACGAGACACGGAATACGTTCAAGAGAACGCCGCAAGTGGAGACAGCCAGCGAGGCAACACCCAATCCCTTGGAACTTGCAGCTTCGTCGAAGCTTAGATTACACTGCAACTCGATGGACATACCAGCTGCAAGAAAATGGACAAGCCAAGTAAATACACTGCTAATTGGCTAGAAGCAAACCCCCTTGTTTTCTCGACACAGAAAAGAGGGTTTTGCTATGCCCCCCAAATTAATCTTTAAAGTTCAGTGGTTCACAAAATAAGTGTATAGTAAGTATATGGCAGTCTATCCATCTTAGAGTATCCCTAGTCGTCGTTGAATAGGCTCAAGTCCTGATACACCCGAAATGAGCCATCAAATGCGAGCTGAAGAATTCAGAAAAGGAAATCGCACTGCAAATGGTAGCCGGCACAGAAGCCGAGCGGCTGAGACAGATCTTCGGAATGCCGTTCCGGTTAGCCCAAAAAACCAAACAAAAAAATTAAAAAAATATATAAAAAGAAAAGAAGGCAAGCAAAGCAGGCGAAAACAAAAACATTAATTGCTCATCAATTGCTGGGAAAGGCAATCGAAACGAGTCCAGCCAAAAGCAGAGCGAAAACACTGACCCACACAAACACTTGTTGTTTGCTCTGCTGGCCGGCGATTCTGAGTCCAAGTTCGTTGGATATTTTTTGCTCTTCAATGGAAATGAGCTGGCCACTTTGGGGGCCAAAGGGGGGGGGGGCGAGTGTGGCAAGGCCATTGCGCCTATGCAAATTGCGAACTGCGAATTTATTTTTGGCAACCGCATCACCACAGAGCTGCCTCCTTGGTTTGCATCCCTTTCTGTCGCACTCTTATTTGTTTGACGACCCAAAGCCGAAACGGAAGTGTTTTCGCGATGTGTAAGAGCGCCAAACTCGAAGTTGGGGCACTTGGAGCTCCAACATCGCAGCTCGAGTGAAGTTTGCCACTCATACTCCTAAAGTGAGT
The DNA here is from genome assembly GCF_016746235.2 of Drosophila teissieri. Classification (NCBI taxonomy): domain Eukaryota; kingdom Metazoa; phylum Arthropoda; class Insecta; order Diptera; family Drosophilidae; genus Drosophila; species Drosophila teissieri. Next base: position 10,166,507 of record NC_053034.1, read on the forward strand.
GGAGTGCCTAAATTCACACGCGATGAGTTGGCTCCAATATGCGGATGCCATCTGAAGCTGTGGGAAAAAGTAGCTTTGCCCAAGGATTGTTTAATAATAATATCAAGTAATACATTTTTATTGATTTTATTATTGGCAGAGCAAGAAAACAGTAGAACGTGTCATGAACATGTTGCAAATGTATTTATAGGTTCTACATTATCTACATTGCTCGAAATACCATCCATTAGTCATACATTAAAAGTAAAAACTAGTCATATAATTCATAATTATTGTTAAATGATGTAATAGTGCACTATTTCAGTATCACTTAATTCATATAAATATTTAAATGATGAATGAAACTGTTTGCTGGCTAACTAATGCAACATAAGAACTTCGAATTCTATTCATTTATTTTAAGCCACTGCTTTTGTGGGCTTTGGGGCATTAAAAGTGATGGACGACCTGTGGAATATCTTGACAAGTCACTTAGCAGTGAACATATAATGTGTAACACTTAAACACTTAACATTTAAAGCCAACAAAGTCTGCTTTAAAGCCAATTATGCACTGAAATGCTTTATTGTCTTCAGTGAGCTCAAGTGCTGAGCTCGAGGATCTTAGTTTGTGTCTTAGAAGTAAAGTAATAAGTAAATAAATACCAAATACTATAATACTTTCATTGTCTGTCAGTCCTTTGCTATTTGGCCAATTGTATGCTAATGGCTAATGGTGGCCCATCCTTGGCTATCCATATCCATCCATATATCGCCATTTGGCTGGCACTGCCCGTTGAATCATCGTGTCTTGCATCTGAGATTAATGTCTGGCTGCCCCAAACCCCAAGCCCCAGTGACTAACCACCCGTGGTTGTGCCGCCCACCCACATCCCCACACACATACATCCTCACCCCCAGACAAAGTTGCCAATTGGACGCTCAATCACCACACAACACACACCCCACCCCACAACAACCCACTCCAGTTTCAGTTCCAGTTCCAATTCCGATTCACATACCCTATACCCATCTGCGGCAGCGACAGCGGCGGTAGCAGCGGCAGCGGCGGCAACTGCGGCGGCGACTGCGACTGCGACGTCGGCGGTCTGTGTCAATAGTCCGCTGAGCGAAATGCTGCTGCCGCTGCGCTGGAGGCAACGTTCCCAGCGGCGCACGCGACACTTGTTGACACATTGGAACTGGAACGCGTTGGCGTTGTGCTGGCACGCGATAAAGTTCGCGGCTCGGCTCGCTTTTGGATCCCAATCGGATCTCAATCGGATTGGATCGGATCGGATTGGAACGGAATGGAACGGGTCAATTAGTCATAGAACGGGTCTGGGTATGGGAATGGGAATGGGTCTGGGAATGGGTCACATGGATGGGCATGGAGCTGTGACTGTGACTTTGGCTGCGTCTCTATGCTAATTACTGATCGGCAGGCCGAAACCGAGTGATAAGGAGGCGATTTCAATTATGTTGCCATATTAATAACACTCGGTCATAATCGCCCCGCGATTTGTAGGCAACATCGAGGCAAGGAGGCATTAGGGTGTCGGTGTATCAGGATGCGTCGATTGTTCGCCCTCGCTTCGTGCTGATAATCAACGGCAATTACAGCGAAATTCGCGATTGGCCGAGGGTCTTTCATGGGGTTGGTAAAGGTGATAATGGGGGTGATGGGGACAATGGGGTGGGGTGGATAATCGCGACGATTTGGGAGGTTGTAGGTCGCCAACGTCACAGCACACGACACCTACGTCAGTGGACGTGGTGGCAGTGGCTAAATTTAGCGCCAGCTGCCAAGCTGAACTGAGCCGATTGGTTTAATTGGATGTGCCAGGTATCCCTCGCTACATGGTGCCACATGGCGGGCGTGTTGGCCCAGTTAAGATATCCTAATTACGGCTGAGACTAGTGCAACAAGTGCCTGAGTGGATTAATTGATAGGTCAGGCAGTCAGTCGTTTGTCGGATAACAAGCTGCTAATGAGCTCTTAACTTTTATGTGGCATTTAAGAGGTTTATTTATATGCACGCATTGGAGTTCTTTTTTTGTATCCTTCGAATGCTTAGCTATGCTATTACATAGATCACCCCAGATCCTGTTGACTGATGCGATTCTTGAGCTGCCAGCCATTGCCATGATATCTCATGATATAGTATGCTGTATGGTCATGATATCTCATGATATAGTATGCTGCATGGTAGTAAGCACAAGACACACAGCACACAGCAAGTCTGGCAATTGCTCCGTGAAGAACTGCGGCTGAGTCACCAGCCCCATTCATGTGTCCGGCGAGTGCCAAGTGGGCCAGTTGATGTGAGTGGCCGCCCCATGTGAGTGGCACTCCATATCCATGGATATGGGGGCGATTATTCATTCATAGAACGGCATTAGTCAACACCCACCGCGCAAGACAATTGGCTGCGAGGTGAATTCCCTGCCTGGCCAGCGACGCCTCAAAGTTCAGCCTCTGACGACGCGAGGCAATTGGAGCGATAAGAGTTCAGTGGAAAAGTTGGCTCAATTACTGTTAACCGGCGGCGTTGAATCAAAACTTTTAGTGTCATCCGTCGCATGTCTGGCAATGGGACCACAGTGGGCCACATCCGATGGCCTATGGGCTGGCATGGCTTTCTATTCATTCACCACGATACTTGCCCACTGTAAACTTTTCCACGCTTTTCCTTATCGCTCTCGTTAGCGATATTCACACAAAATCAAGACCCCCAGAACGTTTCTTTTTTCCCCTTTTTTACAAGCGTGCCACCGATTTAGCTCGAGGTGCTCGTCGATGAGTGAGGGTGCAAAGATCAACTTTTTGGGGATCGTGATATCACACATATGTATGTACAAGGTTAATGGGTATCTGAGTAGCAGGGTATCTGTGTATCAGGGTATCTGTGTAACAGGGTATCTGTGTAACAGGGTATCTGAGCAGCAGGGTATCTGTGTATCAGGGTATCTGTGTAACAGGGTATCTGTGTATCAGGGTATTTGAGTAGCAGGGTATCTGTGTAACAGGGTATCTGTGTATCAGAGTATCTGTGTATCAGAGTATCTGGTGGGTATTTGGGGGTAGCTCTGTCTATCTGTGATACCCTTGATACCGCCTGCGATCGTAAATCAGTGTGATCTTGTCGAGATATTGGCACTGGCCAAGAAATACAAAAGACTGGACTATAAAGCTATCGCCGCGCTGTGGGAGAATCCATTCCCCAATTCGATGGCCAGCTAACAGTAATGTGCGTCAGTGGCCATTGCTTTGGGCAAATGATCTAATTACCGGTCAGATTTGTTGGACAATGGAAAGTTTTGCCGCAGTGAAAATACGTGACACAAAACGGGATCGCAATGGCCATCTGTGAGATTGGAATCGCAGTTTGTTTACTTCTGAGTGGTGGAATTCCTGGCAAACGTAATAGATGGTGCACTAATCTTTATTTAGCGTAACAACTAATGGCTACTAGACAAGACACAAAATCGAAAAAAGGCGGTAAAAATTAGGCTTTGAAAAGAATTCAAACTTTAATTGCAGAAATAGCTTATATGCATTCGTGAGATACTTTAACTGTTGATAACTGGATATAATGGCCCAAAGATTCATTGAGAACTTCATGGTGTTCAAATAAGGCTTCCATCTCCAGAGGCAAAGAGCTCGCCAGGGAGTGACGTCAATGGGAAGGGGGCACACACACACACACACACAGAGGCAGAGATCTCTCTCCATTGACGTGCCCCAAAATTTCCCATGGCCTCTCGGTCGCTGGCGAAAAAATCCCCCGCCGTTGAGAAACATGCTTTTTGAACCCGGTCCGCAATCAATGCAATTAATTTCGCATTGAGGGCCACCCCCACTCCAAATGAAAAAAACTAGCTGTGCCACGCCCCCTCCCCCAACCCGATAGGGGGAGGTAGAGGGAGGTGGAGGGAGTTGTGCGGCATTGTGACGCAAACAAAAACCTCAATGGCCAACAAGCAAACTGATGGTGTCTATAATGAGACACATGAGCGCGGCACACTTACGCACACCAGCGAAGGCCGAAAGAAAAATCCCCCTGGAGAAGAGTTGTGTGTGGGAGCCACTGGCGATGGAGGTGGTGAAGGTGGAGGTGGAGGTGGTGGAGTTCAGGTGGGGTGGCTGACGCCCAACTACATACGTAATTGATGAAATATAAATATGATGGTGTGGCATGGCGGGGTTGGGGCAATCGGCCAACGGCAAACGGCAATCATCAAATCAAATAATCCAATAATAATTATAAGCGTGGCGCGCACTTCTGCTAACTCCGATTTCGATTCCCCACGTTCCGATGGCGATTCTTTCGCACGACGGCACTTCGTTGACTTCATTCACTTCATTGACGTCCACGTTCCGCTGAAAACGGCGGCGTTGACTGCGCCGCTTTGCCGGGGAGATAGCAAGATAGTCGGGCAGATAGCAGGAGTAGCGCCCAGTAAAGCGGTAACTGCGACTGCGACGCCGACTGAGGCAGAGGCAGCGACTTCTGCTGCTGCTGCTGCTGGGACTGCCTCACAGGCAAGCGAGCGGCGGCGGCGATTTTCGTATAAATATAAAATTATGCGACGGCCGGAGACCATGAATCAGTTTCGCTTAGACACACACCAATGCTAATTGTCCCGGCTTCTGAGCCCCAACAATCGGCGAAAGGCGCAAAGATACCGCGACACACAATCACCAAAACACCAAATCGTCACTAGAACACACCAATTGATTTGAATTGAATTGAATAGTAGCATAATATCAGCGCGGATTCAACTCCACTGACTACTGATCTGATCTCCGATCTCCCAGCTATCACTGGTATCACTGGTATCATTGGTATCACTGGTATCACCACTGGTATTACCACCGCACGCAGTATTATGGATGGTGCCAAAATAGAACGTGATTCGGCCCCGAAAATGCGACTTCACAGTGAGTATTACTTGGTTTTTTGGGCTGGTGGCAAAGTCCCTGCGAAATTAGATCACCGCTCTCCCAGTTGGAAGATAACTTTCCCCGACCGCTTGGCAATTGTTTATAAAAAGATGATTTGCTAGCCGGAATTACGGAATACCTTTCGATCGGTTCCCATGATTAATGCTGTGTATTCAAGTTGGCCAGTTTGCCAGTTGGCCAGTTTGCCAGTTGGCCAGTTTGCCAGTTGGCCTGTTTGCCAGTTTGGCAATGTGCTAGTGTACTAGTGCCTGTTGCTTTCTGGGCTTTCTGGGGTGAATCCCCCTTTCCGGACGGCGAGTGATCGAACTGTTAATAATCGGCTTCGACGCTAATGCCAATGCTCGTGAATGGCAAGGTGGAATGTGTTGTTACCTCCAAAAGGGGCTCAATTAGAGACAAGTTAATTATAAACAAAGTGTGTAAAAATAGCTGCTTAAATTCGATAAAAAAAGTGCTCATGTTCCAGCCATATAGACTACCATTACCAATACCATTATCACGTATAGATAGATAGTTGCAAATAGTAGCAGTGAAATCCCCTCAATCAATTGGCACTCGCCACTTGAATGCCGTTTTCCCCCTTGTAAAACAATTGCAATATTTCTATTGCAAATATGACTTTGTAGATGCCTCACATGAGCAAGCGCCATCCTCGAAACTATGGCAGTGATAACAGATAAGGACATTCACTGGTTGAGATCGTCGTAAAGTAGCGATGATTAATACATCGCGTCGCGTTCAATCAGAACTCTTTTCAATATCTCGATTACCGCCCAATTAGTGTTTACGGCCTTGGCCAGCTGATCGACTTGGCCAAACGGCGACGACAGCAACAACAACAGCTAGTACTGCAGGCAGCACGTGCCTTATCGCAGTCGCAGAACCGCCGGCAGCGCAGTCGGCAGCTCGGTCGGCAGCGCAGTCGACGTCGTTATCAAGTCGCTGACCTACGACAACAGCGCCGTCGAGCGGCTGGCTGGCGATTGTTATTGGTCGCGAGCGAGCGAGTGAGCGAGCGGTCCGCTCGGCGGCACTTCCAATTATTCAAAGGTCGAGCGCGCTGCTAAAGTGCTGCTTGCTGTGGGCGGTGGGCGGTTGGTGTGTGTGTGTGGTGCTACGTCACCGTTTGCCGCCGCCGCCGCCGCCGGCGCGCAACGTCTGGGGCGCGTCTGGTCGGTCGGGTTTTGGTGCTGGTGCTGGTGCTGTTGCTGTTGCTGTTGTTGGTGAGGTCGGAAATCGTGAATCGAAATCCGAAATCCGAAAAAAACCCAAATACCTATGAGTAATCTTTCTGGTGAAATTCAGCCAAAAGGCGGCCGAGAGAGCGAGCGACGTGGGCCAGTGTGCGACTTTGAGAGCATGACAAATGCTCGAAATGCTCGAAAAAAAAACAACCATATCAGAAAATTGCTCAAGGCCTCGAACGTTGGGCTGCTGTAATTGCACTCACTCGCTCACTCACTTGCCACGCTCTCGCTCGCACGCGCACACACTCGCACACACTGGCACACACTCGCACACACTCGCACAGCAGCACTCTCGATCGATTGGGATTGGGAGATCGGCATGGAGAATGAGTCGAGTCGTCGAGTTGTCGAGTTGTCGAGTGGAAGTGGAATGCGTGAGCGACGCCAGGCGGCTGGCGGCTGGCGGCTTACAAATCTTCGAGCGCCGTTGCAGCGGCAGTCACTTAGCCATCAGCCGTCGAGCGGGAGAGACCGTGGAGCGACCAGCAGCAGCAGCAGCAAGCGATTGTGATAGTTGGCCAGCGAGCTAGCCAGCCAGCCAGTTAGCCAAGTTAGCCAAGTTAGCCCAGTTAGTGTAGTGTTAGTGTTAGGCGCAATGCCAGCCTTTACCATAAACGGTACGCCCGCTTTACCACCACCCAACACCCAACACCCACTTGCCACCACCCACTTGCCACAGAAATGATGAGCAACCAACTAACGCATCTCTCTGCCACTTGCAGTTAGCCAACAGAGCCAAAGCAGCCGGAACAGCCGGAACAGCGGGAACAGCAGGAGCACACACAGCAGCTGGAGCTGCCACAGCCGGCAGGTGACGGTGGTGATCATGATCCTCACGATCAAGATGCTGATGCCACTTACCCAGGCGCGTCACTTGCGCGACCAGGTGGCACTGGACTACGCCTACGACGAGGCATCATCATCCTCATCATCATCCTCATCGTCGGGTGGCGACATTCTGCCCGCCTTCGATGTGAATCCGTATCGCGGACTGGCCGAGAGCTTCGGCGAGGGCAGCTACGACAGCGATATGAGTCTCAGCGAGAGCAGCTACGAGGAGATCGCCCAGGCGGCCATCCGGGCTGCCAGGCGGGAGATGCGCCGCCAGAGGACGCGGCACGCCCGCAGCCACAACCTGCGGCTCTTCTCCGGCAAGTCAGAGATCCCGGAGTGGGAGAACCCCTGCGGAGGCACCTACACCGCCGACGAGAGTCTCAGCGACAGCAGCGCCGGCCAAGGACGTGTGATCAAGCGCAAGGTGAGCAGGGGATCTGATATAGATGGTGGATGGAAGATGGATGACCTACCTCAAAGCTAGCTATCTTAAGCTAACTTGAGAGCAAGGGAAGGAGGCAACCTACCCCAAACTTATCCAACTTATCTATATCTAGATAGTTGCAAGGCAACTTCAAAGATACTGAGATACTTAGTTGGGTGGGTCCTGTTAATATGTTTAGCAGCACAGCTTTTTAGGCAGTTAATTGAGCAAGAAACATTCGAGAAACCGCGTATTCTGTATTTTGTATGCATTACTCATCGATTCCCCCCTCCTTCCTCCTCCACTTGCAGCACCTCGAAAACTTGCGGAACATCACGATGAGCGAGTACCAAGACATAACCCACCGCGCCACCCTGGAGTACGGCAATCTGCAGCACTGGCAGCGCGAGTACAAGTTCCTGCCGAACATGACGAAGCCCACAAAAGCGGTAAGTTGCAGAGATCCAAACGGAGGCGGCAGCGACCGAGTGGAGCGGACCTGCTCCGCCCTGGGCGGCGCAGACCAGTTTCCCAGTTGCTCAGTCTCGGCCCGCCTCATTTGCATGCCCTTCCCAGCAGTGACCAGCAGTCAGCAGCAGTCAGCAGCAGTAACTGACGAGCACTCTTCTCCTCTTCAATTTGCAGGTGAAGCTGAAGACCTGGTACCGCCACATGCAGACCTTCGTGGGCAGCTTCTCGTATCTGGGGCGGGCGCAGTACAAGTTCCGCAAGGATCAGCAGAAGAGCCTCAACGAGGCGGTCACCAAGGAGCTGCACGACCTGCTGGTCAGCGCGCGCTACATGCTCTGCGAGATCGAGACGACCATCAACGCCTCCTTCCCCAACAGCAATGGGGCGAAGCTGAGTCGCGTCAGCCGGCAGGCGATGGAGGAGCGCCTGGACTTTCACACGCCCGCCAACGGCTCCATGGAGGCGGACCAGCGCGACCTGAAGGTCAGTAAGGAGCTGTACTTCCAGTATCTGGACAATGTGTGGAAGACACTGCATCGCGTCCTGCGACGGCCACGACGCAACAGTGGCGAGCGGCGCCACCTGGCGGCGCTACACGGAACTGCGGCGAGTGGCCTGCGGGCGGGCAGCTCGGAAATGCTCGACGTGGGCTCCTCGAACGGCTCCTCCGGTGGCAGTTCCGCCTCCTCCTCCGACGGCGGCTCCAATGAGTCCTGAGTAATGAGTCCCCAGCCCCTGAGGATGAGTGAGGACATCACGCCCTTGCAGTATTACAGCGAGTACTTACAGCTGCACATTCCCAAGCTTAGCAGCTTCCCAGCTCTGCAGCTTCCAAGCCAAATAGAGGACCACCCAACCGACCAATCGAGCGGGCGAGAACGAAGAATTTTTGTCGAATGCCATTTAGACACGTACTTTTAGTATTTATTTATTTATTGAGACATTGAGTATTGAATATTGAGTATTGAATATTGAGTATTGAGTATTGAGTATTGAGTATTAGAGCGCCTTCCATTCCAGTTGCCAAACCAAACCAATCTAATCCACTCCATTTAACCCCATTTTCCACTTTCCATTTCCACTTCCAATTCCATTTACACTTCCATTCAACGCGACTATTTATTTACCATTTAGGATATGGACCCTTTTTTTTCTCTATGTATAGTAACTTATTTATTTATTTATGTATATCAATATTGTATTTATACCTATTTATTTGTGCAACGGCGAGATAAACTAGCCAGCAAAAGCCCAACAAAAAACCAGCCACAAACAAAAAAAATGCTTAAATCTACTGTGATTTATTTTAAGTACTTTTTTTGAATAGTTCTTAGTGATTGTGAAAAAGAACACGAAACGATTGTGAATGAAAACGAAGCGAAGTATTGTACAGACATTCTTGTGCTTAGTTGTAAGTTTGTGCAAAATAAACTTAGAAAAGACAAAAAAAAAAAATGCTACAAATTCTTCTGGGGGTCTGTTAAAGTATTTTATTACTTCCTTGAAAAAATATAATGATTTTTGGAATACAAACGGAACAAGAGTATTCCTGTTCGTTTTGCCGAGGCATTTATCTACAAAGTTATGAGTTTATAAGCCCACCAATAAATAGCTTTCGATTACTCACCAGCAAAGAGGTTTACCTGCAACATGACGAAATTCATGTATATTCTTCGCTATAAAATCAATCAGTTTAATACAATCTTTACGTAATTGAAACATATTTAGAGTGTGTTCTTTGTGAGCTTCTGTTATTCAGATAGCTTAAAGAAATGTTTGTATATATGTACATATGTATGTATATTGGCAAAGTAAACTTAGTTGATACCTTATGCCATTGCTGAAATTTCTACCACTCTGCAAGTTGTCATTGTAGTTGTGTAAAGAACTATATTCTGGGTTTATTGATAACTGGAGTTATAAGTATATGACTAAGTTCAGTATAGTACAAATTCAAGTGTAGCATGCTATGTACCAACTTGCAAATATACCTTTAGACCAGGTAACTAAAAGGTCATAAAATAATCAGTCAGCTTGTTTCCACCATCGACGATAGCGAGCTGATAGCCCAGCCGATCGGTTCGATGAGAGCTCTTCACACTTCCGATCGGAAGCTGCTTATCGGCCAATTATTGAGCCTATCTGCGCCTTATGGCCCCATAAGCCCGCCACTTGGGCCACCCATCGGCTGCTAACCCAGATAAACGCTTTTCGAGTGCTGCCCCTCGAAGTGGCCATGAGTGGAGGCGTTATGGTTTCCGTTTGCACTCCATGGAGGAATCAGCACGTCCGCTGCCCGCATTCCTTATCGAGGACGCTCATCTTATCGGGCTACGGGCTACGTTCAATGCAGTCCGAGATCTTTTAATTAACGATAATCTGACAATCGGCCATTGGCTAGTCATAGTCGCACTGTCTGGCTGGCAGGCTGCAGTTGCATTCCGGGGGATTTTCACCGTCTCAATGGCTCACAATCGCTATCTCATGCAACGCATTACTCATACGACCCGTGGCCACTGGCGCACGATAGCGCCACCTAGCGGCGCTAGTGAGCTTTTGTCAGTCAGCACTTGGCGCACAAAAGTATGCAATAGCCATTTGAGGCATCTGCAGAAGGATGCTATAAAAAATGTTTGCCCACATAATGTCCTGCGTGAAATGGAAATCCAATTATCCATTTAATTAGCTTCTAAAAGTAGGTCAAAAATCTGATTCGCAATGTTAACACCATTCGGCAGCCAAATTCACTTTAATTCAATTGCATTCATTGCGGCTTAAATGCGGCAGCTACCTAAGTGAATTTACATGCACTCAATAGGTTAATTAAAACTTTTCCGTTGCATTTCAACAGATAGAAGGACAATAATCCCATATTGTTCAGGTTTTTTAACAATAAATGATGAACACATTGCCATGGGTGAAGTTACGTGACATGGACAATGAAGTGGAGTGCATAAGGTTGATTAAATTAAATTATTTGGTGGACTGTAAAATTAATTTTCCTTCCTTAATTATCAGAATATTTTAGCTCGTTAAAATGTGTATTGTTTGTTGCTTATTGGTAGCAGCGGAAAACAGAAGAGCTTAAAAATGAAATGCAGTTCTTAATAATTAGGTTACCATTCCATTTCAAATCAATTCCAAATCAAAATATAAAATTAAATAATGCACTATATATAGAAATACGCAGCATGACCGACTAAAATCTGTTAAAGTCTAACAGCATAAAATGTAAAATTCTTATAAAAGAATATGAAATAATTGAGTAATATTCATAAGTTTACACCCAAGTTCTTTCTAAAGCTTTCAGGCGAAAGCGAAATAGTTATATTTGTGTATTCAAACTGCAAAGGACATGTAAACATTTTACTAGTAATTTCTACATACTCCTTGCTGGCGCCACCTATATGCCATTTCCCACTATTACTGCAAATACAGGCTCTTTATAGCAGCTGCCCTTCAACCTGCGTTCAATCAGCTTCAACTGCCGTGCGTTGAACGCGATTGAACGGAATTCCCCAAGTTCTGATTGACCGAATTGAAGCGTTTTGTGTGCGAGGAACGTGTTATTTCGGCGCCGCAGGAGTGAGGGCACCATTCCCTTTGGTTTTTGGCGTTTAAGCCCGGCTTAGGAACCTCTTGGGGATGGTGGATTGTGGGAAGGGGGTTGGGGGGGGGAGGGGAGGTGGCAGCCAAATCAACCGCATGATGCGATGACAACGAATCTTCATTGCCCGCATTCGAGCGCAAAGTGTTCGCAAATCGTCCATTAATAATTTGAATTAACTTTTGTTGCCTACCCAAACACTCGACATATCGAATCAGACGGCTATATATATATATATATAAGAGGAAACCCACCCACACACACTTACACACACACTTAGACACCCATACACACCAGAGAACTGCAGCAAGCCACCGGCACCCTAAGTGCACCCGGTAACACCGGTATTTCAGCACCGGGTGTTTGTAGACACTCTATTTTCAGCAATGACAACACCCGGTGTTTGCCACCCGGTGTCTTTGCTACTTGCACAAAAACACCGGGTGCTGTGCAACAAAGTTTAGGGTGAGTGACGCGCAAGCAACGATCGGCCGCAGGTACTTTCTGTATGCATAAATTGTATGGGGAAGCGAGACGGTCTCAGAAATGAAGGGTGAAAGGGAACACCCAAGAAAAAGGTCGAGCACATGTTTTTGCGTTTTGATGTCTCTAATATCTTAAGAAAAAACAATCTTATATATTATTAAATAATATTTATACATTATTAACACTATTCTATTTCTATTGTTTTTTCGCTTGTTTTCTTATTATAAAATTTTATTTATTATAAAATTTTTTTATTATTATTTTAAAATTATACATTTATAAAGTTAAATATGGGAAGCCGATATTAAAAATTTTAACAAAACATATAATATAATATATAAACAAGAGAGAATGCTATAGTCGAGTTCCCCGACTATCTGATACCCGTTACTCAGCTAGTGGAAGTGCGAAGGAGAGTCTTCAGCACTGACAGTTTTTGGCGGTTTGTGGGCGCAAGAGTGGGCGTGGCAAAAATTTTTTTGGAAAATCGTTAGAAATTTACAAGACTAATACAAAAATTAAAAAATATCGAAACATTTTTCAAAAGTGTGGGCGTGGCAGTTTTGGGCGGTTTGTGGGCGTTAGAGTGGGCGTGGCAAAAAGTTGTTTGGCAAATCGATAGAAATGTACAAGACTAATACAAAAATGAAAAAATATTAGAACCTTTTTCAAAAGTGTGGGCGTGGCAGTTTTTGGCGGTCTGTGGGCGTTAGAGTGGGCGTGGCAAAAAGTTTTTTGACAAATCGATAGAAATTTACAAGACTAATACAAAAATTAAAAAATATCAAAACCTTTTTCAAAAGTGTGGGCGTGGCAGTTTTTGGCGGTTTGTGGGCGTTAGAGTGGGCGTGGCAACATGAATCGACAAACTTGCGCTGCGTCTATGTCCCTGGAGTCTGTATTCTTAATCTCAACTTTCTACCTTTTGTAGTTCCTGAGATCTCGACGTTCATACGGACAGACGGACAGACGGACAGACGGACAGACGGACAGACGGACAGACAGACGGACGGACAGACGGACATGGCCAGATCGACTCGGCTACTGATCCTGATCAAGAATATATATACTTTATATGGTCGGAAACGCTTCCTTCTGCCTGTTACATACTTTTCAACGAATCTAGTATACCCTTTTACTCTACGAGTAACGGGTATAAAAAGAAAAGTATATTTTGCGTTGTTTAAATTTCTGTAAAAAGAGGCTATCTTCAGATTTTGGGCATAATATATTTAGTTTTTCAGGAATTATGCTACCACAGTCATTCGAGTGTCTAGTAGACACCCGGGTGTTTGGCGAGACACCCGGGTGTTTCCGAGACAAAAATGAGTGTTTTTGCCACTCATCCCTTTTTGGGCACTTGCCTTTTTCTGCATGTTTGCCTTCTCTACCCTTCGTTATGAGTGGCGAGTGTGATCGGTACCCGCTACCTAGAGTGCCGCATTGATTCGGGTGCGCGCACACCAGGGTGCCTGCAGACACCCGAATATTTTGAGCGGGTGTTTGCAAGTCCCCGCCGTGACCGGCGTGAGTGGCACCCGATACCCAATTGTTGATGTATTAAGGTGCAAAAAGCTACCACACTTGATACACACACTCAGGGGGGACGCATTAAATTCAATTAACAAGACATTGTAAATATTGTCACACCTTTCACAAAAGTCAACACGAGGCCAACACTCGAAACTTGTCGTTGTTGCCACTTTATTCTTTGTGCATGCTGTGTTGTCGCTGCTGTTTGCATATGGATAAAGGCGGCCCAAAAGGTTCGGGCCGCGGGCGGGCTACACTGCGCGAAAAAAATGGGTTACAAACAAATAAACAAGAGCCCCGGCCTGAATAATTGAAATGGTATCTTTGCCACAAATAAACGCGGAGATAACAAACCCAATTAGTCTAGGAGTCGCATTTAAAAGCAGAAAGGGTTTGACTTCAACCACAAATCAAATTGTAAGCAGATGGAATCTTTCAGGAAGAGAGAAAAATATGAGTACAACAACTCAGCTGATGATGACCCATCCACGTTTATTTGATGACATTTCGATCATGATTTTCCAAATAGTAAATCGGATAAACCTTTGAGGCCTTATCTAAGTATCCAATTATTTCTGAATCGCATATCCCAACAGCCGCTTTTTCTCACTGCAGATAGCGTGGTAAGCAGCTAGGTAATGGATCAATTCGCGTCTGACAACTTGCCAATTTTTGATTCCAGTCCCTTTGCATTCGCTTAGGTGCCTATAGGTGGCCAGGTGCCTATGGGTGCTAAGGTTAGAGGTCACGCGGCTGTAGCATATTACGTACGTGAGCTGAGCCCAGACTTTTCGCGGGCTGCAAGTGTGTGCGTAATTGTGTCTATTTGATATGTTTGGCTTGTCTGCCACCCATTTCGATGATTGTCGCGACCAGATGGAGTGGGGTGTGCTGGCTGGTGGGTGCTGGCTGGTGGGTGGTGGGTGGTCTGGGGCAAGGAGGTGGTGCAAGTGGATTAGCGGTGCTATGGATGCATTCTGGAGGCGACAGGACTCCAGGATCGGGGATGCTTGACCTACATAGCAGGAGGGGCACAGCACAGAAGCAGACATCCAAAGCCACCCATAGCCACCCTTCATCCTACCCCCCTCCATATCCATCCACCCCCTTGAGCCGCACAACCTCCGCCCATGTAATTACGGAGCGCTTGGCGACCGACTGGGGGCCACTGGCGCCATTAACCCTAACGAGGCGGCGTCGTTTTAATGAATATCGGGTTAATGAATATTTTATAGAAAAATGTGCAATGCCCGCAAGGCCACAGATACTCAATCCTACCTGCACCGGTCACTATGCTCTGCTTTGCAACATCGTTTTTTTTTTGTCTTACTAGTTTTTCTACATTTTCTATTTTTATATACATATTATTTTTGTTGTTTTTTTTCTTGTTTTTTGTCAGCTGCACTTTGTGTGCCCTTTGTCGGCGGCACTCAATAAAAATTGCAGCGCATAGCAAAAGGGTCACGTACTTTAATTTTGCTTACTCCGTGAATGAGTGCAATTGAAATGAATAGAAGTGTGCAGCCGTTCGGTCGACGAAATGGAAAATGGGGAAATGGTAAATGGGAAATGGGCCGTCGCCTCCTGGATGCCCCTGAATCCCTCGCAATCCCCATGGAGTCCGCCGTGACCCGGCTGCATGTGAACTTTGGACAAATTGAGCGTGGGCGACGTAGTGACGATGCCTGAAATATTTGCCAAATGCCAGCGAAAAGGGTTTCCTGCTGGCCCATTTGCATTTGCATGCTGGCAGCCCATCGATTTCAAACCTGCCCACCGCCACTCAGCACATTGTCCAATAAAAAATGAAAAACTGGAAAAATGAATAACAAAAAACAAGCGACATTTAAATTATATGGGGCAATTAAGCTGGCAAGCAACGAGACTGACATATATCTATAATATATAGTAGATGTACATCTATTTATATCTATTTTTACAGCTCTAATGGAACCGTGACACATTTCTATTGCACTTTTATTATTTGTTCTTTTTTATTTGTAGCTCCGACAGCTCGACTTTCATTTTTGTGCATTTGCTTGGCAGCCTGGTGAATATTTAAAATGGAATTATCGCAAGAAAGTCCACTGGGGCAGCTCAGTTTCAAGGCTGGGCTCTGGCTATAAATACCTTGAATGTATTATTAATTGGCAAACGCATTAAAACCTTTAAAACCCCTGAGTTATTGCAATGGCGATTTTATTTTATTTTCTTTTCTGATTTCTAATTTCTGATTTTATGATTTTCGACTAAATATGAAGGGGACTAGCACATAAATTGAACATAATCGGTTTATAAGCAACCCTTTGATTTGGTTTTCACTTGGTTTTAACTTGGTTTTGACTTGGTTTGACTTCTCCTTTTGGGTGGCGGTGCCTTGGCTACGAGTGGATTGCTCTGTCCGGGACAATCGCTGGGCTTTGGGCAATTAGGCATTAATTTTCATTGGCGATTTGTCGATTTGGCCATTTTGGAGCCGCACTGTTTTGGGCAATTAGCCGAGTGCACAACGAAGTCGTCCTTCCAGTCAATAATAACTAAGGACGTGGCATGCAGGATGCCAGGATACAGCCGCTTGGCCACCGAGGTCTTAGGCCTCTAATTCGGTGGGGTTTTAAGTCATGCCATTGATTTGCTGCCAGGGATTTTGGCCAACGGGGAATCGAAGTTTATGCCGTATTCTCAGTGTTTCGTTAAGTTTCTTGCTTTTCCTGCTCAACCCTGAGAAAAGTCGCTGGAAAGAAAAGAGCTGGACAACATTTCCCTAAGCGGGCGAGAATCAATACAGCAGGTGAGCCACCAGCAACGCAACATAAATTATTCAGCTCGGCCACTTTCTGGCCGGGAATGGGCATGGCTCATGGCAGCCAGATGTGGCGCGGCTTTCAAACAGGACTCAAGGGCAGCTGCTGCCAGGATAATAAACGGGGGGTGGTCCTTTTGCGGAGACGGGCACTGAAACGGGAACTGAAACTGAAACTGGGCTCCAATCGCTCACGTGAATGCGTTTTGAGTTGACTCAATAGTCGGTGGTAAGCGACGACGACGACGCACATAAAGCCAAAAAAATACGACGAGCGAAATTGGGTCAACTTGGATTGGCGTTTGATGAATACGTTACGAGCCGAGGGAAAAGGAAAGTTGGCGGGGGGAGTTGCTCGCTTTTCTTGTCTGTCGACCGAGGCGACAGGAAGTTTTACTATTTTTGGCCCCTCTTATTCCTGCCTGTGTGTGGGTGCCTGCTTCTATTGCTGTATTGCTGTATTGCTGTATTGTTGTGTGTGTGTGGCCCCAATAGCCGGGGGAGAAAGCGGAACGAAGCACAAAGTACCCTATCTATCCTGGCCAGAGGATTCGGCTTTGCAACTAAAACTGCGTTTATGTACAAGTTGTATTTTGCAACTGGAAGTGTTTCTATGGGAAAATACAGTTTGCTAATCATGAATTCTTGTTTAGAGTAGGAATCAGCATCAAATCACGTAAACTTAGCTTGTTCATAATATGAATATTTCATGAATATTTCATTGAATGATTCAGAAACTTCAGAAAATCGATGAAATTACCAAGATCTTGCTTGAAAGTTGCTGAATATTTCATTGAATGCTTAAGAAACTTTAGAAGATTGATGAAATGACCAAGAACTTGAGAATATTAAAGCATAATTGCAAGAATTTCGTTTATCTGGAATTGACACACGCATGAACCCGAGTATACGAAAGATGGCAATGCAGTTTGGTTCATCAAAACTTAATTGAAAAATTCGCCTGCGAAGAGATTAACTCTAATGCTGCAGTTCCATTGTCCTGCTGCTAATTCAAACTGCCCATGGTATCACAGCATAACAGCACTTGCTTTGTTATGTAACCGAGAAAATTTCGCCCAGTTTTTGCCACGGTTGACTTGACTATTTCTCTAAAACGTAAGCTTTCCATTCAATTCTTGTTAGAAAAATAAATAATAAAAATCTAAGCATGCAGTTTTCAAAACTTAATTGAAAAATTCCCATGGAAAGAGATTAACTCCAGTGATGCAATTCCATTGTCCTGTACTTATTCAAACTGCCCAGTGCATCGAAGCATTTGCTTTGTTTTTGTCACGGTTCGCTTGACTATTTTTCCAAAAACCTAAGCTTCCCATTCAGTGCTTGATCCTGTTAAAAATAAATATCCAGCATACCCCACAGGTCCAGGGTATTAAGGTCCGAGAAATAAAGACAGAGAGAGAGCGCGCGTAAAGTCTGGAAGTTAGTCAACTCGCCTGAAGTCCTGTCACGCACGTGAGCCTTGAAAGCCGCGACCCAGGATCCAAGGATGAGAAGAAGGAGCAGGAGGAGGAGGAGGAGAAGGAGAAGGAGGAGGAGCAGGTCGTGGAGGCCCAGACATGGCTGCTGACCGCGAACAGACTGCCTCCACCTGGCAAGGACTCAATATCTCTCGCTCGCCGTCGCCCAGAAACCAGCTGCGAAACTGATTTATCAGGCAGGACGAGTTCGCAGCCGCTCGCCAGCTGCATTCTGATTAGGCCAGCAAGGTTAATTGGATGCGATGGCAGTTCGATTGAAGGCCAAAATGCCTCCGTCATCCCAAACCCAATCCTCATTCCCAATCCCCATTCCCAAACCCAAACCCCATTTCCCATTCCCATCGCCAGTGTCTCCTCCACTCTCTCTGTACTTTAGGTGTAGTGTCCCATTACCGAATCTCCCCTTCGGGCCAAACAAATTGCTGTCAACGACAAAAGAAGCCCATAAAAGTAACGCAAATAAACAATTTCACTTAAATATAAAACACGGAAGTAACCGCAGGGGTCGCCGCCGGCGGAGGAACAACAGAGCTCCATGTCGATGTCGATGTCGCTTAGACGCTTGATCGATTCGACTTTGGGCGGCCATGTAGTCCACCTCCTACTCCAATCCCAGTTCCCGGTTCCAATGTCGAGACGTGGGCAATTAGTTGGCAAGCAAATTGCCCGCAACGCCGAAAGTACCGCAATGTGGTTTCTCGATTGAGGGGCATTTGGAATGGGGGTGGGGAGGGGAAAACCACACTCAAATTAAGTGACAATGGCAAGCAAATACATAATGAATTATTCCATAAGCTGCTAAACTGGGTCAACTGCTCCTTAGTCACCGTTCTGGGCTCTGCTTCTGGTTCTACTTCTGTTTCTGGGTTCTGGTTTTGGGCTCTGCTTCCTGGCTGCTCCCAAATCGGCGGTGGTGGCTCCAGGGCTCCAGTGGCTCCACTGCTCCTTGGAGTACTCTGCGTACTGCCCCGCGGGCAATTGTGTTTGATATTTATCGCCCTGCAGTTATGGCAAAATAAAGCAGAACAGCACAGAACAGCCAGCGGCCAACGGGAATTGTTTGCGATTTGTGGAGAAATAAAAAAATGTGACAGCCGAATGGCAGAACAATGGCACTGCCAGACGCTCCTTGGGAAAGTGCACATATGTATGTAGTAGTGGAAAAAATCATATCCTGGTAGAAAATTCGAAGAAATCCTTCAGGTGGCTACAACATCTACAGCTCCATAGGCATGGCTTCCTTTCCCTTTCACATTTGCTATATTTATATACATTGTTAACCCATAATAGCACAGCAAATTGTCACTTTTATTATATATTCCACTCTATACCCTTTACAGATATTTGATATCTGCGATAAAAACGCCCCCGCCAAATGCACTTATAAATCGCTTTCGCACAAATCGACTGATTAATAGCCCAGATCCCGCATACTGATTACTCACTCGCACAATAGATGTTAATACCTACAGCGTCGCCATTAGGTGGCTCCACTCCACTCCACTCCATTCTGATCTCCGGTTTCGTGGCAGCCCCCATAGCCATCTCCATCTCCATTCCAAATCCCATTCCCATTCCCATTGGGGAACTTGGGGTGTCATAATTAGCCATTGTTCAGCTGAACATCAGTGCAAAAGCGCGCTGGCAGCGTTTTGCTCTGGATTCGGTTACAGATTGAGCTCTGGTTTCACTACCCCACCCATTCCTGCAATCCTGCCCAGCGCCAACAATCTCCCTCCTCCTGCCTTTCCACT